>NW_026898492.1:222500-536095 GCF_033153095.1 Gastrolobium bilobum
GATAATAACGACTTCGTTATATGTTTATAATAAAATAGACCACATTCTGGGGCTAGGCCCCTTTTGTTCACCAAAAAAAAAAAAAAACAGACCACTTTAGAAAAATAAATTCTTCTACTATATACTATTATTGTAGATGCTAGCTAATCGAAGAAAGAAAGGCACATAATATACAGCTAGCAATAAAAACAGTTTAAGTATTTAGCATTGTAGGATAGGACATTAATTGAAGTAAAATAAAAATGATACTACATCAATACAATTCTTTTTTAATATGCAGACAATCTTGTAAACGGAATTTTTTTGTAATATTACGGGAGTACTGACTTTGAGATTCCCATTTATTAAAAAATGATTTATTTTTATTTTAACTTATGCTTTTCTTTATAATTCCTTTTAAGTCCTAAATTTTTTCTCATTTTGGCGTAGATGTATCTACCAGGAATACTCAAAATTTTCTCCTTGTAAACTTTCACTTGGCTTTCATCATGTTATTGGTGCAATGTCTGATAGTATTAAATAATTTTATCTTTATCGTCATTTTACATTTATTAACATTAGAACAACATGACTCAACTAATTCCATTTATTCTACTTGTTTCTTTATTTTTAATGAATTCATCTATTTTTTATTTTAATTGGGAAATATATAATACACAAGCATTGAAACCTTATTATAAAAACAAACGAGTCACTTAACTCTATCTACTCAACTTGTTTCTTTATTTTTAATATCAGATAAATTCATTTGTGGAAAATATTTAGTACACAATCACTGAATTTTATACCCTTTTGCCATAATACACACAAATTCAGTATGTTTAATTGAACAATCCTAAAATAAAAACAGTTAAAAAAATGAAAATGAACCGCTGAATCCAAATAACATGATGTGGACTATGAATCAACCGCTGAATCCAGTGCTGGAAGAGGTAAATCAACCTCAACACCAGCTTGGAAACGATGTGGACTATGATCATGTCCATGTCACTGAAGATGTCTCGGACACCGCTTCCACTCCAGCGCGTCATGATAGGGGCGCGGCTCCAATCATGGCTCCAGTAAAGAACAACCCTCCCCAGCATCCCGGGGATCTTGCTGCGCGCATTGCCCAATCAGCTGATCCAGATACTCGGGTAGCTCAGAATGCATTTGCTGCGATTATGCAGTGAATTACAGAGATGGAAACTCTTAATAACCTTCAACGGCAACAAGATTTCCAGGTGATACGAGAGGAAAATAATAGGGGAATGCGAGACCTGGAACAGCGCTTAACGGAGCTAACTGGACCAGGGGCAACAGAAAATGAAGGCCAGCATGCCAATGACCGGGAAGGAAATCGCGACTTGGTTTATCAGAACCGGGTTGCTGAGGTGGAAAACCGTGAAAGGCCTAATTCGATGAAAACAACGAACCCGAACCTGGAAAACCCTTTAGCACAAGCTAATCGGCAGAGGGACCGGGATGGGATTCGCACCAACCAGAATTCTCTGATCATCAGAGGAAGCGTTGAACCCGGTGGGTACAGAAGGAAGTACAGCAGGTGTAACACCCCGTATATACCCGATAATGTTATCATACTATCGTATTAAGCAGCGCTTAATTAAAAATGCGAAATATCTTTTTCTTTTCAATTATGATGTCATTATCATTACCAACTTGCTTATTAATCAATTAATAAAACATCGCCTGTATGTAATTGCAATAAAACAGCTAACTGAAAATACCTCATAACATAGACAATAAAAGTGTGGCTCTAGTCACGGAACTACAACAACGTAGACCGGACCATCTAACAGTTTATACAACTCCAATCTAAGGTACTAACATAATGTGTCATGGACAATCCCCATGCTCACTCAAATAAGGCAACACGCCCAACATCAATCTCAATAACAACATAATCATAAATAGCGGAAAACATAAATAGCATCCAAATCCAGTCATGGCAGCAATACAACATAATATCATCAACTAAGCTCTGGCCTCCTGCCGCCAGAGGCATCAGTCACCAAACTACCGGAACCTGAAATAAGCATTCCCCAAACGTGGGGTGAGATCTCTAAACAAGAAATTTCAGTAAGGCAAGGGGTCCTCAAGGATCTTCCACCTCAAGCTCACTTACATGTGCAATATAAGTTTAAAAGCAGTTCATCAATATCATTTCTAAAACAGTGTAATGCAGCAGATAATCATGTCATGTGTGTCAATACTATTCTACTGGCCAGAGAAATGCAAGATTTACATACGCCAAATACCCACACTAGTGCAAGACGCTACTTGCATTCACCCCGGATCACCATATCGTATGACGCCACATACTCAGGATTACCGTCAAAATGAAACAACACATGCATATTAAAAGCCATTACACATAAAGTTCAACAGCATTTCAAATATTCAAAGCATGTAACACAGCATGCATATAACCACACCCCCATGGGACATGGTGGAACCACAACATGGCTAAACCGAGGACACGAAAGCTTACCTTGCAAGCTAACACCCAAGGCCAAGAGTCCACAACTCAAAGTCCAAACACAGCAGATTCACAATCTGTTATGGACCAATACTATATCAATAATAATGTAACACAAGCATATAACTTAAAGACAACGTCTTTCCTTACGTTTTACGTCTTAAGGCTCCATACCAAGCCATAAGCCTTTAATCACAACGATTCTGACTTAGTTCATTAATTACAGAAGTTCAACTTCATCAATCTAGGGTCCACAAACCCCCAATAGCCTACTGTACGCACATCACATCTACTGTTCTACGAAATCCCAGAATATCCGGATATTCCTCGGGACCATATCCGGATATTCAATATCTGGATATCTCACTGGACATATCCGGATATGCAATATCCGGATATGCAGAATTCCATATTCGGATATTTAATATCCGGATACCCAAAACCCATATCCGGATACCCAAAACCCATATCCGGATACCATATCTGGATATCCAATATCCGGATACTTCATGGGCACATATCCGGATATTTCACGACAGAATGCAAAAAATGCATTTTGTGAAGATATCCTTCCAAGGTTCCATTTTTAATACTTAATTACGTTAAAGCATGCATCTTTATACTGATTAAGGTCCACACCCCAGTTGGTTACTAGATTAACTCATTAAACATGCAAAAATCACACCTTTAACCCATTAAAACACAAGCTCAAGGTAGGTACAACTCACCAAAGCTCAAAACAGAGGATCAATGGCTCTTGGAGCTCACCACACTGCCTCTACAGGTTCTGGAAATAAGGTGTACGAAAATGCAACACAAAAGGTTGGTCCTTTCTTCACAAAGAAGCTTCTTTAAGCTCCAAAATGCCACCACAATGGCTCAACACTCTCAACCCCCAAAGTCAGCAACCAAGGACCCTCCAAACAGAGGTAAAAACCCAGAATGATGCTCCCAACACACTCACCATAGTGTTTCCCACTCACTCAAGGTGTCTACAAGAAGAAAGTGTGAAGAAAATGGCTTCAAGCCTCAAGAAGGAGAAGAGAAGCCTATGGAACAGTGTTCAACAACCTGCTCAGCCAACACTCACGCTCAAAAATCTATTCTCTAGGGTTGAGTGCCCTTAAAGAGAGTATTTATAGCCCAAACGCACTTAAACACACAGTATTAACTTTAATTGCTACGCTTAGCATTTTGATCCCAAACTTTGGAATCTGAAACTACACATTTTTCCAAGAATTATCATATTTTTCTTATAATTTTCTGAGCACCCTTTCGGTACGCGCTTTTCAAAGCCAGTACAGGTTTCTAGCACCAGTTCTCAATATTTGGACTTGAAACTCGTTTTAAAAGTCCTACATATCATTCTAGTAATTATCATGCACTTATTATAATTTTACGGGATACTTTTTCGGTACGCATTTATACCGACTAGCAGAATCGGTATCTGCACTTTTCTTCCGAAAAGCGACTTTCAGCATTCTTAATCACTTACTATAATTATTAAAGCCTCATAATAATAATTAGGTTCAATTATGGAATCATTTCTTATTTTCTCATAATTTATTAATTAAATTCCTTAATTAACGGTGCAGGTTCTTACAGCAGGGGGCAGTATAATAACAGCCCTTTCACTGGTGAAATATTGAACGCTCATTTCCCGGAGGATTTCGATTCGGCACAAAGTATGATGGAAGTCAGGATCCACAAGTCCACATAGATGCTTTCAACACGAACATGTATATCCGAGGAATTGACGAACCCTTCATATCTCGGATATTTGCCATAACCCTAATTGGGGCAGCGCAGGCATGGTTTTCAACCTTTCTTGTTAATTCCATCGGATCTTTTGAAGAATTTGGACAAAAATTTCTCTTGAACTTTGTGACTAGCAAAAAACATCCAAAGTCCG
Source organism: Gastrolobium bilobum (assembly GCF_033153095.1). Lineage (NCBI taxonomy): Eukaryota > Viridiplantae > Streptophyta > Magnoliopsida > Fabales > Fabaceae > Gastrolobium > Gastrolobium bilobum. Next base: position 226,892 of record NW_026898492.1, read on the forward strand.
AGTTCGCACTTGGAAAGATACATCAACAACCCGGAGAAACTCTCTAGAGATACCTCAACCGGTTCAAGGACGCTGCATTGCAGGTGCCGGGATTACAAGAGAATGTCCACGTACATCTCATTGTGGCTGGTTTGGATGGTGCATCCAGGCTAGCCAAGACGGTCTATAAGGACCCAGTGAAGATGTTGGAAGAATTTAGAACCCGTTCGAAGAAGTACCTCGAACTCGAGCAAATGGAGACTGCAAATGCGCAATCTGAAGAGGGTAAAAGAACTAGCCCGAGAAGAAGAAGCCCGACCCCGAAAGGAAAAGAACGAATTGACAATAAGAAAAAAGACTCAAGAGTCAGAATCCAGGATGGCCGAGATAAAGTTGGAAGGTATGAAAAGTACACGTCGTTGAATGCACCACGCTCTCAAATTTGGAGGGAAGTGGCAATGACGAAAATGAAAAAAGTAGAAAGACCTCGACCCATATTCGATAGAGGAGGTTTGGACAAGTCCAAATACTGTGCTTTTCATGATGGACCAGGTCATACTACTGATCAATGTTGGGATCTTCGAGATGCTGTGGAGAAATTTGTTAGAGACGGAAGATTACGCTAGTACGTGATCAAAACCCAGGGTTCCAAAAATAAAAAGAAGAAGTCAGGAAACAGAAATAGAAGCAAAAGCCCGGTTCCTGATAAGAAAAACAAGGATGAAAGGAATCAGAAAAATGATTCCAACCATGACGAGTTCCCGGAAGAGGAATTTGACTGTAATGTAATTAGTGGAGCCCTGGGAGGAGGAGGAGATACTGTAAGTGCAAGAAGAAAGTATTTGAAAGAGGTCCTCTCTATTCGGAACCGTCCTAAATTCAAGAAAGACCTAAGCAAAACAGACCCTCCTCTCTTATATTTCACAAAAGAGGACATGCATGGTGTGTTACCAGGACATGTAGACGGATTAGTCATTGCTGGAACCTTGGTAAATTGTCGGGTTAAGAAGATTTTCGTTGATGCAGGGAGTAGTGCCGACATCATACTCTGGGACGCTTTCAAAAAGATGAACCTGGATGAGGAAGACCTCAAACCTTGCAAAACGACCTTAATAGCTTTTAATGCAGAGTATACACCTCCTAAAGGCTACATAGACCTCAGGTTGACCTTGGGAACAAAAGAAGCGTTCAAATTAGAACGGGTCAGATTCATAATGGCTGATTTTTAGGGGTGGCAATTTGGGTTGACCCGCCCCGACCCGCCACCAACCCGCCACAAACGGGGCGGGGCGAGTTGACCCGCCAAAAAATATGGGTTGGAAAAATAAACCTACCTCGTTTTATGGAGGGTTGGCGGGTCAACCCACAAATTAAAAAAAAATTAATTAAAATTCAAAAATAAATTATATTTTATGAATTTTCTAACATTATTTTATTTTATTTCACACTTCTCTATATTTTTTTAGTCTCAATCTTAAATGTATACTAATATTTGTCAAACATTCTTTAGGAATTTATATATAGATAACATTTGTCATAAATAAATTTGTTATTCTTTATTTTTTCTAGGAAGTACTAAGATAAAAAGAAATTGGATATCACAAAAATTTAAGAACTAATGAAATACTACCTAATTGTAAAAAAAATATATATATAACCCGGCGGGTCAACCCGCCCCACGGCGGGTTGGTTGAACCCATTTTGACGCACTTCAAGGTGGGGCGGGTTGAAGTGGGTTTGTGGGTTGAAAACCTCAACCCAACCCGCCCCGTTTTGGTGGTTGGTGGGTTGACCCGCCGGGCTCAACCCATATTGCCACCCCTACTGATTTCCCATCAGAGTATAATATAATTCTGGAAAGACCAACCATACACCAGTGGGACATGCTGGTTTCTACAAAGCACCAGAAGATAAAAATGGTAAGCAGTAAAAATGAAATAATTACTGTTTGTGGAGACCAAAATGAGTCTAGGGGATGCTATTTTGACACCGTCAAATAAAATGAAGGTGGACATTCGAGTCCACCCCGGATTCATCCAGGGGATAAACTCGGCAAGAACACAATTCCTCAATACTCAAAGAAGCCGATCAACGTGGTTGAACTGGACATGAGGGAAGAAATGATCACGAGGCTTGAGCCTGATGGAGAATTAGAAGATCTTGCATTGGGGAAGGAACCTGGTCAATTTACCCGAATTGGTAAAACTATAAATCCTCGGATCAAACAAGAGTTAACCGGGTTCCTCAAAAGCAACACAGACGTATTTGCCTGGAAGTCGTCAGAGATCCCAGGGATAGATCCTACTTTCTGCTGCCACAAGCTGGCAGTCTATCCCGGATCCACACCGATTTCTCAAAAGAAAAGGAAGTTGGGACCAGAAAGGAAACAAGTACTGGAAGAACATATGAAGGAGTTGCTGGATGCGAGGTTTATTCGAGAAATACAGTACACAACATGGCTTGCGAACGTGGAGATGGTGAAAAAACTCCTACCCTATGCCTAACACAGACCAATTGGTAGACAACTCGGCTGGATTTCAATTGCTGTCTTTCATGGATGCATATTCTGGGTATAACCAGATTCTAATGTACACGGGAGATCAAGAAAAAACCGTCTTTATTGCTGAAAAGGCCAACTACTACTACAAGGTGATGCCGTTTGGGCTTAAAAACTCAGGGGCAACTTATCAAAGGAAGATGAATAAGGTGTTTGAAGATCATCTGGGCAAAAATGTAGAAGTATAATTGACGATATGATAGTAAAGTCGTTCAATATAACAAATCATGTTCAGAAAGTATCACATCTGTTTAAACCCGGTAAAATGTGCATTTGGAGTCCCAGCTGGGAAGTTTCTGGGCTTCATGTTAACCCATAGAGGAATTGAAGCAACCCCTGACAAGTGTAAGACAGTACTTGATATGAAGGTACCCCAGAATAAAAAGGAGGTTCAGCAGTTAACCGGTCGATTAGCTGCATTAACCCGGTTCTTACCAAAGTCTGCTGAGAATGCCCTCCCATTCTTTAAATTATTAAAGAAGGAAGCAATGGAAGGCTGGAACCCGGAATGTCAAGCCGCGTTTGAAAAAGTCAAGAAATGCTTGGCAACCCCACCAATACTCTCAAAGCCAGAACCAGGAGATACTCTGATCTTGTACCTGGCTGTGGGGAAGAGGCAATAAGTGCTGTCCTGATTAAGGAAACCGATAAAGGCCAAGAGCCGATTATTTCATCAGTAGAGCCTTACAAGGTGCAAAGGTCAGATATCAAAAGCTAGAAAAAGTGGCTTTTGCTTTGCTGATCACGGCTAGAAGATTGCGACCATATTTTCAGGGACATCAAATAATAGTCAGGACCAATCAGCTATACGACAAGTGTTGCATAAGCCGGACCTGGCAGGAAGAATGACTAACTGGGTAATTGAGCTTAATGAGTACGACATAACATATGAAAGCCGGAAGGCCATCAAGTCACAAGCTCTGGCCGACTTCATAATGGAGCTAACACCATTGAACCCGGAATGTGAAGAATCTGGGGATGCATGGAAGGTCTATGTAGATGGATCCTCCAACAATAAAGGAAGTTGAGCCAGAATCATACTCGAAAGCCCAGAAGGAGTGACAATTGAACACTCCTTAAACTTGGGCTTCCCAACTTCGAACAATCAAGCAGAGTATGAAGCTTTGATAGCCGGATTGATGCAGGCTAAAGAACACAGAGCTAGAAAGGTAAAAATCTTCAGTGACTCACAATTGGTGACTTAGCAGATAGAAGGAAAGTATCAGGCCAAGGGTCCTCTATTAATGAATTACCTGAACAAAGTACATGAGATGATGGCCGACTTTGATGAAGTGCAAGTCACTCATATCCCTCGGGGGAAAATAGCCGGGCTAATATCTTGTCTAAATTGGAAAGTACCAAAAATTCAGGCAACCACAGAACTGTGATACAATAAAGCATAACAATGCCGAGTTGTGTGATGGTTATAACCTCGACAAACGACTGGAGGCAACCCATAGTGGCATACCTTGAGAAAGGAATATTGCCAGAAGATAGACTGGAATCCAGGAAGCTGGTCCGAGATGCGGTACAATACATAATTGTGAAGGATCAACTGTTTAGAAAGGGGTTGCATGTACCCATGTTGAAATGCTTAAACTCGGAAGAAGCAGAATATGTTCTGGCCGAGATACACGAAGGAATCAATGACCATCACATGGGAGGCAAAGCTTTGGCTAGAAAGGCCCTCCGAGCCGGTTATTACTGGCCGACTATGGAGGCAGACTCCAAAGAACATGTCAAAAGATGTGAAAGCTTCCAGAAGCACGCCAAGAAAATTCTTTCACCATTTAAAGAACTGAGATATATCTCGGCGTCGTGGCCCTTTTTCAAATGGGGAATAGATTTGCTGGGCCCTTCTAAGCTGCAGAATAATAGTTAAAGTGGTTGATTGTTGCTGTGGATTACTTCACAAAGTGGATAGAAGCAGAACCTGTCACCACAATCACCTCAGCTAGAGTACAAAGGTTCTTTGAACAAACCATTGTCTCCAGATTCGGGATACCGGGTGAGGTGGTAACTGATAATGGAACACAGTTTGCTGATAACAAATTCCAACAATTGATGAAAGACTTACAAGTCAAACATCATTTTGCATCTGTGGAGCATCCACAGTCAAATGGAAAGCTTAAACAGCAAACAAGGTAATTGTGGATGGTCTCAAAAAATGAATGTTTGATGCCGAAGAAAGCTGGGTTTAGCACGATTCCGGTAGAACAAGTACCCAAACTGCAACAGGGGAAACCCTTTTTCGACTAACATATGGCTGCGAAGCCATGATTCTGGTAGAAATAGCGAGCAACGCGAGCAGCAGAACAATAAGCTACTCACTGCCGAGTTAGACCTTGCTGACGAAGCTCTGGTTGCAGCTCACTACCGGGATATGATGGCCAAGTGACAAATGACAGTCAGATACAACAAAAAAGTGAGGCCAAGAATTTTTGAGAAAAATGATTTGGTACTCAGGAGAGCGGATATTGGAAATAAAAATGTAAAAGATGGAAAGTTAGCTGCAAACTGGGAAGGACCATACCGAGTTAAAGAAAAGCTCGGAAAAGCAGCCTATATCCTAGAAACAGTGGAAGGCAAGGAAATTAAGCGGACTTGGAATGCGGATAAGCTGAAAATATATTACAGCTAAATTTGGAGTCCGCCTTTTAAATATTTCAATATTTCAGTTTGTTTTAAGTTTCCTAGATGAAGTTTTTCCTCTATTAGGGATTTGACTAAAGCCGAATATGCCGTTAAATTCATGTAGCAAACAATTTGATATCAATAAATGAGGAATTTTTTCTTTTTAAAAGATTTGTCCTTGTCTATTTTCGATGCATCAATACGAAGTCCGAGATACAAGTACAACTTGTCATAGTGACTCTGATCAAGTCAAAATGCTCCTTATTTCGGTCTAAGAACCAAAAGGGACAGGTGACAGTGTTGTCTTTATCTTAGATAAAGTTGAGTTACAAAATTCAAATTATAGAAAATGGTTAAGTCAATAAAGATGAGACCCATTATTAATACAGGCTTACCAAAACGGTAAAGTAAAAAAAAGCATGCGTCATGAAGAATGACAGAAAGCGAAATCCGTACAATGCTTTGACCTCGGACAGGTCAAGAATATAAAAATCGAAAGATGCACGGGTTTAGTAAATTTATCTTAGTTGAAAAAATTACCAACAAGTATAGGATAAAACTCGGATAAAGCTTAACGCATAAACTCGGAAAAGCCCGGGTTAAAAAAGTAAAATATAACCGCGTTGAAACCCAAACACGGTGGATCCAACTCAGATATGGTTTGAAATACGTGAAAATTGCCTAAGTTATGAACGTAGTCAGTAAAGGCATAAGACCACTTGTCAGAAAATGAGGTTATGCTAAATCTTTAGAAGTGTTAAATGAATGCTCAAGGAAAGTACGGTAAATTATGAAAATCAAAATACCTAGATAAATGCATCTATGGTAAACCCGGGAAGTGAGAAATGTAAGATGTCAAATCATAAAGCGGAATATAAGAAGAAGATAGAAGGATTCAAAGAGAAAATTTAAACCGGAGTAAAATAGGCAATATTCAAAATAAGTAAAAAGGGGGCTCAAAAGCGCCACATAGAAATTACAAAATAAAACCGGCATTCCGGTCCTTCATGTTGCAGGGTTAGGATGTCAAGTGCTGGCTTCTTCACCCTTTTCAACCACGGTCTCCTCTCCACCTTCTGTTTGCATAACAGAATTGCAAGTTGGAGATTCTGGAGTAAATAATATTGATTTAGTTATTATTTAGTTTTTATTTAGTCATTTATTGTTGTATTGGGCCAAGCTCTTTGTTGTATTGGGCCAAGCCCATTAGGTTAAAAGTAGGTCAAATATTCTCTATAAATAGAGAACCCTTTGTACAGATTATTTACAATTCTATAATATATTAGAATACCCTTTTTCAAGTTGGTATCAGAGCTCTCGATCTGAGGGCTTTGCTTCCGCACATATTATCTTCTTTTTTAACAAAACCCTAATTTCTTTGCCTCTTGCCGTCATTAGCCGCCACCGGAAAATTTTTCCGGGGACCTTTTGGACCAAGGGGACCATTGTTGACCTTATTTTTCCTCCGATCTATCATTCTACGCAGTGTTCCTCCGCCACAAACGACCGAAACACCTCCGATCGCCTCCAATCAGATCTGTCTTCACCGTTTGGACCACTTTCCGGCGACTTTTCAACCGCGACCACCCACAGACAGGTGTGCGCTCACCGGACGACCACACCAGAAAAATCTCAGCCGGCGAAGCCCATCCACGCGCTCTCACGCGCCGCCCCTTTCCCGGCGAGTGAATCCCACGCGCAGCTCCTTTCTCCGGCGCGTGGAGGCGCGTGCGGCCGTGTTTTTGGACCGGACCACCACCATTCTTCTCGTCTTCTTGTCTTCTGTCTGGATCTGTAATTATTTTTCTGATCAGAGGTCATTTGATATTCTGTTTGGTTGATTTTATCGCTGGTTGTTAACTTTTTTTGTTAAAGAATGGCTGAGCATGATAGTTCTTCGATCTTATCTGGTAAGAGCACACGTTCTATATCTCTTCTTGCTTCTTGCACTGATTTTAAAACCTCATGGATTTTGGATTCTGGTGCAACTGATCATATGGCTTGTCGTACTGAGTTATTTTGTTCTTATCATCCTACTGTTGGTAGTCATACTATATCCGTAGCTGATGGATCCCATAAATCAGTTATTGGTTCTGGTAACATTCAAATTCAACCTTCCTTGTTTCTTAAAAATGTTCTTTATGTTCCTCAGCTTTCTACTAATCTTATCTCCACTCAAAAACTTACAACTGATTTGAATTGTTCTATCACATTTTTTCCTTCTCATTGTCTTATTCAGGATCTTACCACGAAGAAGACAATTGGAGTTGCTAATGAACAGGATGGGTTGTATCATCTCCTTCCAGACCATGCTAGCAAAAATCAGTTATTAATGACATGTCATCCTTCTACTGCAGAGTCTATGATTTGGCTCCATCACAAGCGTCTCGGGCATCCACCATTTAGTCTTTTGAAGTCTATGTTCCCCTCTCTGTTTCTCAATAAGTCGGTTGAGACCTTTCATTGTGATGTTTGTGAATTTGCAAAACACCATCGAGTGTCATTTCCTTCTAGCACTATTAAAAGCAGAGAACCTTTTTCTCTTATCCATTCTGATGTTTGGGGCCCTTCTAAAGTGCACAGTGTTTCAGGTGCTAGGTGGTTTGTTTCTTTTATTGACGATTGTACTCGGATAACATGGATATACTTGATGAAAGACAAGTCTGAAGTACCAGAGATATTTATTCGGTTTCATCACATGGTTGAGACTCAGTTTGGTAAGGGTATTAAAAGACTCAGATCTGATAATGGTACTGAGTACGTCAATCAACGCCTGTCACAATTCATTTCAGACAGAGGTATGATTCATGAGCTCACATGTGTTGATACCCCTCAACAAAACGGGGTTGCTGAAAGGAAAAATCGTCACCTTCTTGAAGTTGCTAGAGCACTACTTTTTCAGACATCTGTTCCTAGTTCTTATTGGGGAGAAGCAGTATTAGCTGCAACTTTTTTGATCAACCGTTTACCTTCACGGGTCCTTAACAATATCAGTCCTATTCATTCCATGACTTCCTTCTTTCCTTCTGTTCCCATATTGCAGAGCCTTCCACCAAGAGTGTTTGGATGTGTTGCCTTTGTCCATGTTCATAAACAACATCGAAGTAAGTTGGATCCTAGGGCTCTTAAGTGTATCTTCCTTGGTTATAACCCTTATAAAAAAGGGTACAAGTGTTATCATCCACCAAGTCGGAAATTTTTTGTTTCTATGGATGTCACCTTTCAAGAATCTGAATCTTATTTCCTGGGTCCTCATCGTCAGGGGGAGAATAGTTCTTCAGAAGACTCGTCCCCTTCCTTCTTTGAGTCTGGATCAATCTTCTCTCTTCCTAGTGTGTCTGCTCCTGGTGTGTCAGAACCTTCAAATACACCTGAGATACAACCCATACTGTCTCACCAGCAACCTCAATCGTCTGAACCACTGGTAAGTCCTGAATCTCCTATTTCTTCTGAATCTCCTGTTTCTGATTCTAATATTATTTCCTCTCATGATTTGTCTATTTCTTCTGATATCTCTAATGACTTACCCATTGCTTCTACTTCTGATGACTTACCTATTGCTCTTAGAAAAGGAAAAAGATCTTGTCACAAGAAAACTTGTTCCTCATGTCCCTCTTGTACTCAATACCCTATCTCCCACTTTGTTTCCTCTGCTAATCTTTCTGTGCAGCACAAAAGCTTTGTTTCAGCACTAGATTCTATTGCAATCCCAAAATCAGTACATGAAGCCTTGAAAGATAGGAATTGGGCTCAAGCCATGCAAGAGGAGATGAATGCTTTGGAGAAAAATAAAACATGGGAGGTTATTGATAGACCCAACGGAAAGAAAGCAGTAGGGTGCAGATGGGTTTATACCCTGAAATATAATTCTGATGGCACTCTTGAGAGATATAAGGCTCGATTAGTGGCCAAAGGTTACACTCAAACCTATGGCATTGATTATGAAGAAACCTTTGCTCCAGTTGCAAAGATGAATACAGTGAGAATCTTGTTATCCCTTGCTGCCCATTACAATTGGGATATAAATCAATTTGATGTGAAAAATGCTTTCCTCAATGGTGAGTTAGAAGAAGAAGTCTACATGGAAATCCCGCCTGGTTTTGATTCTGTGAAGGGGGAAAATAAAGTTTGTAGATTAAAAAAGGCCTTGTATGGATTGAAGCAGTCACCTCGTGCTTGGTTTGGAAGATTTACTAAGGTTATGATGACCTTAGGATACAGACAGAGCCAAGGAGATCACACTCTTTTCTTCAAGCACTCCCAAAATGGGAAGCTTACTGTGCTCCTTGTATATGTTGATGATATTATCATCACAGGTGATGATTTTGTGGAGAGACAGATTCTGCAAACACGGCTTGCCTCTGAGTTTGAAATCAAAGACCTTGGGAAACTGAGATATTTCCTAGGGATAGAAGTAGCTCATTCAAGCAAAGGAATTTTTATCAGCCAGAGGAAATATGTTCTTGATCTTCTCAAAGAAGCAGGAAAGCTCGGGTGTAAAACCTCTAATACTCCTATTGAGCAGAATCACAAGATGAGCTATGAAGAAGAGAGTCCTCCAGTTGATAAAGGACAATATCAACGGCTAGTTGGGAAATTGATATATCTGGCCCATACTAGACCAGACCTAGCTTATGCTGTTAGTGTTGTCAGTCAGTTTATGCACGATCCAAAAGAAAAACACATGCAGGCAGTAGAGAGAATTCTTCAGTATCTTAAAGGTACTCCTGGTAAAGGATTGTTATTCCGACGTGATGGCAATCTATCTTTAGAAGTCTACACATATGCTGATTATGCTGGATCCGTGACTGACCGTCGTTCTACCACTGGTTATTGCATGTTTCTTTGCGGTAACTTGGTGACATGGAGAAGTAAGAAACAAGATGTGGTTGCCAGATCAAGTGCAGAAGCTGAATTTCGAGCTATGGCTCAAGGCATTTGTGAGTTAATGTGGCTGAAAATTGTTCTTGATGATCTCAAAATAAAATGTGAGGGACCTATGAAGCTGCTGTGTGATAATAAGTCCGCTATTTGTATAGCTCATAATCCAGTTCAACATGATCGGACTAAACATATTGAGGTTGACCGCCATTTCATCAAAGAGAAACTTGATAGCGGGTTGATTACCACTCCATACATTCCCACTGGGCGTCAATTGGCTGATCTATTAACAAAGGGGCTTCCTTCAGACAGATTTCAAGAACTTACTAGCAAGCTGGGAATGATAAATATTTATTCCTCAGCTTGAGGGGGAGTGTTGTAAATAATATTGATTTAGTTATTATTTAGTTTTTATTTAGTCATTTATTGTTGTATTGGGCCAAGCTCTTTGTTGTATTGGGCCAAGCCCATTAGGTTAAAAGTAGGTCAAATATTCTCTATAAATAGATAACCCTTTGTACAGATTATTTACAATTCTATAATATATTAGAATACCCTTTTTCAAGTCAACTTTTAGTTGACTAAGATCGTTGTTGAAAGAGCTTACTACTGACTTTTCAAGTTCAACCCGGTAACTTTGGGCGATGGATTCAGCATCCTTCATCTTCGCTTCAACTCCTTCATACATGATTTGAACTCGGTCAAGGATTTGTGGTTAAAATCATGCAAGGATTGAAGCTCTTTATGCTCTTTTTGAAGGTTGGCAAAGCTCTCTCTGGTGTTTGCTAAATCCAGAACCGCTTGGTCCTTTTCTTCTTTCACTAGGGCTAGTTCGGCATCAACCTTGGCTTTTTCTCCCTGACATGCATTAAGATCATTGAAGGTGCGAAGATAGTCACTTTTTAAAGACATCAGAGGCTTGACTATGGTGGACATTTTCATGCAGCCCACCTCCATATCCTCCAATTCCTTTATTTGTGTTGAGGTGAAAGGAGACGAGTTGAAGAAAATCTCGAGGGGACAAACAGCATCCCGGAGAGCACCAGTTATTCCGGATTTCCATAAAGCATGCTTGGCAATCCCGGATGGTGGCGGGGGTATAACAGAACTCGACACAGCCTGGGAAGAAACAGGGATACCCTTATCCGGATTTCCCTTTGCCTTATCACCGGGGACCCCTTTGTTCTTCTCGGTACTAACGGTAGGGGGCTTCTTGGCTTTTTCTTCGGGAGCTTTTCTTTTCCTACCTGTAGAATCGGCAACTGCCCCCTTAGCACCTCGGCTTAAAACCGACAGCCAGTTGGGTTGATCGTCTTTCGGACCTTGCTGCCCATCTTGTTGTTGGTCCGCCTATTGGGAACTACAAAACAAAGCGGTAATCGCGGTCATAAAATGCAATGACATAAAGCTAAAAATGTAAAAGCAAACATACTTAATTCTGATTCAAGCTCCTCTTGAGATTTATAAATCAGAGATTCGACACTAGCAGGTTTGCGTGATTGCAGATATGTATCAATCGCAATTGTAGTGTTGATGTCAGTAGGGTTTAACTCTGACTCGTTAAAGCGGTAACTTGAAGGAGGAAATTGGAAATGGTCAGATGACCAGCATGAGGGAAACTTTCCCTCCACTTCCTTGGTACCACGGTTATGGAGAAACCATACCTCTTTACCAGGATGTGCTGAAACTTTAAAGAACTGGTCTTTAAAGTTCTTAAAAGACTCAGTGTAAACTCGAAAAAGTCTACGACCCAGAATACCACGTATGGTAACCCAACCTTTTCGTTCTGATGGTTCACGACCAGTCCGACAAGAAACAACTTGAAAAAAATAAAAAAAGACGCAGACGGAAGGCTGGAGAGCAAGATAAGCACAAAAACGCTCAAATGTCTTAATGAAACCCCGGCCGTTGGGGTGAAGTTGAGTGGGTGATAAATGAAGATGATTAAGAACATCGATTTAGAACTCGGTCAAAGGAAACCGAATGCCAAGTTGACTCGCGACATCACCTGGTCATTTGCAAAATTATATTTGAAATATGTGAAAATTATATTTGCAAAATATTTTATTCTTTACACGCTACGTACAACCATAATGCACACCTGGTCATTTGCTCCTACTATAGAAAATCAAAGAAGATATGAACGAAGCCCAGAAAGTTAAGAAATTAATGCAAAAATAAATATATGTTCCGATGATATTGTTATTTCAATTATAAAGTATACTATTACATTTTTTTCTCGATTGCATAAAATATCGATTATCTTTTTAATATATGTTTAGTATCAAAACTAGTCTCTCCCTTCCTCCGATGACAGTGACATACTAAAAATAGAATAAAATAATACATATCAAAACATTCAAGTGACATTTTAGAAGAATGAGAGAAAAAATCAAATTTATTGATATTTAGAAGATGCGTTCCGATTCTTTCGCAGTAAGTATGCTTTTTAAATTATTATTTTTTTGTAATAATGTGTGATTTTTAAATTTTGTTTTAATGATTTGTTCAAAAAATTTAGACTGTATAATGATGCTTAAGATTTTCATTTACTTGAAGCATGCTAGTAGCTTTTATATTTATTATATTTTAAAATTAAGAAATATGCTTATGGAAAAAGAGGTAAGATTCATTCTTGCGCATGATTGATTCACTAGGGATGAGAAAGAAATGTTAATGGATAAAAATAATGATTAGTCATGCTAAACAGATTTGGAAAATAAAAGTAGGAATGATGGAATATAGATTGGATTCTAGTATCTAGGATGGCACCATGAACATTTTAAGTAATTTTTTTCTTACTTTCTTAGAAATGTTCAAAATTTGAAATACATGTTTTAAAACTAATAAAAAACCCAAAGAAATATTTTTGATTTTGTTTCTTTTTCATCTTGAAGTCTAATTATAGAAATAAAATCCTATTGTATGTTATTTAAAACGATCATCTCATATAAGATGAGTGAGAAAAAAATATTGAGATAAAATTATGGGGTTTAAGGTCATAATCTCGGGATCTACCCCAAATTGGAGTAATCGCGAAACAATGAACCGATTGAAATATCTCAAAAAAAAAAAAAAAATACGAGTGAGAAAAAATATTGAGATATAAAATGATCAAATTATCATCATTGATTTAATCATAAATATCAAGATTCTCTTACAATGTTAAGTTTTTATTCTTTTCAAATTAACACTTGAAAACCAGGCTTAAGAAATCTTTGCTTGTTTTCTCTCTTTCCAAATTAAGATTAAAAAAATAATTCAATCATATGTTTTGTTTCTCGAAAATAGTAGTTCTCAATAAAATGACTGTATTGTCATCAAGCATAAGTCCAAATTTATTGGACCTCAATTTTAAATTAGGATGTGTGCGAACTTGAGCATATATTGGACTCCCATAGGTATAGGGAATAACATTTATTATCATCTTCTAATTTATTCTCAGGACATCAAAACTTGCTAAAATTGTCACCCTCGACAATAGAAGCAACACTTGGGGAAATCATTATGCATGTTATACCTTTCAAGTATTTTCTCAATATATGCCTTTTGGGAAAAACCTAAGACTCACAATAACGATCTCATGAATTTAATGCTTATAATATAAGAGAATTCACCAAGGTCATTCATTTCAAATTTAATTACTTAAAAAAAATATCATTTGGTCTCGTACTACATGTCTAAAATAGTATTAGCTAATAGAATATCATTCATGTATAAAACGAGAATAATGAACTTACTCCCACTAAACTTAAGGTATGCAATAATCTATCACATTTTCTTTAAATCTTAACTTGTTTATCACCTTATCAAACTTAAGATACTGTCTTAAAGTCTATTTTAACCTATATATGAATTTATTTAATTAATATCCCATGTGGCCCTTGACTTTCACCGTAAACCCTTCTTGTTTTGTCATAAAAAGTTCTTCATTATTCAAGTCACCATTAAGGAATGCGATTTTTAAATCCGTATGATATATTTATAAATCATGATGTGCTACGAGAGAGATAACAATTCTTAATGTATCTTTAGTGACAAGTCAAACCTGGAATGTTTTAATATTATCCTTTGAGTCGAGGACCTATTTACAACCTATAGACTCAACGTCCAAAGGCAATTCAACTAGGTCCCAAACTTTTCATAGAATTCATCTTATCTTCAATAGCTTCCAACCATTGAGATGATTTGTTGCTAATAACAGTTTCTTTGAAGGAGGGAGGATCTTCTTCATTCTTAAATCACACCCTTCCTCAATTAGGTATCCAATGTAGTTATTAGGTATAACAAGTCTTCTCTACCTCTGTGATCTACGTAAGGTTCTTGAGGCGGTTCAAGAGGTTCATTATTGTGGTGGTGCATTAGGAATGTCATAACCTCTAATAAAGGTGTAGAACTTGCAAACTCTTGAATTATAAAAAATTTAACGTAAATTCGATTTTTATCTAGGTTCATTTTTGTAATTCCATTACTCCCATTAAAGTTGTCATTTTGTAGAAATATTGCAAGCCTTGCATGTTTCCACTATTTTATGTCTTAGTTTAAGCAACAACATGGTGGATTTCCCCCCAGAAATCAATGATTACATTGAGGAATCCATTGATCATGCTTAGATCTTCTTGTTCTTCTTGAATGGGCCTTTAAGCTTTGTGTCTCCTATTAGTCGTAACGACAACTTCATGACCAAAACTTTTTTCCACTCACAAAATTTAAGGAGAAAGACGAACGCATTGAACACATTGGGGTTTATGAAATTTCCACGTGTTTCTTTCTATCAATCTTCGATGGCTTTTTGACAATTATTATTATTGGTTTTCACAAAATTTTTCTTTTTTCATTTTATTTTTATTTTTGATTTGATTTTTGAGTAGACTGGCGCATCCACTACTAAAAAAACATCAATTAGATACGGAATAATTCTGTCACTAAGTGAAATATTTCCGTCACTAAGTAGATTAGTGACGGAATTAGGGACGGACAAAAATCCGTTACATTATGGCTCGTCACTAACAGGTGGAGACAGAATTATGAATCTGTCCCTAATAGAGACGAATTTTAGGACGGAACAAATTCGTCTCTATTTGAGACGGAAAAAATTATGTCACTATTAGAGACAGAAATATTTCCCTCCCCGATAGTGATGGATAAATCCGTCCCTATGATATTATTTTCTGTCACAAATTTATGCATGTGAAATATGTGTAATCTGTTCCTATTAGAGACGGAAGTTGTTAGGGACGGAAGTTGTTCGTCTCCGTTAGTGACAGATTTTCCCCCTCTTTGTTAGTGACAAACAATTTTCTGTCTTTGTTAGTGTTGGATAATTTCATTTCTGTTAGTGACGAATATTTTTCCTATCTATTTGCGTTGGATATTTTTCCCTCTCTGTTAGTGATGGATTGTTTCTGTCTCTATTAGTGAGGGAATTTTTTTTTCTCTATTAGTAATATATTGTTTCTATCTGTATTAATGATAATGTTTTCCATCCCAATTGATGACATATATTTCTGTCTTTATTTTTCATTCCTAAATGAAAATCAATTACATGAATGAGATATTCTTATAATTTAATTTTTCAAAATCAAATATTCATTAAAAATTTAATTTTTACTGAAAACTAATATTAATTATAATCTAATATTCTTATAGCAAATCCAACTGACACAAAATATAAAGTAGCTATATTAAATGAAAATAAAGATCAAATCAAATCCAACCATTGTAATACAATAAGTTTTTACATGAATTCATAAAAAATAACAAATGTATGAGATAACAAGCAATATTCACAAATGAAAATAAGAAAAGAAAATATGCATACTATCAATTATCATCATGCAAATGAGCATCACTATCATCATCATAATCATCATTTTGTGCATCTAGTGTCGAAGTAGTAGTAGTGGAGTTGCGCACATCTCCTCCTAAACGAACCATCAACATCGCCAACTGCTCTTTCATAATTGCCATCTCTTGGTCTGTTTTCTTTTTTATAAAAATCATTTGTTGCTGCGTGTGCTCATATTTTTGTCTCAGCTGCTCATTTTAGCTGGATAAGCTGGTGACCAAGTCTCTCATGTGATCATACTCATATGTGGAGACTCCTAACGAGCTAGCAGAAATCTATGTGGACTTATAATTCCACGCCTTTGCACTTAAACCATATATTCGACCTTTCTTGTTCATACCACCAACAACCTGCAATAATAACACTTCATCAGATTGACAAGTGGATGCCTCTGCCCTAGCCACTAATGCATTATCACGATCAGTCCTTCGCTTCAAAAAGTCCTCCTAAAATTACAAAAATTACATTAGTTATCACTTAAGTTTGATTCAATGTCAAATAAACAAAAGTTCTCAAATATCACAATCTCTTCTTAATTTCAGAACCTCCAACATGTGCAGGTCCTTCTCATTTTTATTATTAGTGTCATATCTAATTAAATTCATGAATCAGCCAATAATTAAGCTAATAATTTACATGATGATAACAATCAAATTTTGCTACGTATAGATTTTACTCAGAGTCAATACAGGATAAAAATTAATGGCTTGGTATCCTAGAGAAGCTTATAAAAATGATGTAATAAAAATAATATATGAATTTCAATATTGCAACTTAAACTAATCATGCTTATATAAGGAAAGGTTTACCATTTGGAGAAGAAAAATCAATAATATACTCAGATCTGATAGATATACCATTTGGAGAAGAAAAAAAGGTTTACCTTTGACTTGTATGTTTCTGATTGCTTCTATAAGGAAAGCTAGACCAGCAGCATAGATGAAAGCAAAAGAAGATAGCTTCAAGGGTGCAGTGCAATGGAAAGAGCATAGAATCCTTCCAACATGCTACAAGAAAGTATAAATGAATGAGAAAGTATAATAATTATCAAAACACAAGAAAAGTTAATCCATCAAAACACAAGACATCAAGACTGCATGGAAAAACAAATCTTGAAGATATATACTAATCAGCGCGTTCACAGTTGGCAATAGCATACATAAAGCTTATGGAATTTTAACACCCTGGTATCATACATAGAGTATTTTTACCTTCTTTCAAAAGACCCAAAAATTAAAAAGAAAAAACAGATAGAGCAACCAAGACGTTATCTTTTTGTGTTAGGTGGCTTGATAAACCAAAAGGATTAAATATAAAGAACAGAAAGAAAAAATTATGTGTACCCGCGTGTTGAGAAAAGGGATGGTTTCAAAGGTGGAATGATAATTTTGAGTGGCAGATCCCGAAACTGTGTTGAGAAGGGGGATGGTTACAAAGCTGGAATGGTGGTTGTGTGTGGTAGATGCAAAAGTGATATGGGCAATGAAAATGGTGAGAGATTAAACTATGAGCGCAACAACTAATACACGTTCTTGACTAACAAAACTAAAAGGCGGGAATCAAGATTGGGAGGTGGGAATGAACTAAAACAGTAAAAAAACATGGGAATGAAGTTTTGGAGGGATTGAAAATAATAATGATTATTTAAATAATATCTCATACAATATGGTTTTGATTGTCATCTCTTTATTTAGTTTTTATCTATATAAAATTTTCAATCTTGTGTGTAATTTATGGGTTTTGTTTTTAATCAAATTGTAAAAACAATCCAAAAATTAGAGTTCGCGCGCTTTAAAAAATGGCAGGAATAAGCATGCTTTAATAAGTTAATATTACGATCCAAGTTCATTTTTTTAAAGCAAATAAAAATCTTCATTTTTTTATTGGAATATCTTTTGCAATTTTTTTCAACGACTTATGCTTGTTAAGCGTAATTTTATAAATGCTTTCAGTATCTAAAAGATAGGGAGGTGGACGAGAAATTAGGGGGATGATGTGAGTGGGAAGTTATCAAATCTTATCTTATTTTTTAATTTTTAATACAAGTTAGATTTTCTTAAATAATTTTTAAATGATAACATGGGTTACCTTTTAATATGTTTACACATGTTTTTCGATTAATACTTTTTGTATTTTTTTTTGTGGTAAAAATTCTTTTTGTATTTAATTATTATGTATTTCATTCCACTTTCGGTTAATACTTTTTAAACGATACCATTTCTTAATACTTAATTTTATTATGTATTTGATTATTATATTAATGTAAAATATAAAAATAGATATTATATTATATTAAAACATCTGGATGTATAAAATCATAAAGAATTTAAATTATAATATTATTAATTAAAATATATTTAAAATTAAATATTAATATTATTTTACAAATACTATTAATATTATTACGATATGAATAAAATTTAAACTATTTAAATTTCATTCATGTGATAAGATCTCTATCTTATTTTTATCCTATCCGAATTCTAATTCAAAATTTAAATTAAGATAAGGATCTAATTCTTATTTAATCTAAATATTATATTTAAACTTTACAAATACTTGATCTAATTCTTTATAAATATTATATTTAAACTTTATAAAAAATATATCCACTTAGCACCTGCATGAAACTATCTCATAGGTTCTACATTATACTTTATAGGCCCAAAACCATATGCTAGTCCAAGCCAACTAAGTGTTTATTTGGATCCTCTCTCTTTTAAACTAAAAGCTACTTATAAGCAGAAGTTAGACCAAACATGTTTTGAGAAAAACTCTTATAATGAAAAGCTCTTTTTTATAATGAAGAAAAAAACTAAACGCCAAAAGCTCATAGGAGGAGCTTTTTTTCAAGCTCTTATCTACATTTCTTTAATTGTGTGCATTTTTTTTGAAATGAAGAGCTATAGAAATAGAGAGAGAGAGAGAGAGAGAGAGAGAGAGAGAGATTTATTGAAATATGTACTTTTAAGCTAAAAATTTTAAGTAGTCACCAAAAAACTTTTAGCTTTTTTTTAAGCTCTTTTTTTTTATCTTTAGCTTATAATTAGTAACTTCTAGCTTAAAAAAAAAAAAGAATTCAAATAGGCTATAAGTGATATAGGTATATAAACTATTAGGACCAAATAGCCACTGATATAAATAAGTATGGGCTTACTAAACCCTTTTAGTAGGATTAACATGATCATACAGAGTATTAGCAATACTGTGTGGCCTCAAAGCTAGATGAACGATCAAGTGATCAACCTTACCTATAGGGTTACTGTGCCAATCCATCGTTTCATCTCGTTATCCATCTTCAAGTCAAGAGCAAGGATATCATATCAACTCTAGAATGACTGGAAGTTAGCTTTTACAGAACTAGGAGTCCTCTTCCATAAACTCTAAAGATGGATTCATGAACTCCTTTATAATCCCTTGTGCACGGATTCTCAAGTCTTACGGAAGTCATTCAAGTTCCCCTAGTCTCTTGTGGATAACTCATCTTTTGCAGAGATGATGAATCCTATCGGCTTGTCATAAGGGTGGCAATTCAGGTCAACACAACACGACGCGACACAAATTTGACATAAGCACGAAAATGCTCAACACGAACACGACACAAATTTGAAATCGGGTTAAAACCTTCGTCACAAACACGACCAAGGGCCATATATTAACAACAACCACCCCATTAATGAAGAAGATTCTGGAAGAAGACCAAGAGGCATTCCTTTTCTATAAAAAGGATAAAAATCTTTGGACATTATATTCTTTTATATTATACTATTCTTTTGGATTCTTTCTTATATATTATAATGTAAAAGACTTCTATATTATATCAAAACTGGGATATTCTTGCTATGGACAAGTATAAGTCGTCGCTCAAAATCTTGAATTTTCATACTTTGTACCTACAAAAATTATCGCTCCAAAACTAGGATTTTCTTACCTTGCGGTTGCAAAAGTTGTTGCTTTAATTTCAATTATCCGCCTTCCGAGCTCTCCTTTTTTTATATCTCGTGGGTCTATCGGATACGGTTGTCTCTTTTCATAAGTTTGTGGTTTGATTTCCAAAGAAATCTTTTAATGAGTCCAAGCTTGTACTATTTTGAAAATAGGCCAGTGACGGATTTAGAGATGGAATATGCATTTTCATCTCTAATTCCGTTACTATTAGAGACAAAAAAAATTCCATCTCTATTAGTGAGGGATCTTATTCCATTTCTAGTAGAGACGATTATTTTCTGTTTATATTTGAGACAGAAAGTGATCTATTTCTATTAGAGATGAATTTTGAGATGGATAATTTACTTTTGTCACAAAATCTGTACCAAATAGAGACACAAAATTTTTCATCTCAAATAGGGATGAAATAGAATCCCTCACCGATAGAGATAAAACAATTCTATCTCTATCAATGATGGAATTGGAGACGGAATATTTATTTGTGTCTCTAATTTCGTCACTGCTAGAGAAGGAAAAAGTTTCATTGCTATTAATGATGGATCTTGTTCCATCCCTAAGAGAGTCAGATTATTTTTTGTCCCTATTTGAGATGAAAAGTAATGTGTCTATATTAGAGACGGATTTTGAGACAGGTTCGTCTCAAAATCTGTCCCAAACAGAGACACGTTACTTTTCGTCTCAAATAGGAACAAAAAATAATTCGTCTCTCTTAGGCATGGAACACGATCCCTGACTCATAGAGACCAAAAAATATTTGTATCTATCAGTGACGGAATTAGAGATGAAAATAAATGTTACGTCTCTAAATCTATCACTGATAGAGATAAAAAAATCTGTCACTAAATTCCTTCACTAAATCCAAATGTATCCACTTAATACTATCATTATTTTCTATATATTAAGTTCTGTCTCTAAATCTATCTCTATTAGAGACGAAAAAATAGTCGTCTCTATTAGGGACAGATTTAGAGACGAAACTATGCCTATTAGAGAAGGATTGATTTTTCGTTTCTAAAACTGTCAATAACGGAGACATAAATATTATCGTATCTAATTCCCTCCCTATTTATGAGGGATTGTTATTCCTTATCTGAATTCGTCCCTTTTAGAGATGGATATTTTTTCGTCTCTAAATTCCGTCTCTAATCAATGCTTTTTTAGTAGTGATCCATAAAGACCAAGATTCACTTCATTGGACCTTTTTAACATCATATGTTCTATATTTATCTATTTCCCAGTGTTAGGGTTCTTTATTTATTCATTTATTCGACAACATGGCTCTCTCTCTCACTTCTCGTGTTTATCTTTTTGCGCACCACTGGTTCTCTTGCTATTCCATTTCACTCTAGTGTAACATTCCAAGGGCTCACAAGGTTAGAGAGTGATCACAAGTGCAAAAAAAGCATGGATAATGAGCGGTTCATGCTAAAACTTTTAGCTGGGAGTACATGAATGAATTAAATCAACACCCGAAAGAGATAGATTTCAAAGACTATGTTAGTATGAGACGGTACAGTTGATGATAACTTATAAGAATTAATTGGTACTATATATACTAATAAGATGCATCTACCTTTTCAGTAGTCCATAATTGAAGAACTCCATATTTAAGCGTGTTTAACTTGGAGCAATTTTGGGATGAGTGACCTCTTGAGAAGTTTTTTCAGAAAATGTGTGGGTAATGACAAAGCAAGATGAAAAGTCTCGTGTTAATTTATAGGGACAATCATTGATCCTTGAAATGGCCGGCGTTACAACTAGCATTTGAGTTTATACAATCTCAACCTTCCATTTTCTGATTTTAAAGTACCACAATAACGCCATATGTAGAAAATGTTGTACATCATGATAATGCGATGATAAATTAGTATTGCAAAAACTTCTATTTCGCAAGAAACTGAAATCCATAGTGCATCTAGTTGGTCTTTTAATTTCTTGATCAATTTTTAGTCAGTTGTAAGAATGTTTAGAACTCCTTTTTGCTCTTAATTTTAGAATTTAAGATCTTAGCTTATGTAACCCTTGGTTCACTTGACATGAATAATATTAATATTAATTTTGGTTTTCATCTAATTCTTGCTTTAATAGTTTTTCTTATGTAGTTTTTTTATTATTATTCTATGTGATGTCATATATTGCATTGATTGACTTTATTCATTTATTTCTATGTGCTTAAGCATTCTTCTTTTGATAATTTCATGATTTTCTTACTATAATTGGTAGGGTTCAAGTGATATTATTCAATTAGGAAAGATTTTCGCAGCATTTGAAACTCCATTACCTTCTCAATGGCTTGATACAATACATGTGCTAATGTGTTATTGAACTCAAGACCGGTCTTTGACTCAATTTAGGTATTCGGTCAATATTAAAGTATATAAAAACAAAAAAATATTTCTACAGTCACTGCAAATAAGTTATCTGCATTTACTTCTAAAACGACGTCGTTTTAGGATTGAAATATTAAAAAATTATAATTATAAAGACTATAATAACCCTGAAATAAATTAAAATTACAAAAACACCATGATTTCTGCGCTAAAATAACGTCGTATTGAGCTTACTGCAGATAATTTATTTGCAGTAACTACAAAAAGCGAACCCATATAATAAATATAATAATACACACATTTTAACAAGCTGCTTGCAATGCCTTAGTGGAGGATGCCATAAGTGTTCCTTGTAAGGTGACAATTTGGATTCTCACCAAGAGAAGTTTTTCAAGTATTTTGCATAGCTAATCCAAAGATCAACTGAACTAAAAATCAGTATCGATTGAACCCAATTTCTTATTAGGTCAATTGCTTGTACCGGTCATTTTGAATGTTGTTATAGGCTTTAGTTACTTTTTTTTTTTTTTTATTTCTAAAACAATTTATTATTTATGCTTTTTTAATTGGAAAATAATTTTGGTTTAGGGATTGATTTCAATTTATTATCTTTATGTTTTTCTTAGGCATACATAATTTAAATTCTAAGAAATGTATTTCATGATTCGAATGTCCTTATAATTATTCAAGTATATTTCATTTTATTAGCTTATACAAAGGTTATTTTCTCTTTTCAAGGAAATATATAAATTTGTTAGGGCACTCTATTGCTATTCTTCACCAAGTGGTTTGGTGTTTTTTTTGAAGATATTTCAATTGATTCATTGCTTCGCGACTAATCTGATTTGGGGCAGGTTCCGAGATTAAAGCTTTAAACGCCTCTTAACGACGTTATTGGAGAGATGGTTTGGTGTTTAGGATGTTATAGTGTAGCACTCATCTTTTTGGTAACATTAAGAGGAAAGTTTTATTTGGCTCATGCATATGCAAATGACCTTAAATTTTATTTAATTCTTTGAAAAAATCAAAATACATTAACATTTGAGTTATGCATATACAAATTCATTTGGTTCTCTTAATTTGTAATTTCCGTGAAAATATTTTTATTGTAAAAATTGGCCGGATAATTTATTTTGAACAAAGCTATTTATTCGAAAATTTATTTTTAAAAGTTTTAAAAAAGTTTAGTGGCATTTCTTAAAATTTTCAATTTATTTTGAAATATTTTATTTTAAAGAATATTAAGCAACATTTTCTCAATATTAAAATCTTATGGTTATAAAACATGCTGCTAAAAGACTTCTTTTTTAGTTGCGTTTGGGAATCGATGCTTAATGGTTTAGTGGTTGCGCATAACTTAATTAGTTGATTTTTTTTTCTCTTTTAGGAAAATGGGAGAAATTAAGCAATGATTCTTATTCATGATTGATTAATAATTGGTAAATAATGTTTAGGTATAAATAATAAATAATTAAAATACGTATAGATTTCCATTTGTAATTAAAATAATGATTTTATTATCGATGTAAATTATCCTTCGCTCCTGTTTATATATAATGGGAACCGTTGAGCCAATGGCCTTATGGAATTTCAATTTTTTTTTTTGGGATATAATAACAGTATTAAGATTTGAACCTATAATCTCGTATAAATATCCAAATCTCTGGCCATTAGATTAATCCTAACAGCTATTTCAATCTAATTTCAACAATGCATTTTTTAGATTGAGAATGCGAAACTATTTATCTTCACGTATTTGAACTCATTAAAACTCAATTCACATCATTATATTCAATAAAAGAAATGAGAGCGCTGTAATAGGAAAATATTGAAAGGAAAAAAAATTAAAAGACTCGAAGGATAAACTTTTTTATGCAATAGTAAGAAGGAAAAAATGTTTGTCATTTTAAATGACATAGACTTACGTTATTTTAAGAGAGAGATAGACACATGATTTTATTCTTATTTAAAATTTAAATTAAAAAAACTATCCACTTTCTCTCTCCCATGATTTTCATTTCATGTGTCTATCTAAAATGACATAGCTTATGTCATTTAAAATGACAAACATCAAACCCAAGTAAGAAATTATTAACGACATCAAGCTGGAACAATTGTTCCTTCAAAATATCTTGTTTCAATTATTAATACATAAATATAAGATTAAATTACAATATAAACTATGTTATATTAACATTAAACTGAAAATAAATTAAACAAGATTAAAGTGGGAGGAGTTTAATATTTCCATATTTTGAGATGTTGGCTGTTCATTAATTCATGAACATTTCTAGTAATATCTTTTATTACCTTCTCAGAGAAATTTTGAAAATTTTTAATACATGTTTTGCCAAATAAGAAACTCAAGAAGATATTTATGATTTTGTTTCCTTTTCACCCTCAAGTCTTAATAGAGTAAAAATAAAAATTCAGATTCAGAATTGAATAATCAGATTTAATTGTTTCATCAATTTTTTTTTTTGGTAAACATTGTTTCAGCAAATTAAATCTACAAGAAAGTAGCACTGTAAGAGATTTAACAATGATAAACAATACTTTTCGAAATAAAAATAAACCAAAAGAAAACAGAAATCCATCAAATTAAAATATTTATTTATTTATTTTACATTTTAAAAAAAAAAGTATATATACTTTTATACAATATTCTGTAATAGAATATGTTTAAATAACGTACACAAAAAAACATATGTTGAAATAATATTTGTAAAATATGTTATTTATTTATGTATGTGTGGAATGTATATTGTCATCTTGCATGCTCACTCATATCATAAAATATGTCAAAATTACATTTGCAAAAATTTAATTATTTACACGAAAGTATAATTATAACGCATGCCAGTTCATTCTCTTCCACTATAGAAAATCAAAGATACAATGAATACTAGAAAGTTAAGAAATTAATGCAAAAATAAATATATGATCTAACAATATTAATTTTAGATGTATTGTTGCATTGCTATTTTAATTATAAAGCATACTATTACATTATTTCTCCATTACATAAAATATTGATTAGTTTTTTAATATATGTTTAGTATGAAAACTAAATAATCCATGACATTAGGAGAAAGAGAGAAAAATTAAATTTAATGGTATCTTTATTATGCCTTCTGATTCTTTCGCATCATGTATGTTTTTTAAATTTTATGATAATGATTTGTTCAAAAAAAAATCAGACTGAACAATGATTCTTAACTTTTTTACTATGATGTAATGTAACTTTTTACAATACTATGATTCAAGTACTTGAAGCATGCTGTATCTTTTATATTTATCATATTTTGAAATTAAGAAATATCCGTATGGAAAGAGGTCAGATTCATTCTTGCGCATGATTGATTCACAAGGGGTGAAAAAGATTTGTTCATGGGTAAGATGAATTTGAAAAATAAAAGCAGACATTGTGGGATATAGATTGGATTCTAGTATCTGGGATGAAACCTTGAATTTACTACAATGAGAGGTTGGTATCATTCATGAACATTTTAAGCAAATTTTTTCTTACCTTCTTAAAAAAAGTTTGAAATTTGAAATACATGTATTACAACCAGTGTTTAAAAACCCGGCCCGGCCATCGACTCGGCCGAGGTCAGGGGTCATAGGGTCACGGTTCAACCGGAGGGTCACGGGTCCACTACGTTGACCCGGTTTTATATATTAAAAAATATAAATATATATATTCTATATGAAAATATTAAAAAATAAACCACCAATCATCAAAGATTCAAAATATACTTAACATAATTCACCAATTACAACCACAAGTTAATGAGATCACTACACTGATCCGGTTCTGCCTCTTTTGGGGGTCAGAGGGGTCGATGTGCATATAGGGTCCAACTTGTGACCCCAACACTCAGAGGGGAGGGGTCAGGTTGACCCGGGTCACCCGGGGGTTGGGGTGGGGTTTTAAAACACTGATTACAACTGACAAGAAATGCAAAGAAATATTTGTAATTTTATTTCCTTTTCACCCTCAAATCTAGTTATGGGAATAAAATCTTCTCATACATGATTTAACATGATAATCTCATTTGAAAAAAATCATAATCTTTTATGGACAAATAAACAGTGATAAGACGTGAGAGAAAAAATAATATCAAAATAGAAAAAAAAATAAAATCATCACCATTATTGATTCCACAATAAATTAGTAGAATCTTTTAATATAATATGATGCTGATAAAAAATATGCGAGCGAATTAATAATTTTTTTTCTCAAATTCACACTTGAAAACAAGACTTAATAATTCTTTATTATTTATTTTACATAAAAAGGTCCAAGCTCCAAAAGCAAACAAAATCGAGAGTAAATATCATTTTCGGTGCTCAGCAAATTTTACGATACCCGTTAATAAATAAAAAGGCTATTCGTGGTTCCTAAGAAATTCAAAATGGATCCAGTTTAGTCTTTTTGAGGAACTAATGCGGATTTTTTTGAATTTGTGAGGAATCACGATTTTAATTAAATGGATCCATTTAGCGAGTATCGTAAAATTTGATAAGGATAAAAAAGATACTTGCTCCAAAATCAAATTTTCTTTCTTTTCAAATTGAGATTTAAAAGGGGAAGGATATTGTGACAACCAAGTTGTGTTACTACCAAGTAATTTCCAATCAATCTTACAATTAGATCGATTATATTGATCCAACAATTATAATTATTTCCATCTTTGTATGATCATGATTTCTCAAATTTAATATTTTATATTTATTTTCACCTTTGTATGGTTATGATTTCCCATATTTAATGTTTTCACTTTAAATATGGAAAATCATGACCATATAAAGATGAAAATAAATATAACCGTTGGATCAACGTAATCGATCTAACGGTGAGATTGATTGGTAATCACTTGGTAGTAACACAACTTGATTGTCACAATATCTTTCCCCTTTAAAAAAATAAAATAAAAATTTCAACTATATCTTTGGTTTCTCTAAAACAGTAACGGTATTTTCCTCTCCCATTCAAAATCACTCACTGCCTCGGACAGACAAGGCAATCTGAAAATCAGCATTTGTCAAACGACAGCAAAATCACGCGCTCGTATCTGACGCGCTGATAAGGGAGCGGAAATCACGAACGCTTGTGTTGTCAGTGGGCCCACAAGCCTCTCTCTCTCCTGTCCTATATAATAATATTGTCAAATATATTTGTCAACGAAAGTGAGACAATTTCCGGAGAGAGAGAAAAGCATGTGCATTATCAAACTATAGAAAATATATATAACATTTGAGAGTGAGAGAGTGAAACATAGAGACAAAACTCTGCACGCAATTGGAGTCACTCGATTCAGAATTTGTTTCGAGGTTTTGGTTCAAAGGTTTTTCTCAAGAAAACCAAAATTGTGTTAGAGAAAACAAATATTCAAGAAGTTGAAAGCCATTGACTCTCTGTTTACCTTGGACTCATTGTAAGTCAGCTTTTCCATTTTTTTTATTTACTTGTTATCATCATTGTTGAATCAAAAAAATATTATCATTGTTTTCTACTTATTGATTTTTATATGTATATGTAATAACATATAATATTGTCTTGTCGTTTTCTCTTCTACAGATCCCAGAGAGAGAAAGCGTGAAAGGATCTGAAAATAAGGTTTTTTTAAAGAATAACTTTATAGCTTTTATTTTCTCTTTTCACTGTCAAATTAAAAGGTTTTCTTTTGTTTCCGTACCATGGTTGCTTTCTATTGCATATAACTCTTTTACCTTTTCTGTGTTTCTATAACATGAGGAAGGGGAGGAGAGAGAAAGTGATTGGGGTGTTTGGTGTGTCAACTGGGTCTCTTTGCTTGGATTTGATATGATGCATTTGAAAAGTCAGTGTGCAGTGTGAATTGGGTCTTTGTTTTTTTGTCTTCTTCATGAAATAATAATCGATTCTACATTGGTTTTTTTTATGTTTTCTTCTTAAAGTCAATGTGCAGTGTGAATTTTGTTTTAGTTTTTGTCCTTTTCATAAAAAAATAATCGTTTCTACAAGGTCTTTGGCTTTAGACCCTTCTGTGTTTTCTCCTTCGTTAATGTTGTTTGGGTTTTTTTTTTTCTGATGTGGAGAGTTTCCAAACATGAGAAACGGGTGTGAACATTGGATCAGAAATGAAGGGTTTTTTCTTGTCCTGTTCCTCTTTTGATCTGTATCTGGAAGAAACTTAATTCAAGAGAGAGAGAGAGAAATGGGGTAAAAGTGATGCATTTGGCGTTGACTATGAAACAGCTTTTGTTTTTTTGTTTGTAGACCATGGTTTTAAAAAAAAAAAAAGATTAATACTTTTAATCTTTGACTCACAGAGATTTAAGAAACTGAAAAAGTGCCTTGGCAATTGTGATAGTGACCATTTCGGAAAAGAACCTGGAGAACAAAAGGGTCAGATAAAGAAATATAAAATAGAGAGAGAGAGAGAGAGAGAGAGAGAGAGAGTCCTTGGCATATAGAAAGGGAGAGAAAACGGTTCATCGTTTTTTTTTTTTTGAATATTTATGGGGTTTGATTAGCAGCAACAGTAGTAACAGTGGGGGTGGGGGTGCAAGAGTTGTGGCTGATAGTTCTTCAAAGAACCACTTCATGCATAGTGTTTCCCTTGTTGAGTCGCCTCTTTTTTCTCCACCCATTACCATATCAAAGCAAAATTTCTCTACCATGTTTTTGTCCACTGTATGTTCTATCCCTCTTTGGTTTTCAATCCCTCTCTCTCTCTCTCTCTCTCTCTCTATATATATATATATATATATATATATGTATCTGTTTTATTGTTTCCTTTTTTATTGATTCTGAATTTGATTTTTGTATCTTATTGTTCATCGTTGTTGTTGTTGCTAATGGGACTATTCTGCAGCAAAGGAAAATGGAGGGTCATGATCAGATGGATCTTATTGGAGAAAATTTTGAGAATGGTTTGATGGGGAGGATGAGGGATGATGAGAATGACAGCAGGTCTGGAAGTGATAATTTTGAAGGTGGATCTGGTGATGATCAAGATGCTGGTGATAACACCCCACAGAGGAAGAAAAAATATCATAGACACACTCCTCAACAAATTCAGCAGCTTGAATCGTATGGCTTTATGAAATTCTGCAATCTTTTTTTTGTTTTTTTTTCACAAAATGTGATTATATTTATGATTGAGTTGTCTGCTAGCGGTGATTCTTATATTGGTTTTTGCTCTCATTTGTTCTAGTTTCTTCAAGGATTGTCCTCATCCTGATGAGAAGCAAAGATCAGATCTTGGTAAGAAGCTTGGTTTGGAGAATAAGCAAATCAAGTTCTGGTTCCAGAATCGGCGAACCCAAATGAAGGTAAATTTGGAATGCATTAGTATCCGTGGTGCACTTGTATATGTATGTATTTTGTTGATGCAATTATGTTACTGTTCTAAATGAATTGTTTTTCTTGAATCAGGCACAACTGGAACGCCATGAGAACATGATTCTTAAGCAGGAAAATGACAAGCTCCGAGCTGAGAACACCATGATGAGGGAAGCTATTGAAAATCCAATATGTAACAACTGTGGTGGACATGCCATTCCTGGCCAAATTTCAATGGAGGAGCACCAGATGAGAATTGAAAATGCTCGACTGCAGGATGAACTTAACAGAGTCTCTGCCTTAACAAACAAGTTCTTTGGCGGGCCGGTCTCACGGTTGGCCAGTCCCATTGCTATGCCAACCCCAAATTCTGGTCTCAACCTCTCTATTGGAAGGAATGCAATTGGTGGTTCAAGCAACTTTGCCATGCCCTTGCCAATGGGACTTGATTTGGGAGAAGGAGTTTTGGGCAATCCACCACCACCTCCTCTTCCAATGTCTGGGATTCGACCACCAATGGGAAACGGAGTCCAGATTGATCCATCTATGCTTGCTAATCTTGCAGCATCTGCTATGGATGAATTAATTGGGATGGCTCAGATAGATAACTCTCTTTGGATTAAGAGTTCAGATGGAGGGAAGGAAGTACTGAACCATGAGGAGTATGCGAGGATGTCTTCTATCTATAATGGTACTAAACCCATTGGTTATGCAACTGAAGCTACAAGAGAAACTGGGGTAGTACTAATTAACAGTTTGGCCCTTGTGGACTCATTGATGGATGTGGTATGATACCCAACTCATAGATTTAGAGCAGTCACTTACAAATTAAGAATTGATTCAAAAAAAAAAAAAAATCTTAACTGCATTGTATGTCTTGTTTATCTTCTAGATTTGTTCTCATAAAATTTGCATATAGTTAAAAAGAAATTTCTTTTAGTTTAGTAAAACAATTTAATGTGCTGATATTGCTTGTGATTAACGTTTAGTCTTGAATTGGTGAAAGTTTGTCAAACAATTCTTTTAATTTATCATCTATATCAATAGGATCTTTGGTCGGAGATGTTTCCATCTATGATTGCCAGAGCTGTCACCCTGGGAGTAATTTTTAGTGTGGCTGGAACCAGGAATGGTACTTTGCAACTGGTATGTTTCTCTCTGTTGTGTGTTTGTTTGGCTTTGTAATATTTGGCCCAAACTAATTAGGATCAATTATGCTTTTTAGATGAATGCTGAGCTTCAATTGGTTTCTCCACTGGTACCTGTTCGTCAAGTGAATTTCCTCAGGTATTGCAAGCAGCATGCAGTAGGTATATGGGTTGTGGTTGATCTTTCGGTTGACATTGGTCGCAATGCTACCAATTCATACCCAATCATGAGCTGTAGGAAGCTTCCTTCGGGCTGTATTGTGCAGGATATGTCCAATGGTTTAACCAAGGTAAGTGCTGTTCTTAAGTTATATTAAACATTTATTTCTTTTGTACTACATTTCTTGCTTGTTGAAGGTTCAGTTTTTTTTTTTTTTATTTAAAAAAATAATATTTTTGGGGTCTTTTAGTTATGGCTGGCATTTTAGTTAGGTATTAATTTATGATTATCTTATGGTTTAACATTTCCTTTGTTGTCAATTGTGTACAATGGCTTATTTATGCAATAAGCCTCCCTAATTCCATCTACAACATCTTTTCAATGAAGTTTTTTTTTATGATATCCCATTGCTTTTCAGTTCCATCTAACTTTGTTGAGACAACATATCTTAGAATTTGTTATTATTGCATTGAATTTGAGCCAATCATCAGATTTTTGAAGCTAAGTTTCACTGTTGCAGATTACATGGATTGATCATTCCCAGTATGATGAGAGTGTTATCCCCCAACTCTATCGCCCATTGGTTAGTTCAGGCATTGGATTTGGTGCTCAGAGATGGATTGCCACTCTCCAAAGGCAGTGTCAATGCTTGGCAATCCTCTCTTCCCCTTCCATCCGAGCTGAGAACACTAAAGGTATGCCCACATTGTTAAATAAGGTGACAATAAAAAAAACTTGATCACTTTGATATATATGGTGAACTTCTCATTTTGATGGAGGACATAATTCTTTCCAGCCCTAGTAGGCCAACCCGGCATGAAAAGCTTACTGAAGCTCACGCAACGCATGACAGAATGCTTCTGTTCTGGGATTTGTTCTTCGTCTATACGCAAGTGGGAGATCATTCCTCTTGCAACAATTGCTGATGACATGAAACTGATGACCCGGAAAAATGTGGATGATCCAGGTGAGGCTCTCGGCATTATGCTGAGTGTTGCAACTTCTGTTTGGATGCCGGTGTCGAGGCAAAGGCTGTTTGACTTCCTGCGTGATGCACGGATGAGAAGGCATTGGGACGACTCGGCCAGTGATGTTACAGTGAACGAGATTCACAGTATTGTTAAAGCGCAAGGACAAGGAAATTGCATTTCTATACTTCGCGCTAATGTAAGTGTTATCCTCTCACGTGTCATTTAACATGAGTCAGCTGATCGTAGACAAAGTTAAAAGCTATTCTTTCATCACTCTGTACTAACCGTCTATGAAGCACCGACTCCGACACGGCGTTTTCGATACGTTCCAAATACGTTCTCGATACGACCATTAATTTGCCGATACGATATAATACGTTTTTGATACGTTCCCGATACGCGTATCGGATACGTTGGAAAAAAAATTCGAAGTATCGGTGCTTCATAGCTAAGAGTTATTCTCTCCCATATGGTCTAATATGAGATACACATGACGAGAATAGATCTATTTTGCAAGTGCTCTTTTCTATTACTTGTTTTGCAAGTTTGCATGATGATTTCAAGTGTGTGTATAAATGATCACTTTGCTTTCTAACAATTTCTTGTTTGGGGACCTTTATAGCATGCTAATGACTACGGGAACAGCATATATGTGCAAGAATCATGGACTGATGCCACCGGCTCGATGATAGTGTATAGCCCGATAAATGCGCAGGCGTTGAAAGTGGTGGTTAGTGGTGGAGATTCTGCATGTGTAAGACTCTTGCCTTCGGGCTTTACGATTCTTCCAGATGGTAATTCAAACAGCGGCAACGGTGACGGTAGTGGCGGCGGTGGATGTTTGTTAACAGTGGGGAGACAAATCATGGTGAATAATCTCCCACAAGCTAAGTTCACAGTGGAGTCAGTTACTAGACTTAATGACACCGTCTCGGGCACCATACAGAAGATCAAAGCTGCACTTGGAGTTGCATGATATTCATTAAAGTCATAAGCAGTCTCTTTTCAGTTTTTGTTTTAGAATATGAAAAAAACTTGAAAGAGGGTCATTTTTTTTTTATTTTTTTTTGGGGATGTGTAGGGGTCTATACATAAAGTAGTAGTAGAAGAGGCTGAGACATTAAGGGTCTCTCGCAAGTGAAGGTTTCGAGTCAAGAACGAACCCCGAAAGAGAAATTTTGGGTTTTTATTGCTTCGTGGTGGTTCGGGTATTGACTCGTTACATGCGAGTTTAATTGTTGGTCTCCGCACTCTTTTTTCCGTTTTAATTTTGATGCATCCTTTTAGGTACACAGTGAAAGGGAGATAGATTCCATGACTCTTTCTTTTGGTGGTTGAAATTACATGACTTTGTTGTTACTTGTTGTCTTCTTGAATGCATTTTCAGATTTCAGTTCTTATATTTGTCTTTGTTTGTACCCTTTGATTGCTTTGTTCTCTTTATGCGAGTTTTTTTGGAACCGAATATTCTTTTTCTTCTAGTATCTAATCTTGTTTTTCAAATAAAATATTGTTAAAATAGAGTTGTAATTATTTTTTTCTTAATTGGTTTATTGATATTATAGGGTAAGTTGTTAAAATAAAGTTATGTTTGATTGTATTCTGATTTTTAATTAAGAAATTTGTTAAGGATAACCTTCACCTTTTCTCCTCTCTGGTTAAATTAATGGTTTTGTCATATTAATTGAACCCAAAATTTAATTTAGTCTTAACAATTCAAAATTATTTAATTTTTTTTACTTCTAAAATAAACAAACAACTGTTAAAAATGTAAAATAATTATTATGATATATTTATATCTAGACAAAATTATAAATATATAATAAGAGTGGGGTTTGCATTTATCATTTAAGATGACACAATAAAGTTTTCTACACACACAATATTTTGTGGGGCCCACACTTTTTGACGAAAAAAAAAAATTACAACACACAAAACGAATATCTGTAACATTACACAATCATTTTTCCTACCATATAACTCTTATAAAACCCAATAAGAATTATACAAAAGTGAAGAAGTTTAGCATACTCTACAGAACATAATAAAAAATAGAGGAAATAATGCAGCCGTTGGAAATAACCTTACTGTGTTGTGGATAAATATATTCCTTGGTAAAAGGACCAACAATGAGAGATATTGCTACAATGCTCAAGGGGATAAATTATGAAAGGAAGCAACATGCAAAAACTGATGTGCTTGTACAGGGGTCTTCTGCCATGTAATACCTTAAATATAATTAAAAAATTATTAATCAATTGAATTTTCTATTTTTTTACTTTAAAAACATGTTTTCAGAAGAAAAAAAATTACAAGCAAATTTTATTATTTTTTAACTTTTAGAATTATTTTTAAAATAGTATCAAAAACAGAATTTTTTTTTTTTCATCTTTTATTTTGTAAAACGGTTCTTATAAATTATTCAGTAATATAGTTTTAAGAAAAAACAAAATACAATCCAACATGTCTAAAATTTTCATTACTTTTTTAATATTAAAATTAAAAGAAAAATTTATTTTTACCCATTGTGATTTTATGATTTATCATTTAATCCCTGAGATTTTAAATATATCACTTAGACCTCTTATACTTAAATAATATATCATATAATCCTACCGTGATTTCAACTTTTTACTTAGATATCTTGTGGTTGAAATTTTTTTCACTTAGACCCTTTGTGGTTATAAAAATAAAAAATTTTAAAAAATAATATTTAAAATAAAATTTCCCCCTTTTTATTTCATATCCTCACCTAATGCATTTAGGATTTAAAAAATAAAAATAAAATAAAAAAATACACTTATTTTTATCAAGAAAATAAATTAAAATCAAATATTATTTTATTTTATATATTTTTTATCCGATATCGTTATAAAATTATCTAAAAAAGTAAATACCTTATTTTTGTAATACATATTTAATTTATCTTAAATAATATTTTTTAATTTCAAATATATTTTTAAAATAAATAAAAAATAAGATAATTTATAAATTAATTTTAGAATAAAAAATTTGAAATATTTTTTAAACCGTAAATGCATTACATGAGGATATAAATTAAAGAGAGAGAAAATTTATTTTAAATTTTTATATTTTAAATCACAATGGGACTAAGTAAAAATTTGAAACCATAGAGAGTTTAATGATAAATTATTTCAGCACAGTAGGTCTAAGTGATAAGTTTTAAACCACAGGAGATCAAATAATAAATCACAAAATCACAGTTGGTGAAAATAAAGTTTTTCCTAAAATTAAAAATAAATAGTGTCATATGAAAAAAGGAATGAAATGAATTATGTTTTTATAAATTTAATGGATGTAATCAACAAGCCCATGATTTTGAAATAAATCAATAGTATTTATGATATGGGCAGAATGATTGTGAGTGCAAGTGTAGCCACTTGTGAGGATGGGGAGATATCGTCGAAGGAGGTTGGCCCCATGGGACGGTATCAGTGGGGCTAAAGAACCTAGGGGATAGAAGATTGAAGAGACTAAGAGCCCAAACGAAGGGGGAGACACCTGTGAAAACCGGTGCCTGGACATCAATATCATACAAAGATTCCCCTCTGCAATTAATTGGACCAGGAGGGACGGACGATGATGTGGAGGAGGATTGGATCTGTACCGTTGAGAGCTGCAAGCCCTATATATATGTTCCCTTAGGGGGGATATATATCGTTGTATTGTATGGGTATCGTGGCTAACAGAGGTAGAGACCAAGCTATACGACGATGTCCCAAGTATAAAGTCCAACTTTGTAAGGATATGAGGCTGTGTGTAGAGGCAAGGGCTTGAGAAACTGGCAGGATAACGGTACATAAGATGGACCCCCTTTGCCTGGTGATGGAGGGGTATTTATAGGGAGAGAGGATGTCATGCTCGCATGGGAGGGCGAGTCAAGTCAACTCTCCTTGGGAAGTGCCATAGGCGCTTGACATTGCTGCAGCGACAACAATGTAGTTCTTGCTATGTTGGTGGCAGTCATTGCTGTTGTAGCTGTGGAGAGGAAGCTCTTAATTATGGGGCCTGGATAAGCTACCCGAGGGAGGTAGTATCCCAACGTTAGACATTTTGATGTCTTACCTTGGGGACACTGTCATGTGGGGACAAAAAAAAGAAAAGGTTGGTAACCCCAAGTCAACAGGGCTGATGTGGATGAGAGGAGGGGGTTTGGGCCTGCCTTAATGGGCCAACTAGTTGGGGGCCATCCAGAATAGGGTCGATAGAAAATGGGGCATCTACAAAACTCAAAGATCCTTTATGCCCAATATATCGCTTCATAAAGAAGTTCCACAAAGAGAGCTAGAGGGCTTGGAGACATGCTATAATAGTCAAACTCCTTGAAAAAATAGTAAGGGTGAAGTTGCTTTTATATAGGCTCCTAAAATTGTGAAACTTATTAGGGGCTTATGATTTAATTGACATGGAGAATGACTACTTTCTGTTCTGTTTTAGAAGAAGGTCTATGGATTGTAGTTGACCACTATGTCGTGGTGCAACACTTGAGGCCTCAATTTGATCCTCATGATGACAACTTTAGGAAGCTGAAGGCTAGGTGCGGATTTGTATACCAAGGTTGTCGATCGAGTTCTGCACAACTCACTACATAAGAAAACTGATGGTTGTGCATAAGAAAAAAAAAATTGTGCCAAAATAGAGTGATTTCCCTTATTTATTCCCTTATCTATTTCTTTGTGAGGTCGTCTTACCTCAAACTCGAGATTATTTTTAACCAATTCCCTTAGCATTTAGCACAAGCTTAAAATTGATTAAGACATCTTATTATTATTATTATTATTATTATGGAAGTGGTGTTTTTAATTTCTTTTTCTTCCAAGTATTGTTGTAGCGATTCTTTTCAAAAAGAGTAAGACCCATATTATAGAAAGTGTATCAAATAGAGACCAACTCAACTTATTCCAAAAATATTTTTCTTTGTTAGTTTTTCAATGTTTATTAAATACAATCTAAATGTAAAATGGGAAATCATACTATTATGTTGCTGGAAAAAAGTTATCTTATGTCACCCATTATAACTATTTACTCCGAAAAATACATAGTTATAATATTAAAGCTATTTTTTTCTCTCTTCAGAAGATATCGGCAAATGTGTAGAGAGAAAAAAAAATCCTCACCAAAAAAAAGAGAAAAAATAATAATTTTAATATTATAACTATGTTTTAATATTTCTATAGTGAATACAAATAAGTTATCTACATTTACTCTCAAAACAATGTCGTTTGGGTTGAATGATTAAAAAATTATATCTTTCAAGTATACCATTCTTTAGTTTTTCACAATTCTCAATCTCGCAGGACTATATATCTCAACACGCCCCCTGACACGAGAGCCCATTGGGCTTGAAGAGTGGACAATGCAACAGGCCCAACCTACCAGTGCTAAGAAACGCCACAAGAGAAAGGGGGGGCGAGGCTCTGATACCATGTAAAGAACCTTGGGATACACCACCCCAAAACTAGCTCAAAGGGTGGGAGTGCCCAAGACCTTATAAACTCCACATTAGTTGCACATACAACCAATGTGGGACTATATATCTCAACAAGAGTTATATTTAGTGACCAATGTAACTAATAGAGTAATAAACGAATGAATCAAAAGCATGAATCTACATGACTAATCGATAATCAATAGAACCAACTATATAACCTTGGAATAAATTATAATTACAAAAATACCTTAATTTTTGCCTAAAAATAACGTCATTTTGGACTCAATGCAGATAACTTATCTGCATTCACTGCAAAAAAATGAACTTTTATACCTATGCACTATCCGAAATACATAGTTATAATGAGTGACATAAGATAACTTTCTTTTTCAGCAACATGAGAAAAAATGGACCTATGTAAAAATTACTGATATTATATAAATATATAAAAGGGTTTAAAGTTTTTTTTATCTAGGAGATACAATTATCTCCTACACACATATAAAAGTGGGTGGAGTTCATGTTTTTCTTCTTTTTTTCTCATATGGCCCCAAATGGGCCCTACACTTTTATATGTGTATAGTAGATAATTTTATTTTTTATAACATGAAAAATATTAAACTCTTATATAAATTAAGGGGTGTTTGGTACATGGGTTTTTTTGGGTTCTTGGAAAGTGGGGTGGAAAAAATTATTTTTCCACGTTTCATAGGAGGAAGAGTAAAAATAATCTCAGGTAATTTTTTCCTCACGATTTTGTTTTACACTGTGAATTCCTATAGGAGAATACCATGGATGAGATGGAATTTTTCTTTTACCATGGGAAGGGAAACTGGTCCCTCATTTCTTAGACAAAAATACCCCATCCACCAACCACCATCGAGACCACCATGCTTCACCATAGACACTGTTGAACTACCATCTCCACAAAAACTCACCAGCCATAAACCCCAGCATCTCCTCTCACCCAGACCGTCGACCATGGCAACCACATCTGTAAGAACCTGCACCGTTAAATAGGAACTTAACCGAGATGAATAATTATTAAGTATACGTTTAGGAAATAATTCCATAATTTACATAAGATAATTATAGAGGAATGATAATAACTAATATCAAGTCGCTTTTGGGAAACGCTGTGAATTTCGCGGTATAAATGGGTATCGCCGAAGTAACTCTAAAAATAAAAATAAAAATATTCCTAGAAAATGACTAAGTTAAGAACTAATACCAGGTGTGTAGTGAGTAGTACGTGTCTAAGACCCATTTCATATTCTCATTTCTTCATGAAGACTATGTAGATCATTTCCTTAAAACACTAAGAGTTATCTTTTTCCTCTCTAAGTTACCAAAGCTCTCTTCCATGGAAAACCACCAAAGATCTCACATTTCCTCACTTTTCTCCTATTGAATCACCTTAAACTCTTGAGAGTAAGCCTTGTGAGTGAGAAAGACCTCTTCTTTGAGGGTTTTAGCCACTGTTTTGTGAGGTTAGTGGGCTGCCTTCCTTGGTAGGAGTAGTTAGAGCCATTTCCCAATCTTGGAGCACCAAGGAACCATCTTTGAAGAGAAAGAACAAAACTTGGAAGCCTAAATTTGTGCACCTTCTTAGACAGAAGCTTGGGACTATAGCAAGACCTTCAAAGCTATTTCTTTTTGCTATTTGGAAGCTTAGGTATATGTTTCTACTTTTTCTTCTTGAGTTTTAATGAAAAAGATTGAGACTTGAACATGTTTATTGAGTAAAAGTGATAACCCAGTGGTGTACTAGCATGAACACACATAAAAACCACGTACTTGGATCTCTGTGTTTGATAAAAATGGACCCCTGTTGAATATCTTTGTGAACAATGCATTTCTATAGAGAAATATCCGGATATGGATATCTAGGTATAAGTTTAAGAATATTCGGATATTGATATCCTGATATGTCCCCGACAAATCCAGATATTTTGCAGTTTTCGAGTTTTATGCTTTTTGTCCAAACAAAACATATGTTGATGACCTAGGACCCTTAAATGAATAATGTGAACCTCTGTAAAATGGATTTAAGTCAGAACCTTCATGTTTGAGTGCTTGAAGCTTTGGAAGAAGCCTTCAACATGCGAAACGAAAAAAACAAATAGAGCCTTGTTAAGCTTGAAAAGCTAGATTACATCTATTGATTGGATTTGCATGTAAAATCTAGGTTGTGACACTGTGCGGACTGTTGTCTCGTGATCGGTTGGACTTGAAGGTTATTTTGTTGTATTCTACTTAATAGGTAAGCTTCGTGTTCTCATGGCTAGTCCCTTGTTGTTGCCCCAAACTCCATGGGGGGTTCGTGTACATGGTATCCTTTCCTGAAAATGATTTATGCACTGATATTGACATGATATATAGATTTGTGGCACAATGTGTTGATATATATATGCGGATGTAGTATTTTGTCTACATGCACGCGGCATCCTTGGGTGTAAGGTATGGGGGAATCCTCATATATTTTTGGTATGTTACAAACATGCATAATGCATACTTGTCTTTGACCAGTAAATAGTGATATTGCACATGTTACATGCTATATATCTAGCATTATGCATTTTATTATTATGTTGAACTTATTATAACTGTGAGTGAACTTGGGGCAGAGTGATTCTTCGAGAACCTCAGTTTATTGAGATTTGTCAAAATCTCATCCCTGTGGGGCACATTTTTCAGGAGCTGATATCCATGAGACAGACACATCTAGAGGCTGAGGCCGGCGTAGAGTTTGCATGATCACATGACACATGCATGCTTATGATTATACATTTTAATATGATGAGACATGATTATTATTTGACTTGTTGGATTATGTTGTTATTTGATGTGTGCATAGGGGTTGTCTATGCCACTATTAAATAAGCTTGTGTTATGTTTTGAGAGTATGTGCTTGTATACACCATGGTACATGAATGTTGTCATGACTACTTGATGTGGATTCATGACCAGTGTTGTTATATTTTGAG
Organism: Gastrolobium bilobum; assembly: GCF_033153095.1. Classification (NCBI taxonomy): domain Eukaryota; kingdom Viridiplantae; phylum Streptophyta; class Magnoliopsida; order Fabales; family Fabaceae; genus Gastrolobium; species Gastrolobium bilobum. The sequence goes on from NW_026898492.1 coordinate 267,120, forward strand.
ACAGGGCATTTATGCGTTATATTTATATATATACGTGTAAGTCGTTATTGCAATACATCAGGTTTAACAAGGAAAAAGTTAAGTCACATAATAGAAATAATGACTATTGGTAATATAAATAATGAGCTTGAGCATTTAAATAAGTTGCGCTTATTACCATTGTATGTTTAATAGTGCGCATGACATGTTACAACATCCCTCACCACGGCCAAGCTTCCACCGACAACCACGAATTTACTACAGTAACCACCTTCAGTTGGCACCCAACCTTGATGTCCATAGCATTAAAATCATCTGACAAATATATCAGAACAACATCGATGTATCCTCCAGAGCCGCAACGAGTTGTATCCACCTTCGCATATCGAGGATCATCAGTGATTGGATTAGTACAATTCAAGTACAGTATCATCGGAACATAAGACGAGTCCAAACTTGGCGGATCTGGTCCTGGACCAAAGAAATAATCACTGAAATTACCAAAAATAAAAATAAAAAACAAATAGCGGAGGATGAAGAGGCAAGTGGTGTCGTCCACAACACCCGCGCCACTCACTCGGATTTTGTATCTCTTGTAATCGATTTCGTTTACATAGTATTTCCCTGAAAATAGAGTTCAAATTGTTGCATTGTTCTTGCAATATAATTCATACCTCTTGTTCCCATAATTGGGTGGGTCACTTACAGTCAAAATGGGTAACTTATATTGAGAATATTGCCACAGGAGGAAGCAGGACAATCGTGAATGGATAAGGCAATACAAAAAGTTTGTAAGAATAGGAAAATAATGGTAGCAACAGTGGTTATTACTCTACTTTCCATAGTTGTCTGGATCAAGTTTTTTTTTTTTTTTTTTTTTATATTTCTAATGATGTTTCAAAAGTGAGATATTACGAGGGTAGTTTCGTAAATTCTTCCTATATTCTCATCAATATTTTATTATTAATCAAACATACAATTAGAAAAATTAACTAATATTTTTGATAATATTTTGATCTACCAAATAATTTTTTGATAACATTTTTTTAAAAAAAAAAATTTCTACCATATTTTTAATAATTGTGATTTTCGAGTAAAAAAATATTTGCCCTATACCAAACATCCCCTTATAGAAAAGTTAAAATTTCAAATGCAAGTATTACATAGAGACCAATTTCAGCCTTCACAATAATTCTCATAACATTCTGTAAGCAACAATAAATAAACAAATTTTCACAAATTTTTCGTCATAAATAATTTTTCATATTTCAAAAATAAATCAAGCATGTGCTCATAGAGTCATATAATTTGGGATTCCGTTGTAAGACAACGCCATGATATACAAATACAAAAATTAACAAAATCATTATTTAGATTATTTACAAAGAAGGAGGATATTTTGACTACCAAAATTTTTTAGTATCAACTTATTACCAATCTAATCATCATTGGATCAAAGAGAGAGAATGCTAAAAAGTTAATGAAGAGAGAGAAAATATTGATCTAATGATAATTAGATAGATAGTAAATTGATAGTAAAAAATTTTGATGATAAGAATATCCTCCTCGTTTACAAATCACCCCGAAAACTTAACCTCACTTTACTCTATTGTTATTTTCCCAAACCACCCTTTCCCACTCTCGCCAGTCGTTAACCTCACTCAACTGAACCTCAAACAAAAAAACCTAAATTCCCAAAATGCGAATCTTCACTTCTAGCAGCTCCAATTTCTTCAAATGCAAACTCGAGAATTTCGCACTGATTCCTGATCACCACAACTTCAATTTCAATTCCATCAGAGAAATGTCGCAATCCACCTCAATCCCCAAAAAACAACTAAGGGTTCGCGACCACGGCTACGACGACTACATGGAGATCGAAAAGAAAACTCGCAAGGTCCTCAAATTCCAGAACCTCATCCTCTCCGAGCCAAATCAATCGGTCCCAATCCCGCGCCTCGAAACCCTAGCGCGCCGCGTCGGGTTCACGCGGCACGAAGCCGGCGCGTTCGTCCTAAAGTTCCCGCACGTCTTCGAAATCTTCGAGCACCCGGTCCAACGCATCCTCTTCTGCAGGTTGACCCGCAAGGCCATCCTCCAGATCGAGGAGGAGCGCCACGCGCTAAAGGCGCAGATTCCACGCGCCGTCACGCGCCTCCGCAAGCTCATCATGATGTCGAACACGCAACGCCTCCGCCTCGAGCACGTGCGGATCGCACGCACCGCGTTTGGGTTACCGGACGATTTTGAATTCTCGGTGGTTTTGAGGTACCCTCAATATTTTCGTTTGATTGATGCAGAAGAAACTAGGATGAAGTACATTGAGCTTGTAGAGAGAGACCCTAGTTTAGCAATTTGTGCAATAGAAAAGGTTAGGGAGAAAGTGTATAGAGAGAGAGGTGGTGATGCTGAAGATGTTAGGTTCTCTTTTGTGATTGATTTCCCACCTGGTTTTAAGATTAGCAAGTATTTTAGGATTGCAATGTGGAAGTGGCAGAGGCTTCCTTATTGGTCCCCTTATGAGGATGTTACTGGGTATGATTTGAGGTCCATTGAGGCCAAGAAGAGGATGGAGAAGAGGGCTGTTGCTACAATTCATGAACTGTTGTCCTTGACTGTGGAGAAGAAGATTACTTTGGAGAGGATTGCGCATTTCCGGATGGCGATGAACTTGCCGGGGAAGTTGAAGGATTTCCTGCTCCAGCATCAGGGGATTTTTTATATCTCCACCAGAGGGAATCATGGGAAACTTCATACTGTTTTCCTTAGGGAGGGGTATAGGAAGGGCAAGCTGGTCGAGCCGAATGACTTGTATTGGGCGCGGAGGAAGCTGGATGAGTTGGTCTTGTTGAGCCCCCGGAAAGCTAAGGTTGATAGGGAATTGGTTGGGTACAGGAGAAGCAGGTTAGAGGATGAAATGGGACAAGTAACTAGAGCATATGTGGAGGATGCTGGTGAAGACTTTAAGGGTGGAGATGGTGTGGGGCAAGATAAGGATGCAGAGGATGATTTGTCATCAGATATAGGTTCTGATGTTGATTCTGTTGATGAGGATGATGATTTTGACGATAGTGTATCAATGAAAAGGACATCTTAAAAAGAACATACGTGGAGGATTCTGGTGAAGACTTCAAGGTTGGAGATGTTGTGGGGCGATAAGGATGCAGGGAGCCTGGGAATGATTTGTCGCCAGACATAGGTTCTTCTGATGTTGATTCTGGAGTTGAGGATGATGATTTTGAGGATAGTGTATAATGCAAAGGTCATCTTAACTGAGTATGAGGGGGAATCTTTTTTTATCTTAAGTTATTCCAATTTTGCTATTGAGAAGTCTCGATATAGTTTTGAAAATTTGAAAGCAGAATATATTTTGGAGTTAAGATTCCTGTTTTTAACGCATCTTAACTGAAGTGATAATTTTCTTTTGTGATTGATTTGACCACTGTAGTGTCTTGGTGAGACACAGGGTTTATTATGAAAAATGTATTGGAGTTGGAGTCTCCTCCTTTCGTGGAGGAGAAGCACTGCCTACTACTATGATGAGACTTAGGCATTTCTGGAAGATTAAATTGAGGATGATATCTGACGCGAACTTAGATCTTCAGCCTACAATAGATCGGTTGTATTGTTTCACTTACGGAGTGAAAGTAGTGCCTTTAGGTGGAGGAAGGTATCTACCTAGTCATGGACTCATTTTACCTGTACATACAGACAGACACCATTTTTATAGAAGAAAACACTGGGCAAACAAAGAAACAACAGCTTTAACCTTGAAGGCTCGTGTTGGAAAATCAAGTGCCTCTCTTCCAGTCATGTAAAATAACTCGTCTGCATTTTTCTGTATACCAGTCACTTGAATTAAATCACTGCACTTCTGAATTTTGACCCTAATTTACTACTTTGCCTTTAGCCTGTCATTGGATAACCACAATGTACTTAAAACAAAACCCTCTAGTTTAAGTGTTCTTCTCAGTACTTGCACTGCAGCATGCTTAACTAGACGTGCTTGACTTTGAATAGCCTGGAAGTTCAAAAGATATAATAACAATAGAAAACATTGAGTTTACTGGCAGTGAATCTGGTTCAATTTCGTTTTTTTCTTTTAAATGTTTGCAATGATAATGAAAATGATGGGGACGAAGATTGAGTTGCTGATGCTGTTTGATTTTTATGTACTTGCGATTCTCGCAATCACTAAAAATGTATGAAAAAGAAAAAAGTTTTTTTAATCTGAGCTTGCTCCTAAACATCAAAATCTTTATTTGTTTACTTTAGAAACAAATTTATTTTAGAAGTGTCCTACTTAAAAAAAACATATCCGCTACTTGACTTGACTTGACTTGGATTAATAAGTACATGTCTGAATAACAGAATTTTTTATGCTAAAATTAATTATATAGATATTAATAGTAAGGATACCAGTGAAAAATCATGCTGAACCATCCAACGATTTTTTATTTTCAAGGTAACATGCGGGCCAGAGGCCGCAGCAAAGAAAGAAACAGAAATATAAACACTGTACTCAAAGTGGTACATAGATGTCTCCCGTGAGGGTGAAATATATTGATATACGGGTGTCCATAATAACCATGGTAGAGACCAAGGCACTAATGGAGCTTCCCATGTATGTGCTAAAGGGGGAGTGTGTGTGTATGACAGCATATGAGGGGAGTGGGAAGAAGAAGATCTCCTCCCTCCATTGTGAGGGGGGTATTTAGAGAGGAGACTCCTCTTTTGGGGAAGACCGTTGGTCCTTCCTCTGCTGTCCTAAGCTATGTCTTGTCTTTAGACAAGACATGCTACTCCTGTCAGTGTACAGGAGATGCTGTGCAGGAAGGGGAATGCCCCAGTGGTGAGCCTCTATGGTTTCCCATGAGTGCTCTCTAGAAGGTTCTAGATGTGGACTTTAAGCGATTGAGCTCATCTGGTGGGCCTAAGTAAATAGCATCCGGAACAAACACACAAATCTTGGAGTAGAATTTCATAACGGATCAACAGCCCATGCTTATAAACTGGGCTATCCTTTCAAACAGTCAAACTAGCAAAATGGTTAGCTTCTTTGTTATACATACATGTGAATAATTATAGTTAAATATATTTGTTGTAATATTCAAATGTGATGAGTATGGGAGAATCTATGAATCCAATGATTTAAGATTTTGAGTTGTGATATGGTGTCGGACTCACTTAGTGTAATTGGCCTAACTTAGCCCATTGTTGGTATTCCCCTGCCTCAGACTCCTCCCTAGACTCGCCTGACAAGTGGTATCAGAGTCAGGTTGGGCTCAGACTAGCCAGGTGTTTGACTAGGAGGTGAGTTGAGTATTTTGGGCCTAGGTAATCAGAAAGAGAGAAAGCATACTAATGGTGAGCTTTACACTTGGAGAAGATATTGTTCGAATATTTAAGTGTGACGAGTCTCACATTGGTTGGTAATAGACCAAGTGAAGTCTATATAAGTGGGAGGACTCATGAACCCAATGCTTTAAGGTTTTGGGTTATGATATGGTGTCAGACCCACTTAGTATGATTGGCTTAGCTTAGCCCATTTGGCTAGGAGGCGAGTCCAGGTGGGAGCCCATCGCGGAGGATCACCACCAATGGGCTAAACTAGATCAACCACATCAAGTGGATCAGATACCATGTCACAACCCAAAACCTTAAGGTATTGAGTTTATTATATGGGTTTCACTTAGCTTATTATCAACCAATATGAGATTCATCACACTTGAATATTCCAACAATCTACCATTTACGTCTCACTATTAGTATGCTTCCCCTCTCTCCGATTACCCAGACCCAAAATACTTAACTCACCTCCTAGTCAAACATCTGGCTAGCCCGAGCTTAACGTGACTTCAAGTGTGTGATGAGTCTTACATTGATTAGTAATGAGCTAAGTGAAGTTAAGTGAGAGGACCAATGAATCCAATCAGTTACTTCCACAAAACAATAGGGCGGTAATACTTACCACCATTTTAAATTTATTACTCTTACTAATTATTTGTTATAATTAGATTAATATGAAATCAACTACAGCTATTTTTTTTTTTCTTTTTTTCAATTGTTAATTTTAAATTGATCCAACAATCAAACAGGTAGTAAGAATGGTAAAATAAATATACGGTTCCCTCAAACAATTCAAGAATTTGTTAATTTTATTTACGTGAGTTCTAAGGATTTTCAGTGGAGCTAGAGAAAGCAAGGAAAAAAAAATTAATGCTTTTCTTCCACGCAGATGTAAATCCTCTGCAGCGGCATCATGTCTCCATCTGCAGCAAATCACTTGGCAATTCATTGCTCTTCTGTCAAAGTCTTCGTCTCATGCGGGCCATACTATCATCAAGTTGCATGATTTGTATCATGACAGAACCATTGCTTTTTTTGTTGGGTGCTGATATATTTAGTGTGAACTGTGTGATACTCAAATACACAATTCAGCTGACATCTAAAAACCCAGGTACCTTTTGTGAATTGGTTTAGTTTTTTGCTTTATATTTCATTTGAGAGATGGGGTCTATGCTGAAAATATTAAAAATATAACATAAAAGTACTATTTGTTCTATAATGATAAATTAAATTCCATACTCAAAAAATTCAATAGACTTTTATATTCTTTACATCAAGAAAGCATTTTCAAGAAGGTTTATCGGTTAACAAAAGTTGTCATATTTTTGTCATACTACTTATGCAACTCTTCTAAAAGACACGTTAAGCCACCTCTATCATTATCCCGCCTCATCTACTAGTTGAAAATATTCTCAGGAACCTCAAAGCATTATCATCTAGCACGCTATGATTAAGTGGATTCAAGCTCCAAGGTATATCTTCTCCAATTTATTCAAGCTTATTTATTCAAATGCTAGTTTAAGTGTTATATTGCCTTGTAGGCAGGGGTGTAAATATGTTAGGCTAGATTAGACTTTTGTTTAAACAGGCTAGGCCTGTGTAAAAAATATTGAGTATGACCTGACCTATTAGCCTGTGTAAGCCCCAGATTACAAGTCTGACCTTACCTATATTTAAAAAATAAAAGTCTTGGCCTAGGCCTGTTAGCCTGTTTAAACCTATTAAACATTCAACAATTAAGAGAATAACTTTGGGGGCCAGAGGATGTGCCTCCCTCTTCGATTGAGGGGTTAGTCTCATCTTTCCTTCGGTAGCGAAGCTCAATGCACCCGCTGTTCCAATAAGGGGCTAGCCTACAGGGCCGTACCCCGAGGGCAAGGTGATCTCGGAGGAGGTTGAATGGAGATACCTCCAGGTTATACCAAAAAAAAAAATATTATTTTATTATTCAAAATTATTAAAATAATAATTTTATTTATTACATTTTAAATAAATAATATGATATAGGCCGACCTGTAGACTTATAGGCCCGACATGTACAAAAAAGCTTATTATCTATTTTCTAAATAAGTTTTTTTTAAAGCATAGGCATGTTTTATTTTACTATTTATAATAAACCAAGTCTAAACAAATATAGGCTAAGTCGCAGGCTCATGTAGGCCGGCCTAATCTATTTACTCCCCTACTTATTCCATGTTGCAACCCAATAAATCCCGTTGCAGCTTCTCTTCCGGCATCACTTGAATTAGACTCAATCGTGTGTGATCAGACTCAATTACTCTTGAACTAATCACCATTTATTTGACTTCAGTTAATAATTTAAACTTTTCAGAAAGCTAATTAATAAAATGGTATTAGATCACTATATGATTTAGAGTTCAATTACTGTCGGCCCAATTCCTCTAATAAAAAAAAAGTAAAATTTCATTGTGTATTTATCCACGCTTTAATCCCAGATACTTTTGCATTAAGGATAATGTTAAAAAATGTAATTTAAAATGAAATGGACATGAAAGCATAGCACGTCATTCATGAAGTTGCATGTAATTTATACATAAAACGGACATGAAAGCACCACTATCATTTAACAAGTTCCAAACAAATCAAATGGTCACGCTTTATTAGTGCGTTACGCAAGCCATGAAAAGCACCATTATCATTTGATAAGTTGAATAATCAGTGCATAACGAAAAGTGGGACTTATTTGTTTCTTCATTACGTATGAATTAAGCTGAAACAAAATTGCCTTGCTAAAAGATGGAACATCAAAATATGCCATTGATTTTTCAATGCCACGCAAACAGTATTATTTTTCAATATGCCACGCAGACAAGTTTGTTACAGTGCCCAGCAAACTTGGTAGCCAATGATTTCGTTACACGTGACACATTTTTGCAGAAAAAGTTGACTGCCGCGTGTCCAAATTCGCTACGACTGGTACAGAACTTGATAGCCAATGATTTCGTGAGACCTGACACACTTTTGCAGGAAAAACTGACTGGACGAAGTTCGCTACCAGGGGTAGCAAACTTGGTGTGCTAGGTGGTACAATCTCATTGTCCGATCAGAATTAATGTTCCAATCACAATAAAAAACAAATAAAAAAGGAAAATGACAATTAATTGTAATTAATGTATTAATCATAATTAATGTACCAATCACCAATCACAATTAATATATCAATCAACATTCACAATTAATGTACCAATCCCAATTACTGTACCAATCGCAGTTAACTTTGATCGCTACATTAATTGTTTGTGATATCATTGTTACAAATTCGAACGATGTTTGTGAGAGATAAAATATGTCAAATGAGGTGTCATTAGGTAGATCTTGAAAAGTTATATGAAATAAAATAAAAAATATCTGATTTGGATATCCGAATCAAAAGTTATGACCCTACGAAGTGATTGGTAATTAGTACATTAATTGTGATTGGTACAATCAAAAGTTAATCTTATTTGTGCGCTAATTGTGATTGACACATTAATTGTGATTGCTAATTAGAACATTAATTTTGATTGACACATTAATTAAATTGTCATTTTCCTTCATTTTCTGTGTTTTATTGTGATTGATACATTAATTCTGATTGTGTCACGTGGCACCTAGTTCGCTTGGACCTTCAACGAACTTGGTGCATGTCAGACATGTGGCACACTTAGTTCTTTGTATGCGGCAGCGAACTTCTCCAATGTGTCAGCATTTATTGCAACATAGTTCGCTACTAGAAGTAGCAAACTTGTTGTCCACCAAAAATGTACCACGTCAGCAAATCAAGTTTACTGGACACTGTAGCGAACTTGCCCGCGTAGCATATGGGAAAATAACACTATTCGCATAACATTTAAGTAAAAAAGTCAATAAACAGTGACATTTTGATCACTGGTCCCTAAAAGATATTATTGTTGAAATTTTGGGAACTAGTGAATGAGGCCATCAAATCTAACGAGAAGATCGTAATCTGCAAAATGGTAGTATGCCTTATTTCCCTTAGTCAAAAAAATAATATTTGAATTTGTTGACTTAAATGAGCTATGTTGGAGCTAATGAGTTTGAGAGTGAAAGATTTTGAAGTGCTTGAAGTATTACATCAAGAGACATCAAGTTTGGAATCCTCAACAATATTACCTCCAGCTTAGGAAACTCTAAAGATAATGCAAACTATCGAACTCCAGTTAATATAGACCCAAATAACCATATTTTCATCTATTAAACTTGTATATGAATATATATTGAATTATAGAAGTCAATGCTTGGCTCAACAGTAGGGGTGAAACTGGGTCGGACCGGCCTACAGGGGCCTACGGCTCGGCCTACATCAGGCTAGACCTAACGTAGTATATTTTGTATAATAGGCCGGGCTCGGACCTTAAAAAATCCTGTTTAATAAAAAGGTCGTAGACTCACTTTCAAAAGGCCGAGCCTATAAGCCTACAGGCCGACCTATATTGTACTATTTATTTTAAATAAAATAGAGTAAGTATGCCTTGAAGAAAAAAAAAGATATAAATTTAATCAATTGCAATTATTTATAACTTAATCATATTCGATTATATTTTAATAGAAATCTTACTTTATGTCTTATATAGGAGGAACCAACATTTCAACATGTTAGATTGTGTATATGAATACATTAAAAAAAAATTGCAGAGGTTACTTAGTACAAGCATCATGATATGTTTGTTGGATTCATGTAATTATTTTAATTTACATAGTATGGATTTGTTTGTTGGATCTGATGAAATATATGTTATTTAATTTGAGCATTTTGCTTTTGAAAATGAGTTAAATGCATATTGTATTAGTTTTGTTATGATTCATGATTCTCTTTGGACGTTGAAATTATGATTTTTGGTGTAGTAACAGAATTTGAGTACTTTGTAAAGTTGATTCATGGTTCAGTTTGGAAGTTAAAAATTAACGGGCTATGCCAGACCATTTGTTTTTTTCATAAACAGGCCAAACCAGGCTAACAGTTAGACTCATACTAAGTTTGGGCCAGGCCAAATTGAAATTTTTTGACATAAACTTAAGTTTTTCAGAACAAAGTTCGGTCCAGTACAACCCACTTTCACCCCTACACAACAGCATAACAAAGATATTAGGCCATGATGTTGTAATTAATTATTTCGGCATAAGTCATTACTGAAACTGGTCCACCCTGTAATCATCATCACTAAACAATGCATTTTAAAAGTTGTTACTTTGAAGGAGAAAAGGATTATAAAAAGGATGATGAACTGTAATAGTCATATCAAAGGGTTTGTGATAAGAAAGAATACCATATGACAGGATGCTTATCTTCATACACTAGCTATATATAATTAATATTTCCTTTGCCTTCATCAGGAGCCTGTTATGAGGGAATTTTTAAACTGATCCCGGCCTATTTTTTTAGAGTGATCCTTTTTCTATTTTTGAAAAAATGGGCTTCTCTTTTTGTCTTTCACATTTTTGAAAATTACCTCTAACTCTCCTGTTCTTTTCTACTTTTGAAATGTTTCATGTGTACCGGTCCATCAAAATAAAGCTCCTGTTATGACTTAGCATTCAAATAATTTTGTATTTCTTTTTTTCTTTCATTAAATTTAAAAAGAATATAATAATCATGATCATATATATCCTTGATTTTAATGATCACATGAGTATATTATTCATTTTACATTAATTCCCCCAAGCCTAAAAATCCTTGATAGGTTTCAGTAAATCTCAGTATAAAGATAGTACCAATTCGATTTGCTTGGAGTGGTAGATTTCTCCTTTTTAATTTCTCTGGTTAAAAACAAAGAGGGGAATTTTTTGTTTGTTTGTTCTATCCTTTTCGTTTGTCTAAAACGCAATTTGCCCACTTGTTATATGAATAATGTTTTGGAACTCGCAGTTGTCCTTAACTTATGTGATTAGGTCAAACAAACATTGAAGTTTGTTAAAATTAATTTGTATGTGATATTGAAATCACTAAAGAAACATGTTGCAACGCATGCATGCCATATTCGCATGAGTCAAGATTCCACATTATTAGTTTTTAATGCCGCTCTCTCTAATTCAAAGGTTTTAACAAATGTCTTTGAATGACTTGATTATTAGTTTTGAAAATTTGAAAAATTTCTTAGCCTTTAATTTTTGGACTTATGATTTTGTCACACACCGCTAGGCTACAGTCTCTTACTCTCTACCAGTGTTAAATTTTAAAATTTGATACTAAATTTTAACATTTAATTTCCGTCAATCAAAGGATCCTGCCTCATATATATATATATATATATATATATATATATATATATATATATATATATATATATATATATATATATATATATATATTATATATGAGGTAGGATCCTTTGACACCGGTGTCAAATTTGAAGTTTGACACCTCCTTTTAGAGCCGTTAGATCAAAAAAGATCAACGACTCTGATTTGTAAGCATGTGACACCGTTGATCTTTTTTTATCTAACGGCTCTCAGAGTAGGTGTCAAACTTTAAATTTGACACTGGTGTCAAAGGATCCTATATATATATATATATATAGTAAGGGAAAAACATTTCTCAAGCAGCTTGAGATAAGTTTATCTCCGGCTACTCCAAAATTACGTCATTTTATTTATTTATTTCCTTATATTAATTGATTCACCTTTGAATGGTTATGATTTTCTTTTTCTCTCTCTTCCTTCATCACCATTGATCCATCTTTGCACGGTTATGATTTAATAGTCGGAGATGAAATTACCTCAAGCAGCTTGAGAAACGATGAGCCCATATAGTAAAATCATTTCTGCAGCCGCTTTACGTACAAAAATGACATGTGTATGGTTACGATTCTCCACATTTAATGCTTTCACCTGTTGTATGGTTATGACTCCCCGCATTTAATACTTTCACGTATATATATATGGCAAATATTTGATTGTTACACGTACAGCTGCAAAAATGTAAACTCATATATATATATATATATATGAAAAAATATTTCTACAGTCACTTTAGATAAGGTTATCTAGAGCTATCCCTTTTTAATTATGTATGATCGGTCATACATAGTTATAACAATAAAACTGTTCTTTTTTTCTCTCTACTCAGACATTGTCAGCTGATGCGGCGGAGAGAGAAAATGCAATTTTTATGCATGACAGGTCATACTTAGTTAAAAAGGGGTAGCTGTAGATAACCTTATCTAACGTGACTGTAGAAATATTTTCTCCACACACACACACACACACATATATATATATATATATATATATATATATATATATATATATATATATATATATATATATATATATCCAATAATTAAGGTACGTGGAGTTTCATATGGTTATGTATCATGATAGGTTGAAGTAAAGGAGCAATAATTTCCTTTATGCAACGCAATGCTGGTCTCTGAATTATAGATGAATAAAACATGAGCTAGAGGACAGAGATTAAATTGGCATCACCTACATTTTGGCAACACACATATCTTTGGTTACTTTGCCGAAATTTCAAGGAAAAATTTGTTTTCTCATAAAAAAGAGCTAATATATGAATAGAATTGAATATGATTGAGGTTAGGTTTGAATCCTCGAATACAGACAAGTTGATGTCTACTTCAAAATGCTATGATAGGTTTTAGAAGTTGAAGTATGAATTAATCAAGAGGAGTTTCTTTTTTTTATTGCATATCAAGAGCAATAGAGTAAGGGGTAAAAATATAGTAGTTTCTTTTATAAATAAAAAAAGAATTTTACGATGTATTTTTATCAATGCAAAGTAGATATTTTCTGAAGTTTCTGGAACTAAACTATTTTAAAACCTACAAGCAAGGGTGGCCACCGAAGCACATACTAATAGAATTGAAGTTACTAGAACATAAAACCCAATAAATTTGAGTTTTAACATATTCCTCTTGGCTGAATTATCTAATATTGCAGCTAAATAGTCCAGCAATAATCACCAAAGAAATAACTCTATACTTGCAAGCATGTGTGATTTCCAAATTGCTTGCCAACAATTTTTTTAGTCCGAATGACAAGTAACTGAGCCTGATTAGGGTGAAAAGATGAATCAAACCTACTTTATCACAACCTGCACGAACATTATTGACATCATGAAAAGGAGTATATACTAAGAATAACTTTGGCAATCATATAGTGAAATATTTGATAAATTATTGTGTATTTAGATTAATTTATTTTGCAGTTAAAGTTTTTTAATCATAACCACCAAACATTGGATCATCTGTTAAGGGGTTATTCCAGTTTAATTAGTAATTTTGAGTTCAACTGCATGAGAACTTTTTAAAGTTAAAACTTAGTTGGGAGAAAAGAAGTTTTTAATCATAAATTTCTTAAGAAAGCTTAATTTTTAAAGCATTATTAAAATAAACATTTACCAAAGTCTTTTCCGTTGAATTAGTAACTTGGCCAACATACAGCGGATATGGAAATCACAGGCAAAAAAATTAATTTATTATTTTTTTTAATAAAAAATTATGAAAATATAGTCGTTTTGAAATTATTTATGCAAATATAGCAGTCAGACACGTCTCACATGGGCGTGACCGGTTGGAGAGAGACACTCCCCATTTGGGTGTTTCATCAGGTGTTGTCACGTGGCACAAAAGTCAACAGTTTGACTGTAAAACTTTGGAAATCCATAACTTTTAACTCGGGTGTCCGAATTAGGTAACTTTTTTTGATTTCACATAATATTTCGAGATCTACGTAATGACACCTCATTTGACATATTTTTCTGTCACAATTTTTTTTTGAATTTACAACAATGATACCATAAGAACGTTTAAACCCAAATTAATAAAAAGAAAACCACTTTTTAATTAGGAGAAAGGAGAAGGTTAAAAAATAAGAGAAGGTTATAGTTAGTATCTCTTTATTAATTTGGGTTTTAACCTTCTTCTTTCTTATGGTATCATTGTTGTAAATTCAAATTTTTTTGTGACACACAAAATATGCCAAATGAGGTGTCATTACGTAGATCTCGAAAAGTTATGCAGAATAAAAAATAATTACCTAATTTGGACACCCGAGTCAAAAGTTATGGACTTTCAAAGTTCTACGGTCACACTATCGACTCTTATGACACGTGGCAGCACCTGGTGAAACACGCCCAAATGAGGAGTGTCTCTCTCCTGGGTCACGCCCAAATGGGGAGTGTCTCTCTCAAAACCACTCACGCCCCTGTTGGGCATGTCTCTCTCCTGATCACGTCACATGTGGGCGTGTCTCTCATATGACTCAATCCCCACATGGGCTTGTCTCCCTCCATTGGAACACGCCTCATGTGGGCGTGTTTGAGTGCTATATTTGCGTAAATAATTTCAAAACGACTACATTTTCGTAATTTTTAATTAAAAAAGCAATAAAATAATTTTTTTGCCAGGAATCATATGCTTGGTATGACATATACTTTGCATTCATATCAGAATTTTTGTTGGTGAGGTCAGCAAAAAGTCAACTGAGGTCCATGAATAACTGAGTACTGTTGTGGGCCTCTGACTCATTAATAACTCATTGTTGAGTCATTTCATTTATCTTTTTCTTAGTAGTTTGGGCATGGGCCGATGATGCTATTAGGGTTTTTTTCCCTCCTAAATCTTATTTATATTCCTTTGTAAACTGAGTTACTTGTAACGAGTAGCGATGATGTGAATATATATAGTACTGACAAACTAAAGGCAGCCTACATTTGATGAACCAAGATAAATCACTGTGTCGATTTTCTCTCCCTTTCTCTTTTTTGTTTTCACAATTTGTATGTCGATTTCCAAGACTCTAGTATGGCATTTGGCAACTTCAAGCCAAGGCATCTATCTTCATAAACATTTTATAGCATACCTCATCTCTCAATCTCTAACAAATCTCTTAATTGAGAATCATCTTTTACGTAATGTGCTTTGAAAACTATGTAAAATTGACTAGCATCCAACTTTGTTTCGCATTCAAATCTATAAATTTAAGGCCTTAGAGCACAAAGCTTTGGACCTAAGACTCTTTCTCGGGGTACAAATTCATAGCCAATAATATATTTGAAAAGAAAATTAGAGCAAAATTAAAAATAAAAAGCATTGTATTATTCACGTACGAAAACAGGTGAGCAATACTTAAAGAGTGTGAATTACTTATGGGTTATACCTTATTTATTTGGGTTTATTTTTCTGCAGTTAATGTAGATAAATTTTTTACATTAAATCTAAAATAATGTCGTTTTGGAACGGAATTTAAGATATTTTTGTAATTATAATCTATTTCAAGGTTATAATTAATAGTCTTTCTTATTATAATTTTTTAATTTTTAAACTCAGAACGGCATCGTTTTCGTTTTGAAAGTGAATATAGATAACTTATATACATTTACTGTAGAAACATTAAAGCCTTTATTTCGTGTATGGAATATATTTATGGGAAATTATATTCTCATGTTGCATAAGAATATTGGCAAAAAAGTTAATTTATTGCTTTTTTAATAAAAAATTATGAATATCTAGGCGTTTTAAAAATAATTACGAAAATATAGCACTCAAACAAGCCCACATGGGACGTGTTCCAACGGAGAGAGACACACCCATGTGGGGCGTGACCTACTGGGCAAACACGCCCAAGATGGGTGTGAATAGGAGAGAGACACGCCCTAAAGGGGCGTGACCTCCCTCGTCTATAAATACCTCATTTTTCACTTTTTCCTCATTTCGTCCCTCACTTCCTCTCTCTAATCCACTCTTCCAACTTCTCTCTACATTTCTTCAGGAGCGTTTTGCATAGCGAAGCTCTGTCTCTCTCATGTAAGTCCCTATTTATTGTTTATATTTTTTATTAACAGCAATAAATATATGATAATTATCAGTGACTTAGATAATTGTTAGTAGGTTAGAAAAATATTAGTGACCTATGTAAGAGAATGATTAGTGACTTAGGAATTAGATAGGGACTTAGAAATTAGTTAGTTACTTATAAATTGGTATATTCTGGTGATAGGAATTAGGTACACACTTAGAAATTAGTTAGAGACTTAGAAATTAGTTAGAGACAATTAATAATTTTATATGAATGACACTTGCAAACATATTGACCTTTCAATTAACTACATTGTAATTAAAGTTTGTAAAAAGATAATAGAGTAAGCAATATTAATTTAAATTATTTAATCTATTTAAATATAAATTAGAATAATGTAATGTTATTTAATTTAGTTTTATTGATGTTAATTTAATTTAAATTAATATTACTTAATTCAACTCAATTAAATACTATTTAATAAAGTGCAATTAAATTTCATTTAGTGTAATTTAATATAATATCAATAGTAATTTGTATATAATTTTTTCATCTGTACTAGTATTCTATTATGGCCCATTCATCTTCGTCAGAGTCGCCGCGCTCTGGATCCGATAGTGATGCTGAGTCATCCGATCCTTGTACGCATGTACTTCCTAGACCATACAGCGCACTCACGTTTCACAGCTTGTGTGGAACGAGGATAAGGTAAGGGGGTTAAAGACTAGGCGCAGGAAACTTCAGGGTGGACCTCGTCATGATGATATACCAGACATCGTCGCTGACTATCTGACACAGGTCAGTTTCATACACGTGGCACGTATGAGTCATATTCAAGTATGTAATTTTTAAATTACTTAATGAAATTACCAATACTGGACTTTCTATAATTGTTATTTTTCTTTCAGATCGATACTGCCCTGATCAGTGCTTTAGTTGAGCGGTGGAGACCAGAGACACATACGTTGGTTTAATTACCCTGATCCTCCATGGGCAACCTTGGACATGCGCACAACATTTCATGCTTAATTTTGTGGGCGTGCTCTCAACCACAATTGCTTCTTGATGCTCCTTCATGAGGTTGCGCTTGATTGTCATCTGAGCCTCTTTTTTGGATGTAAATTGCTGGTTAACAAACAACTTTTCTCCCAATTGAGTCTTCTGTGTCACAGAAGATGTCCCCAACATAACAAAGAACCTCGTCACAGATCAATATGTCAAGGGGCATGAGTCTCCATCCGAATCTCAGTCGCATGAAATTTTAAGTCACATTCTGATCGCAAGAAGAGCCCTTGACCCAGATTTAGTTTCACATATCTAAGTACTCTTATCACTACGTTGAAGTGAGATCACTTTGGCTATTTCATGAATTGTGAGAGTACATGGACTGCATAACTCAAGTCGAGTTTAGTGATAGTTAGGTAGATGAGCTTTCCAATAAGTCAGCTTTAATAACCCACATCAGTAAATTAAATAAATTTGAACTTGCCATAATTTGTCAAATAAATAATTAGATTAGAAATCTAATTATCAGAAATAAATTAGAAAGCAGAATCTAATTTATTACAGAGTAAGTCGCTTTTCAGATAAAAGTGCAATTTCAGTGAGTTTGTGGTAAAAATACAAATTAGGCAAAAATACCCAAAACTAATACATAAAGCATGTAAAAGTCAGATATATGATAATTATGAAATGAGAACACATTTTTAGAAGTCCTAAGTCATTTGGCTAGATTGAGAAAGAAAGGAAGTTAAAATAGAAAATTACCATGTTTAGTAGTGTGGCCAAGTATCACTAGCCACTTAAGTGACTAAGAAAAGCAAGAAAAAGATAAGAAAACCCAGCATTTTTGTTGGGTTGTGAAGTGTTGCTTAGATGTTCTTTTACGAACGTTCCCTTTCTTTAGTTCATCAAGAGAATGATTGTGTTCTCTTGACTTCAACCCAAGTACGCAAGTGCACGCATTAAGTAATAAATGAGATTATTAATGCCCAGATTATCGTTCCCACGAGGATAGAACTCTAAATAGTACCTAGAACTAATTTATAAAGAATTAAAATGAAAAAAAGGACAATTCTTGAACTGTTTGGTCATTCGTTCCCTATTATCTTGAAGACGTTCCTCAAAGACAGTAAGTTCAGTCTGACTTCAAACAACTCCTCGTGTCGTAATATATCAAATCCTTCTTGATGTGAGAAGGAACGATAATATTCATTGGAGTTTTGATTTTATAGTCACAAGATTTACGAAAGAAAATAACTACAAGATAACAATATTTAAGGGACAACAATATGGATGGATAAAAACAGTTTTTAACACAAGGAATGGATCCACTGTTTCATTCTTAAATAGCTATATTCTCAACCTAAGACTTAACCTTTCTGAATTTGTTCAAGTCTTTTCACTGCCAACTCTGATTCCTCAGCTCATGGACTTTAAAGGCTTACAATTTTCCTTATTTCTATGGCTCCCTTGACTCTAACAGTTACTAAGTTCAGAACCTTCAGTGAACGAGGTGGTTCCTTATTCTTAAGGCAACCAGTAGTGTTGTTTTCACAACACTGCCTTCCTCCTCTGATTAAGTTGTCTGCAATCCCTTCCTTATGGAAGTTCCTTTCTTAGTTTGAGTTTAATTTCCATTGATATGCAAAGAATAAAGCATACTTAGCCACAGAAATACAAAAGCTTCAATGCAAAAGTTTTGAATATAGTTCAACTTCACAGCTTTTCCGTTCCACAAATACTTAGCCCATGGCTATAACAATGAACATAATTATTCCAAACTAAAGTCCCATAGACCTGAGATTCAGTTCAGAGATAACGATTGGAAGAGAAAAGAAATAACAACTTATATTTATAAACAAGATTAGGTTACAAAAAATAAAATGGAGAAGTATGGAAGTTGCTCGTGAGGAGTCTCAAATGGTGATACAGAATAGGGGAATGGTTGTTGTCACTTAACTACTGCTAAAAACTATACAACTGAAAAGTAGCAAACTAAAACTGAAACTAAATGATCTCTTCTTAAGGAATTCAATGTTTTCTTCATGTTGGAACTTCCTATTTATAGGCTAGAAGAGTGGATGGCAAAACTTATAATTTTCTTTGATTTGTTTTCTTGATTGCATGAAAGGGGCGGTGTGAGCATTACTCAAGAGGGACGCAAGTTGCTGGATGGGACACTTATTGTTGAGATTTGCCTTTCCTTCTGCACTTCCCATGCTTTTCTTTCCTCTTGCCCAATGTGAACTCTTTATTCTCTGCTGTACATATTTCTTCCTGCTTGATTGTTGTACCTCTTTATGCTTTTTTGAAGTTTCTTTTCAATGTTTCCTGCAAAGTAGTCAAAAGAATTGAGTTAGTGGAGCAGGTGTATTTAATGAACCAATCTGTTCCCCTTTTTCCTACATTTCTCAAATGATTACCTCATCATTCGTTCCTCACCGTGTTTTTGTCATAAAAATTTAAACATATGTTTTTAATGCAAAAGTTGCTCATCAGATGAGGGAACAAATGGTATTTTATCATCAAAATGGACTTAGATGAGAACGAATTTTCGTTCCATCAATTTTCTCGTCTTCTTCCCTCCTCATCCGTCGACCACCATTGGAGAGAGGAAGAAAGTTAAAAAAAATTGTAGATTGAGCTAGACACAACAAAATTCAACGATTTCAAAGCCAAAACCACTTCAAATCTTCTCCTATTTCTAACTCATAGCCAGTGTTGTTAAAACGTAGTGTCGAAACATAAAAACAGACCGTGTCTACGTTTTTATGACCAAAATCGAGTCAAAACGGTAGTTAAAACGAATTTTGAGCCGAAACGGTTCAAACGTAGTGTCGAAACGTAGAAATGGTTCAAACGTAATATGAATTTTTTTTTTTGCATTAGTTCAAATATATATAACACGTAATAATAATAAAAAAAAATTATATATTTTTAGTCATTAATTAGCTTAAATTTAATAACTTGTATAATTAATACATTAAAATTATTCTATATAAATTAAAACAAAGATTAAAATTGACATTCTTATAAAATAAACATGTTTGTGGGTTTTGGTTTTATATATGTTGGATATATATTTTATTTTTAATACGTTAGTAAACTCTTACGTTTCGTTTACGTTTTGCGATTTTACGTTTTTGCTCACCTCTACCGTTTTTACATAGACTCTATGTTTTAACAACATTGCTCATAGCTCATTTTCAGTTGGGGTTCATTATGGAGTGAGATATTTCTTCCTCAAATCCACGAGTTTGTGATGATTTTGGTGATTTTTGGATGTGTTGAGTGCAAGAAAGCTTGAGAACTCCTTCCCCCTTCTTTTTAGGTTGGATTGTGGTAAGTTTCCCCTACTCAAACCTCATTTTCATGTATTATTGAAATTGCTAGGTTATGTGAATAATAAATTTTGAAATTTTAATGATTGGAGGTGTTAGAGGTTGTTTAGTATATGATGTCCTTTGTTAAATATGCTTAGAAATGCTTCTTGTGGGAGGCCAACAAGATAAATCACCACTTACCACACTTTGATATTTTAGTCATGAAAAAAGTGTTGAGTCCTATGATATTTGAGGCTTACAATGGTGTTTGATGGAGGATTTTTATGTTGTCTCATGATGTAGTGTTGTGCCTTGTGATGTGATGGTTGAGGAGAATCCATTTGGGCCAATAATTATTCAAGACTAGAATTCTTGAGTTTTCATCAAAGAGGTAAGTTATGAGAATAAGGTTTAAGGACAAGTTATAGCCAAATGCTTACTGATTTATGTGTTGAATTATGTCTTAATCACAAGTCAACATGTTATTATAGGTTGTTTGTTATGGTTTGTGTAGTTAAGAGCTTTTGCAATAAAAAAGAGCAACTATCAAGAAGTCTATAAAGTAAACTTCTGGACCTTGGGTTTATTCCCTTGTGTATTTCACCATGCCGATTGGGGTAATAGTTGTTTGATAGAGATGCATCATAGTGATATGGCATAATAGAATGCATTTTAAGATGCTTGAGACTATGATGTTGAATGACATGTATGACAGTATGTATGACAACAAATGTATGTATGTTAGTACTTTCCTTGGATGTAGCAGAAGTCCTTGGGGCTTGATGCCTTTGAGACGTAGCAGAAGTCTCATGTAAGTATTATATGTATGGACCTTTCTTTGACGTAGTAGAAGTTATTGAGGGTTAATTCCTATGAAACATAGCAAAAGTTTCATATAGGAATCAAAACAGCCCATAAGGCGTAGCAAAAGCCTTATGCACAGATGATGACAGAACAATATAATATGATATGATGAAATGTATGTTTATTATGCAAGTTATTATGTATGCTCTTGAAGTGAACTATAGGGTGGAGGAACCCTTCAAGACCCTTAGTTTACTGAGATTTATATTTCACTCCGTGTTGGGGGATATTATTTCAAGTACCACCACAGATGGTGAAGGCACTTCACTTGGCAAGAGGCCAAAGACAACATGACATATGGACTTCTATTTTATTTTGATGTAGATATCATGTAAACAATATATTTTGAGCATTCACATGAGTATGTACATTTTGATGCCTAGATGTTGGCCATATGCATATTACATGATTCCTATTATATGTGTTTTGTTATGAGAACATTGTATATGAATCATGTAATTTGGAAGTGTAATGAGATTTATATGTAAGAGACTTTGGTGATGTAATTATGTAATGGGACATTATATGATATTTATGTACTTTTATCTGTTGATATTTGAATATTATATTTTGTAAGATTCATGTACATTTGGTTAAAGAGACATGAATATGGATATTGTGATATGAACAATTGTAAGGAAAGACTCAAGTATGTATGTATGCAAAGCATTATGATGATGTAATGATCATTGATGGATCCTATTAATAGTCTAGTAGATAGACTGAATATGTATGAAATTATATATGTTGTCAATTAGGTGTTTCATGAGATTGGGAAAATTTTCCAAACCCTCCAATTGCAGCCAGGTGTTGTCTATTTTATTTCTAACTGATATGGTACATGATAGCCATAATCGGGTAGTTGATTATCAACACAGATGGTTTGTAAAGTTTAAAGTGTTAAAGTTACGAGGGTGAATAAATGGTGGAGGCTTTAAAAGCAAAACCTTACAAGTATAGAGCAAAAAAGTATGGTACAAGTAAAAAAAGATCAAATATTATTTCCAACATATATCAGTAATCCCTTCCCCTCAATCTCAGAATTGACAAGGATTTGAATCAGTTCAATTGACCTGACATGTTATCATCATCTAAAACAACAGATTCACCAATTATGCTTAAAACAATGGACCCTGATACAAGCAGATAACCCTAAATCATATATCCAACTGCACTACAACTACCAAATTCTAAATCAATTAAAAAAGGGGAATAAACATTTTTATCACAAAGGGATTAAACACTGCAGATTAAGCAACTCAAGGATGCAACCTAAGCATAAGAGGTAGATGGAGGATATTTGATCAATCAGATTCGATTACACCCCTTCTCTACTAAGGCTTTTGACTGCAGTTAATGCCAAAGACATCTAATTGTATTTCTCAAAATACAAAGTGCACGGTCATGAAAGCATTAACACATTTGTATAAAACTTGTCAAAATCACACCAAATTGTTGTACTACGGCCAAAGATATATACAATTGAAACAAAAATCCGGTTCTACATTCCTAATTCAAACATGCAAAAAATGTCAGTGCATCCTATATCCCATTCAATTGTATACTTGGTACAAGATTAATCACCAAAATGATTATTTAATCATGCACTTCAAGCAGCAATTATATAAAGGTAAACCTAGGGTTATAAAGCTCTCTCTTAGATAAGGATAAGACCCATTATGTAGGTCTATAGTAAGCAAACTTACCTAATTATCTTACATCTTTTGCACGCTCCTTCCATCATCGTCGTTCCCAACGAACAACAACAACAAAATGAAAAGAACATGAATTAGACATCTATTTTTTTTTTTCAAAAGTTTGTGACCGCTCTTGCAGTCACATGCAACAACGTAGGTCCGCCACTAGGTTCAAGGGTTGGAGATTTATTGGATGGATCCCTCTCTCATATGATGATGATACTTGATTCTTGCATGGAGAAATTTGAGGAAATCATTGATTGATGGAGCATCTTTTGCAATTATAAGGAGATTACTTTTCACTAATATGACATAATTATTGAATTAGTGGTGAAAAATTACATTCCCGATTAATTAATATTGTAAATATGATATAATTACTAAATTAATGATGAAAGATTATATCCCTATTAATTCATATTATACTGGTATCTTTTTAGTGTATAAATGAGAGTGTAACGAAAAAAACAGTAAATTGTTTGAAAGAGTAACAAGAAATAGGAAGAAAATTTTTACATAATTATTTGATTTGGTATAAAATCTGAATATAAAAAAATTAATTGTAAGAGATGGAAAATATAACATCCCCTTATTATATTATATACTCTGAATATAATAAACTTTAATAATAGTATTTTACAACCAATATTTATACTTTGGACCAATATGTTAAGCGATATACATCAAACTATTAATTACTTAATCATAGAAGTTCTACCAAACTAAATTTTTTTAGTAAATGTAATTGAATCGAACTTTTATATATCAATCTTTATATTTGGAGAGTATAATTAAAAATAATGCTAAGCACTCTATGCAATATTATCAGAGGTAAACACATCCTTTATTTAAACATTGACATCATGACATCCTAAATATTAATGCACAAGTTGATAAGAAACTATATTAATTACTCTCATACAATATTGAGAAAAATATTAATAGAAATAACGGTTTTAAAAAACAACACGAAGAAAAGCATCTAAGTTCTAAGGACAAATCTAAGTCTTTTCAAATAGAGGGTAACACATAATATTTTCCTTTATTTAATATTTTCAATCTAAGTATCTAAAGGTTTTAATAAAATCCTTTATTTAGTTAATATTTTCCTCCAAACTTGAAAGTAACATTTCTTTTATGGGGAATGTTATAGTGACAACTTATTTTCGTTTACAATATCTTACAACTATATTTTAACCGTTGATTTCTATCAATCAACGGTTATCATTTATCGCGAATTAAAAATTAATTAATAAATTTGATTTGTGAAAATCTTAACTGTTGATTGACGAAAATTAACGTTTAAGATATGATTGTAAGAGGTTGTAAACGAAAATAAGTTGTAAGTATAATCTTTCCCGTCTTTTATAACCACATACTCTCTTAATGGATAGATTCTGTAATTGGAAAAAAGATGAATACTAACAAAATATTTTTGATTTTTTTATACACTCTATTACTTGACATTTCTTTGAAAGTGACATTTCTTTTATACAAACACGTAATTTCTCTTCATGGCTAAGCTTATGTAATTGGAAGAAAAATAAATATAAGTGAAATGTTTTTGACACTTTTCTTAATGCACTCTTTATTATTTGGTGAATTTAAATAGAGAGTGAATTTAAATCATTTAGTTAAACTCATAAAATTTATTTAATAAAATGTATTAAAAAGAATATCTGAAAAAATATTACAACATTAGCGAGAGGAAAGAAAATCTCTCTGGCATGTTAAACTATAGGGGAAAAAGGAACCTCTACAACCATATAGAAAAAGGAATCTCTGGCATTTTTTATTATCGTTTTATTGATTATTCTAATCCAATCTAATCCAGACAGATTCTATAAGTGACAAAATTTCCTTAATAATTTTTTAATACAATTATGTACCCAAAACTCAAATTTAATCACTTATTAATTTGAAACAAAGTTATATTGTCTCCCCTTAGCTATGCAATTTTTGAAGAGCGGCTAAAGCACAATAAATAAATAAATAAAAAAACCGCTAAAGATGTTCAATATTAAAACTTCCCTTTATATATGATTGCTCCTATGACATAACTTTTGGTTTTTAAAAAACAACATGCAAAACTTCATTTTCACCCATTGTGGTTTTCTAATTTATCATTTGACTAAATGTGATTTTAAACTTATCACTTAGACCCACTGTGCTGATATAATTTATCATTAACCCCCTATGATTTCAAATTTTCACTTAAACCCCTTGTGGTTACAAAATTTTTCACTTAAACCCCTTATGTTTTAAAAAATAAACATTTAAAAAAATATATTTAACATAAATTTCTCTCTTTCTTATTTTATATCATCATGTAATGCATTTAGGGTTTGAAAAATATTTTAAAAGTTATTTATTTTGAAATTAATTTATAAATTATCTTAATTTTTTTATTTTAAAAATATATTTGAAATTAAAAAAATTATTTAAGATGAAATTAAAAAATATTATTTAAGATAAATTAAATATGTATTATCAAAATAAGATATTTACTTTCTTTAGATAATTTTATAATAATACTGGGTAAAAAATAGATAAAATAAAAATATATGATTTGAATTTATTTTCTTGATAAAAATAAGTGAACTTTTTTAGAATTTATTTTTATTCTTTAAACCTTAAATGCATTAGGTGAAGATATAAAATAAATTTTTATTTTTGTAACAAGGGATCTAAGTGAAAATATTTGTAACCACAAGGAGTCTAAGTGAAAATTTGAAACCACGTGGGGTTAAATGAAAAATTAATTAAGCACAATGAGTCTAAGTGATAAATTTAAAATCACGGGGGGTCAAATGATAAATCACAAAATCACAATGGGTGAAAATGAAATTTTCCCTAAATTAAAAGTAATATCCTTTTTATATGGGGTGATCGACGGAGGGAGGGACAAGTATGGGTGGCTGCCTCTCCCTAAATTTTACTTTTTAATTATTTTTTATATAAAATAATATTTTTTTAATAATAATAATAGATTCTTAAAACTAATAATTAACCCATCCTTAAAAAGTGTTTATAATAAGAATTTAATGTTTCTAAAGTGAATAGAGATAAGTTATCTATATTTCTCTCAAAATGACGTCGTTTTGGGTTGAAAAATTAAAAAATTATAATGAAAAATACTACTATAATACTTAAATAAATTATAATTACAAAAATACTTTGATTTTCTGCCTTAAGACGACGTTATTTTGGGTTCAATGTAGATAAGTTATCTACATTAACTGTATAAAAAAAGTGAAAAGGAGTGTTTCTTATTAGTTTTAATAATACTTAAAATTTAATTTTTTTTGGCACCTATTATAAAAAATCTTGGATGCATCGTTGTGGGTGATGTAAAAGACGAAATAAGTAAAAATTATAAAACAACTAATTTGTTAAATATCTTTGTATGATTCTGCTCTTGCTGTGTGAGTTGAATTAGTTTTATAATTGATTGATTAATAAATTTTAAAGAAGAAACCATTGGGATAGAGATAGATGACCAACAACCCCCTATTTATTTATTTTTTGTATTATTGATTGCTCTTACAGAAAAAGCAGAAGGAAAGGAATGGTATTTTCATCTCTCTTTATTCAGTAGTTAAGTTTTAAAATATTTATTGAAAAGAAATCCTTGTATGAACTTACGTAAATTAAATTAACAAAAAATATTATTATTTTAAATGTAAATTGTTCATTTATACAAAATTTTATCACTTTTTATTTATTATTAATGAATAGTTACGTTACTTTTGGTAGCCAAAATCTTTTTCTAAAACATTTTAATTATAAATTAATATGAAATCAAAATAAATAACTTTAATGAGGAGTTTTTTGTGTGTGGTTATTAAGCAAGTTAAAAATCAATAAATATTTCATAATTGATTTCAAAAGTCAATAAAAAATTATGAGCAATAACACCTATACTGAGGAAGGACCGAAGGAGGAGATTTTGTTCAAAATATTTGTATATTAGTATTTTAACCCGTGAGATGCGGGGGTTATGATGAAATAATTTTTATTACATGCTGATATGAATACTATATGCTAAAGATTATAAAATACATAAAATAAAATTTGAAGGAAATATAAATGAAATAAATGTAATAATACATGAATTCAGTCACGGCCTCAAACGGATGAGAAAATTGAAGAGTGGGAATATGCGTACGAGACACAAGATGATGGGAGAATGATTCTTCAACATAAAAAATCCTTCAAGAGAAGTTGCTAAAACTCAAGAGAAGGGTCAATGGAGAGTGGCGGTTAAGGTTTGTTCAAGAGAGATAGAAGCCATCATATTTAGTGACTAATTTTTGACTAGGGTTTTGGAAAAGTAAAACAAGAAAAATATCTCATTTAAATAAGGAAAAGGAAACTAAATATGATGGCTAATCAATCTCTCTTGATTAGCGCCCCATCACTTTTCAATTATATTGAATAATTTTATTTTTTTATCCAATCAACCCAATTGATTGCTTTCCGTAATTTTAGCCAATCAATCTAATTAATTGGTTTCAAAATCTAATTTCATGACTATATTTAAATTCAAATTTCAAAATTAGAATCAAGTCTCCTTTGACCTATGAAGCATATAATTTTTTTTTTTTAAAAATTGCTTAAGATGGAAAATTTAAACTTTTCAAAAGAATCCAAATCATTATATGAATTATATGTGGTACAACTTTTCATAGAATGACTCTGAATTATAATATAATATAGATATAAATTATTTAAATGTGAAATTAATAATTTATAAATACAAAATAAAACGATTGGATTTTTTTCCTTCATAAATGATGTTTTTACAATTATTTTTTGGGTACAATGTTTTTCATGCTGTAGGAGATAAAATTATCTTCTATACATACATAAAAGTGTGTGAGGATATATAAAGAAAAGAGAAAAAAAAATAAGCTACACACATTTTTATATGGGGTAGGATATTGTAACAAACAATCAGAGTTACTACCAATCAATTTCACCGTTAGATCGATTATGTGGATTCAACGGTTATATTTATTTTCATCTTTGTATGGTTATGATTCTCCATATTTAAATATGGAGAATCATAACTATACAAAGATGAAAATAAATATAAACTATTAAAAATGAGGAATCACAACCATAAAAAGATATAAATAAATATAACCATTGGATCAACATAATCAATCTAACGATAAAATTGATTGGTAATAATATTGGTAGTAACTCTAATTGATTATTATAATATATATATATATATAGGGTTCGTTTTTTTTACAGTCAATGTAGATAACTTATTTACATTAAACTTAAAACGACGTCGTTTTAAGGAGAAAATCAATGTATTTTTTGTAATTATAATTTGTTTTTGGGTTATAGCAGTCTTTTTTATTATAATATTTTAATTTTTCAACCCAAAATAACGTTATTTTTGGAATGAATGTAGATAATTATCTACTTTTATTTTCTATTATAACACGAGAGATTAAACATCAGTTACTAAATGAATTGTTTGAATTTAAATTTGTCTTTTTTGGACGCAAAAGTTAACAATCAATAAATATTTCATAACTGACGAAAAAAAAAAAACACGAATATTAACCAATGTATTGAGGAAAAAGAGAGCATTCAACAAAGTCAAAAAGGAACAGTAAAACGCAGATAGAAGAAAAGAACATAAAAAGAAGGTAAAGTTAAGCCTTCATCGATTCTATTCTGATTCATATTGAATTTGTTTTTTTTTCTTTTTTCTTTGTTCTTCTTCAGACAACAACATTGTTTACGCCGACCTTAACCACTACCCACATTCCAAGCTGCAACCTTCAACCTTTGTTTTGTTTTGTACCCATCTCAGTCTCAAAAAGAGAGAGAGAGAGAGAGAGAAAGACAAAGGAAAAAAAGCAGAGAGAGAGAGAGCTGCCACGTCACCATCACAGCTTCTCTACCAAATCCGAAACCAAAGTTTTCATTTTTCGTCAAATCATAAATACCCCATTGCGTGAAGATTCTGCTGTGTGTTATTGTTTGTGTTTCTTTGTTGACCCATCATTGTTTCGCTTTGAAGATTTGCTTAGAGAGAGAGAGAGAGAGAGAGAGAGAGAGATGGGGAATTCATTTGGTTGCTCGGCGTCCGGTGAGAGGTTGGTGTCGGCGGCGAGGGACGGCGATTTGGTTGAGGCGAAGATGCTTTTGGAATGCAACCCTTGTCTTGCTAAGTACTCAACCTTTGGTGGTCTCAATTCACCTCTTCATTTTGCAGCTTCCAAGGGCCATAAAGAGGTTTCTCATCTACCCTTTTTTGTTTTTTGGTTTTTAATGTTTCAAAGTTTTTCTATTTTTACCATTTTTCATTAACCCCTTTTGATTCTCAAAGTTTCTGTTTTTATTTGTTTCCATCAGATTGTGGCATTGTTGCTTCAGAATGGAGCTGATGTGAATTCAAGAAATTACTGTGGGCAGGTACAGTTTTCATTTTGATTTTTTTTTTCAATGGCTGGTTGGTTGTGGGTTTAGATTTAACTTTTATGGATATTGGTTTTGATTTGATGAATTGTCATGATATGGTTGCAAATGGTGTGATGAATTCAGTGATAAATTTCAATGTTAGAAGATTCCGTTGTGTTTGAAATTGGATTTTTTTTTTTCCAATTTGGTCCAGCTATATAGTTTTAGAGTATGATTCTATTCCATGCTGCTGGTATTGCTAGATGTGCATTCTGATTATTGATAAATCGGTGGATCTGGTGCCTATTCAATTCATGCTAGCATGATAATGTGAAGCTTTACAAGATTTTATTTGGATATATCTTACTTTCCTTTTTATACATGTATATGATTTTTTGACTCATAATATGGTTTACTAAATAAGAATTCTGGTTTACTTTGATCCTTGATTTGAAGACGGCTTTGATGCAAGCTTGTAGATATGGTCACTGGGAAGTTGTACAGACCCTTCTGCTCTTCAGATGCAATGTGAGCACTGTTTTCCCTTTTTCTCCCCCTCTCTGTGTATTTCAGCTATATGTGAACTTTCTTTCCTCATATGTCATAGAGCTGGTTGAAGAAACTATGTGCTGGATGGGAATTCAGTTGTTGGTCTTCTAGTTTCTTTTCAAGAATAACTAGAATGTAGTCTATTCAATAACAGGTTATGAGAGCAGATTATCTCAGTGGGAGGACAGCTCTTCATTTTGCAGCCGTCAATGGGCATGTAAGGTGCATTAGACTTGTCGTGGCTGACTTTGTTCCTAGTGCTCCTTATGAAGCTTTACATGCTCGCACGGAGGCTGACATTGGTGATGGATCAAATGTGAAAAACAAACATGAACAAAGGTATGCCTTTCCCTGTTTATGTAACTCTCAAAACAACATATCATTGCAGTGAATTTCTTATGTTATATTTTAGTTTTTTGCTGGTAGTGGTGAATGAATGATATACTCCATTGTTTGTAACATTCTTATATTAAAATGTTCTTTGTATGGATTTCATCATAGTTTAATTTTTTTTCATACATTGCATTAAATGTTAGTTACTACATCAATAATTCAGTATTAGATAAAAATATTAATTGGAAGAGCTCTGCTTAATTTTTCTGTGTCAATTATGACATTGAGATTTCTTTTAGTTTTTCATTGATATTAAGAATGTTTTTAGGCCTGACTATAATACAGAGTTGATATTTCTTGTGCTATATTCTTGCTATTTATTTACTTTATTCCAGTGCAGTGCTTTGTCCAAGTTTGTAAATAAGACAGCTGATGCTGGTATTACTGCCCTTCATATGGCTGCATTAAATGGGTATTTTGATTGTGTACAACTGCTACTTGATCTTAATGCAAACGTGTCAGCTGCGACATTTCATTATGGAACATCAATGGATTTAATAGGTAAATCTTTTGTTTAATATGCTAATAAATACATGGTTGTTTTCTTCTCCCCTTTAAAATTACTCATGTACATTATATAGGGGCTGGGAGCACTCCATTGCATTATGCTGCTTGTGGGGGCAGTTTAAAATGCTGTCAGGCAAGAAATTCTTCAACTTTGATGTATGATATTCCATCTTGTCTTTTCCATTGAATCTGGCAATGATGCTCTTATTTTTTCAGATCCTCCTTGCAAGAGGTGCCAGCCGGATGGCTTTGAATTGCAATGGGTAAGATATTATAAATGGAAATTTTTAGGACAAACTTTTGCTTTCTCAGTAACATAAATGATCCAAATTTGAATTTTTTTACCCCAGGTGGCTTCCACTTGATGTCGCTAGTATGTGGGGGCGTCATTGGCTTGAACCATTACTTTCACCCAGTTCTGATGCCATCATACCTTCATTCCCTTCTTCAAATTATTTGTCCTTGCCTCTCATGAGTGTGCTTAACATAGCCAGGTATTTTTGCAGTCAATCTATCTAGATAATGAAAATGACCAACAGCAAGGGGAACAGCTCTGAAATAATCTGGCAAAATATTGGGGACCATACTTAGCATAAAAGGGAAAAGGAAACAGCTAAATAATTTTGGGAAGATGGGAACGTAGACGTGTATGACCCTCACCACCATTCATTTAGAATAGAAGGGGAAAACTATAAGTATGCCTGAACTCGTGAGCCATCAGTGTGGAAGCTTAATTTTCTCCTGACATGACAACTAAAAGAATGTATAAGACTCAATTATCGACTTTGTTTGATATTTTTAATAAGAAATCTAGAATTTAAAGGCTCTCAACTATTTCTTGAGTTGTCCGTTGACATCACATGTGACATACACTAATAGTGAAAAGTCTGAAGTTATAGCATCCCATTTTGCATATCTAGAAAATGGACAAAGTCCTCCATTGAGTCTTATTTAAAAAATTTAAATCACTCCCTATTAAATCCCAACTAGTGAGGGTAGTGGTGTGGGGGCAGCCTTAACCCAATATATTTGTATAGAGACTTTTTTCCCTGATTTGAATCTACAGCCTTTCAGTTTTTTTTTTTGGTAGACACAGCCTTTCAGCTTTACCACTGTTCCAAGCTCTCTGTCGTAGCCTTTAAATTCTAGATTTCTTATTAAAAATATCAAACAAGTGATGAACGGATTGATTAATATTGCTGTCTCGGATGAATTAAAGTATATCAAACAAGTTAATTTGATTCCATTTGCCTGTTTGAGAGAAAGATTAACTAAGTACATAGTATTAAACTTATGGCACACATGATACTTTCCTCAATTCATGTTACCTTTTTGGGAGATAAGGATCAACCGGGTATCCTCTCACTCCCTGGCTGTGAATGCTTTTCATTTTAGTTGTGCATAAAGAGGAATTCACTCAAATTTGGTTGGTTTTGGGCTTATTTTAGTTTTAATTTTTAGTATTGACATTTCTTCCCTCATTAGTTGAGTCAACTACGTTATTCTAAGGGCTATAAAGTAAATTACTAATACAAAATCAATTTAATTAATCTTTAAGGTGTTGCAAAGATAGAATTTGATTTGTAAGTCAATTAAAATCGATTTTTTTGTAGTATCTTCCAAGCATGATATTTGATTGTTAAATCAAATCAAATCTGTTCCAATTTTTAATGATTCCAAACATAACTTCATAGTTTGTCTTTCGTAAATAATTGCACTACCTGGAGAGCATGGTGTGAGAGGATATTCATCTTTGATATCATTAACTGCATCTCTATTGTTTGGATGTTAGTTTTTGGATTCACTGTCACTGTAGTTTCTATCATCTATTGTTTTTATTTATGATGGTATAATTTTATAAAATTTTATATAACATTTATATCAACATAACTTGATTTTTTTGGTACTTATTTCTTTTAGCAAAATATTTTATCCAAAAAAGAAATAAGGTTTGAAGGTTTTCTAGCACGTTAATTCCAAGTATCATCTCATGCTTTCCCTCTCAAATTTTGTTCATAATATTTACTACAGTACAATAGGCTTTCCTTTCTCTCTTCTATATTCCCTTGATGATATGATAGTGGTAATAATAAATATTAGGGTCACAGTCCCTCCTGAGGATTCGTGTCATAAAACTTAACAGTAGGTTACTACTTTGAATCTAGGATTGCTGCCATGTTTATGTATTTTGCTAATGGTATGTATGGGTTGGCCTCAAATTGAAAATCAGTTGTTCAATACTTATGATATGATGCCCTCACAGTACTTACTAAAGTGAATGTGTTGAAATCTGCATCACTGCTTTTCTGTGGTCTCTATTACATAGTAGTCATGCTATTATGTTTATCATATCTGATGATGCTTGAATAGCATTAATGTAACAAGTGAGAACAAAGATTGTGTTGTGTTTGTCTCATAGTAGCTATCTTTTTCGTCTTTTGTGGTATGAAAATGATTTATTGTATACATTCAATAAAAGGTGTCGGCTGAGATAAATGCAGATAATAGCTTTCCACAAGTAGTTCATGATATAGGGCTTGTAAGAAAAACTTATATTCATGAAGGAATATTTCTTTTAGTTTAGAAGCAGGAGTCAAACTGATTCATTCCCCTGTGAGTCCTCTCACTTGCCTGATTTCTAAAGAGGCATTTTATATATTATTTATAAACGGGTCAGGCCAAGCTAGGCCAAAGACAGGCCAGGTTGTAGGCCCCTGACAAGCTCCATTTACACCCCCAGTTGATATGAAGCATAATGTTCTTGCTTGTTATTGATTGTTAAAAACATGTCATAATACCAAAAGAAATGAAGTTATCAATCCACTTGAAAGAGTAGGAGAAATAGAAAATTACGTTTCTGTTGATGTTGTCCTTTTTACCTGATGTACCAAGCTAGAAGTAAAGGTTAAAATATTTCTCTGTTGTTTACTCCTGTTGGTAATGGAAGTAATATTTATTTGAATAACTGCAGAGAGTGTGGATTGCAATCATCTACAACCTCCTCTAACGAAATTGACTTTTGTGCTGTCTGCCTGGAGAGGCCGTGTGCAGTGGCTGCAGAAGGTACTGGATTCTATCTTTTGAATATCTGTATGAGGATATTTCATGAACTGCAGTTCTTTTCTGTTGCAATGAAGGAAAGCAATATGAGATTTCCTTAGTCAAGGAAACTCAGATATATCATTCCATAAATTATAAAGGACAAATCCCGGTGCAGGAAGGCTCCCTGATTTTGTGAGGGTCAATTGTACTCTACTTTTGTAAAGAGACTGATTTCTAGACTCCAATTGTGATAGGTCACAAAAAACCACCTTTCCACTACTCCAAAGCTCACTTCCTCGTTCCATAATTTACAAACTTGTGTTTTCTTTCTCTCTTTCTCTTTTTTTTAAGAGGTGGGGGGAGGTTTTTTGTTTTATCATCCTCTTTGACATTATATTTGCAAAAGTTTTTCCCTTCACGCATACTTAAGTTTCTGATATTAGAATTTGGATGACTTAGTGATGAGATACTAAGTCATTTCTGAAATGCTTGAACAGAAAGCTTGAAACTCGAGCTACTGTTGGATGCTTTCATATGTAGTGTAACTGATCACAGGATTTTTACATGCAGGATGTCGGCATGAGCTTTGTGTAAGATGTGCACTCTATCTTTGCTCAACAAACAATGTTTCTTCTGAAATGCTTCGTCCTCCAGGCTCTATCCCTTGTCCCCTCTGCAGACATGGAATTGTTTCCTTTGTCAAGTTACCAGGCTCCCAAGCAAAAGAAAATAAATTGCATGTGTCTCTTGGCCTATGTACCCCATGCATGCTTCATCCACGTGACCTTGATCGACCATCTCTCTCTCATACACCGGAGATTCGAAGAAACCGGGTTGCTTCTGTTCCTTCAGAGATGCTTTGTCCTGTCACTTGTACTCCATTTCCATCTGTAGCTATTCCTCTATGTACCTGCAATGATGGTCCTTGTCCATCTTTTGAACCCCGTCAAGCAGAAACACAAGATGAATCACCTCATCACATACAAGCCTCAACAATGGATCAGGACAAAATGGAAGGGCCAAGGCTGGATAAAACAACATGTTCAAGCATGTTTTGGGGGAGAAGAAGTTGCAGCAGGGAGCATCAATGCAATTCAGAAATAAATGCTTGAACCAATTAGGGGGTGTATGGCCATTCTTATTTTGTGGATACCGTATACAATCTTAGTCCATGGTTGTCTTATTAACCAACCTCAAATAGTGAGATCCTGTTAATGTATATCAAGAAGAAAGAAAGTTGCTCCATGGCATGCAGCTTTGTTTTACTGCATAGGTTGATAGATGATATTCTTGCATTCAACCTTGCCACCACCTTTTTAGTTTCCCAGTTATGATATTTAGAGGGTTTTGTATAATTAGTATGGACAGATTTTATTGTTTGATTGCAAGTGTATTTCATTTTATCATAGAAACAAAAGTGTCTTTTTTAAGAGGGAAAACGAAGAAAAATACTTTCTGTTTTTTTTATCATATGTATAAGATTAGGAGGTTCTGTATGTTATGTTTATCATGAATTTTATAGGATTACATAGAACAAATTTGAGGGCGAGTCTTGGAACAACTTTGAGGTTGTTTTTTGTGACCTGGATTCGAGTCTGGGAAACAATTTTTAAAAAAATTGCATTAGTAAATTGGCACACAATTGATTTTTATTTTTGGTGAGTCTTGTGCATTGGGATTTATTATTTTACATAGAACAAATTTGAGCACTGAATCTGCTTGTTCATAAATTTGTAGTTGGGAACTCGAGGGTGCTTCTCCAATCATCACGTTCCGCCAAAGTGCTTGTTCGCTAAAGTAGGTTTGTTCCGTGTTGCTGGGGAATTTTTGTGGCTGCATGATTTGTTTATGCAGTGAGAAATTTTATGGGAATAACTTTTGTGTCTCATTCTAAAATGATTATGTTATGTGTCTCATTTTAAAATGGTTGTCATATAAATTTTTTAACCATTCATTAATAAATGAATTATTACAATTTTAGTAGTGAAATTTGTAAAAAGAAAAAGTGAGATTAGTTTTTAATTGCTGATCGCTAAGCTAATTTTCAAAATGAGAAGTGATATTCTATACCCTTTTAAGACCATAATTTAGCTTGCTTTTTCCATAAACTTGTGCTTTTAGCTTTAAGTTTTAAGGGTTTTATTAATTTCATGTTAAAGGAGATAAGTTATCTCATGTCATTGAGATAAATTTGTGAGTTTCACTGCCTGAAAAAGAAAAAAAGGAAAAAAAAGATGACACAATTATCGAAAAATGTCTAGAAGAGAAAGTTATCACATGTAATATTGATTAATTTTTTGTATGTTTTAAATGTATTGTTGCTTTTCCCAAGGAAAATATATTTTGTTGTATGGCTACTACCCTACATACGATCATCATCATCATTATTGGCCCACTAAAATGAAATATGGAGTCAATGATGAAAAAGACAAATGCATAAGAAGAGAATTTCTGTGGTATTGGAAGATTGCTTTGATCTTTCACATAGTCAGTAATCACATCTAACTAATGACATGTTGCCACGTTTGAGATATGAATCCATAGAAATGGTGACACGCAACTTCTCTCTTTAAGGGCAATTATTATCACATCTAATTGAATTTCTCTTATTACTTTTGTTTATTGTTCTGTCCCTCACTAAGCTTTTGTTTCTTCCGTGGATTTTCATGGACAGCACAAAATTGAAGGCACACTTGTCACATGCGAGGATGGCTGCCAAATAATTGAGTAATGATATTTGTGCTTCATTTCTGGGGTGAATAATTCTTTTGCTCAAATAAAAATTATTACTTTATCCCTATTTTTAAATTATTTAAAAAAGATTTAATATTTTTACTTTTGTTAAAGAATTTTTTTTATTACACTCACATAAAAGTAAGTAGGTCCCACAATAAAAAAAAAAATTTCTACGGCAAAAGTAGAAACATTTTCTCCATTAAATTTTTTAACCTTTTATCAAAATTATACACCAATTTTTTCTTGTTTAAGCATTGACTAAACAAGTTACTTGAGAAAATGGCTCATGTACTCGAGTAACTCATGCCCAGAAGTTTATAGCGGTGGGTTTTGGTCTACAAAATTCCACTCGTTTTTTCATCTTTAATGGATCATTATCTTGCACATATATTAATGGATTTGGGATAAGTGTTTGCAAGTCAAAAAAGTAATTGAGGACAATTCTCATTCAATTCTTTAAACCCTAAAATGATGTCAACTTCGAAAGCGCATAACTTTTGGCATGGGTGTCTGAATCGAGTGTTTTTTTTTTTGATTTTGCATAACTTTTCGAGAACTATGCTATAGCAAATTGCCAAAAGGGATTTGGTCAATTTTTTTTCCAAAAAAGGCTTCTTTCTTGGGTTTCGGGAACATAAAGTAAATGGCATAAATCTTTAAAAACAATGTCACACGAACATAAATATATACATAAAATTCAGTTTAGTAAGTTTAGTTTCGGGTATAAAAAGTTTGAAGATTGTCCTTAATTATTTTGAACCCTCCAACCCATATATTTCCAAATATGTGTGTGTGATATAATAATCGGGACACCTTGAATTGGATGAGGATTGTCCTCAATTGTAAAGGACCCTCAAACACTCATCTTAAGTCCATTTATACATGCATAAGATATTAGAACTTGATTTGAATAAAAAATATTCATGGATCCAAATTTTAGTTGCTTAGTTGCTTATTGCCATCACCGACTCGGTTGAAGAAGGAGAGGTTGACGATGAACAAGGAACCCACCGATTGATTTAGGTAAAATTTCTCCCTAGACACACGAATTTGGGGAGCTTGGACGAAGGGTACTTGAGTATTAGCTATACCCCTATTGGTCGAAATGGAGATCTTTTTTTTTTTTTAAGAAAAAAAGATCCACCTCGCTTGAAATACTCGAGTACATCAGCCTTACACTCGAGTATTTCACGATCCCGAAGCTTACTCAAGTATATGATTCATGTATTCGAGTATTTCACCCGATTAACGGTCAAATAGGGACAAATTGATGAATATTTTGGTACAAAGGCAAAGTTGTAATTTTAACTTTAATCAGGGGCAAAATGGTCAATCACCCTCATTTTTAGCCATATTATTCATAATGCAGAGTGCTTAATCTAAGTAAAAATTAATTTTAATATTATTTTATTATGAGGAAGGATCAAATCTAACAATAAAAAGTCATTTACTCAATTTAAGTATTCATATTTTAATAGTTAACTGCTCATATATATAATAAATTAAAATTGTTAATTATAAGTAGAATCAACATATAAGATTGAAGGTGTGATTTACACTAACGTAAAATAATTCTATTCATATTATTATAATAACTTAGATATTTTATTTTTTATATAATTTGCTGATATATATTATTAGAGAATACAAAATAAATTATAAATAATGTAACTTTTAAATGGTGTTATTAATTATTGTAATTTATTACTAAATTATCCCACGTTTCTCAATATAGTGCTAATAGAATACCGTAAATATATTTTCCTTTGTTTTTCTATAAGAAAAAATAATACTCGAAAACATGGTAAATATGAATTCAACCCTAATATTTTGAACTTTAAACTTCAACTCTATATATGTATATCATTTTTTTTGTCCTTTTCTATTTAAAACTATGTTCCGGATGGCCCAAC
Organism: Gastrolobium bilobum; assembly: GCF_033153095.1. NCBI lineage: Eukaryota > Viridiplantae > Streptophyta > Magnoliopsida > Fabales > Fabaceae > Gastrolobium > Gastrolobium bilobum. The sequence goes on from NW_026898492.1 coordinate 305,679, forward strand.
AAGGCTACGGCCCAAAGGTCCAGACCCATCTCAACCCTCAATCCACGTCAGCCCTACCAGCTGGTGAGATTCCCCAACTCCCAACACGGCGACCCCCCAAGGGGAAACACCAAAATGTCCTACCTTGGGACCATAACCCCCGAAGGCAGTCGCCCCAGATGCCATAAGGGAAAACTACCCTTTGTCTCACGCTGACACCGCAAGGCATAAGGGGTGCAGCGCTGCTATCACAGAAGCGTCTGCCACGCCCAGCACTGCCACCCTTAGCAGATCCCAAGGAGGGTTGACCCCCTCCTCACCAACTCAAGCAAGATTCACATCACCTCCTCTATAAATATCCTCGAAGGCACTTGAGGAGGGGATCTTATGTATCGTTGTTATGCCCATTTATATTGAGTCACATTAACACACCTAACTCCATTGTTGATTGCTTGATACATTTTTGGAACAATACCTCTTAGCTTGGTCTCTACCAGTGCTAAGGGTATCATCCATACAGTGATTCTGTCCCTAAAGGGAACATAGTGGGCTTATAGATTCTAACGGTACATTGGCGCCATCTGTGGGGATCTATAAACTTCTATTCCCATTCTCTTACCAAAGATCTAAATGAGGTATCTCATTTTCTGATAGCTAAACATGGCTGTCACGACGAGAAGAGCAGAACAAACTAGATCTGTTACCCTTGAAGGTCATGTGTGAAAAGTTCATTCCAACTCACCGCCATCGATGCATTCAGCCCCAGCTGAACAACCAGCCGGTGATGCCCTTCCCCCGGTACTGCAATCTGTTGACCCGCTGTTACTTACAGCAGACGCTAGGGCTGTGTAGTTGAATCGTCGCATGGCCATACGCGAAATGCAAGGAGAAAACTTGATCCCAAATCAGCCTCCACCACCAGGAGTTCATTCTGGGATGCCACTCCCCATCCTTGTCCCACAAATCATTCCCCCAACTCACCACCAACGACCGGCCAGAAGTCAACCTGTCGCTATGTACAACGACCATCGAGTCCCAATGGTCGCCTCATATCCCCCCGGACCTTATACCCATAATGTTGCTGCCCCTTACCCTCCACCTTTCCCTACAGGCTTTTCGTTCCACGGCTACGCAGTACCACCCCATAATACAATCATCCCACAACCCCAAGGATCAGCCACGATCTCAAGCCCGCCACAATATGGCACCCATCAAGCCCCAGCCCTCTCTTACTCCGTTGAGGCCCCCCAAGCACCACACCCACCACCAGACCTCCATACTCGCAACCCTAACTTACGAATAACACCCGCTAATACCTCAGGGCGCAACAAACCCCTAACTGATAGTCTACGCCTAACGCCAATACCCCTTGGTTTCAAAGGGCCATCAAACATCACAACGTATGTGGGTGATACAGACCCCTTTGAATGGATCCAGAAATTCGAGGCAACAATGACCTTGCATGGCGAGACTAACATCCTTATGTGCAACACTTTCCCTACGCTCCTGGGGGGTAGAGCTTTGACATGGTGCACCACTCTGCCAACTGGCAGCATAGCACCCTGGGATGATCTGGCCAGCAAATTTCAAACCCTCTTCGCCACAAGTCGCCCAGTGCCCAAGTCTGTACATGCCCTTGAAAAGATCCACCAGCAGTCGGGGGAGCCCCTCCGGTCTTTCTTGGACCGCTTCGATAAAGAGGCTCTCCAGGTGCAGGGCTTAGACCCTAAAGTGCAGGTGCACATACTCTTGTCAGGCTTGCGACAAGGGGCGTTCGCATACGAGCTCGCCCGCCACGAAATCACGGACCTCGAGGAGGTCAAGAAAAAAGCTAAGAAATTCATGAGGATCGAAGAGTATAAGGGGAGTAGAGCTGACGACTCTCATAACAGAGAGAAGAGAGCCAACAAAAAAGACCACCAGGATGAAGAGAGGAAAAGTCACAAAACCTCCAAGTATTCGAGCCGCCTTTAGGGCGGGATACGCAAAGCCGTCAATCACACAGCGTCCTGCAAACGGAATACAAAGAACGCAAGGCTAATCCTCATCCACAACTGCCAGAGAGAGCTCACGGTGTACTGCAAGTTCCACCGTAGCAATGGCCATAGCACTGAAGAGTGTAGATCCCTCAAGGATGAAATTGACGAGCTAATCAAGCGAGGAGCCCAAAGGCAGATTCATAACCCTGGGCGTGATGCAGGTATCGGCAAGCGACACCGTCAACGTAGCAGGTCACCAGAGAGGCGAAGAGCCAGCTAATATGACTATATGCCTCGCCGTGAACATAACCACAGAGAAAACTCCCCAAGCAACCGGAGGGCCCAAACTAGCTCAAACAACAGTGCTGGGCGTGCAGAGCGTGACGAGGATCCAACCGTCATCAAGCACGGAATAATAAACATGATTGCAGGAGGACTAAGCGGCGGAGGAGAAACGACGAACGCCCGGAAGAAGAATTGAAACAGTGTTTGGCGATGTCCGGTAAAATCATCAACAAAGCAAAAGCCAATACTGACAACACCAGGCCTAAAATCGTCTGGGACAACAGCGATTTGGGCGATGTCCTACCCGGACATGATGACCCCTTAGTCATCCAAGCAATAATAGCTAATTTTGGTGTTAATCGCGTGTTTGTTGACCACGGCAGCTCTGCTGACATCTTATTTTTACTTTGTTTTAGGGCGTTAGGGTTTGCGCTAAATGATTTAACCGCTGTTGTTGGTGAAATGTCAGGTTTTAATGCAACAGTAACCAAGCCCCTTGGCATGATAAATCTACGCTTGTCAATGGGAACGCCGCCCACTTCAAAGTCTGCAGACATCCAGCTCCTGGTTCTCGACACCCCGTCAGCATACAATGCCATCCTCGGAAGGAGGATGTTTGCCGCTTTCGAGGCGAGTGTGTCTCATCCACACTTGGAAATGAAGTTTGTAGCAAGGGATAACAAAGTCGCAACGGTTAAAGGAGACCAAATGGTAGCACGAAGCTGTTACAACATATCTTTGAAACCGGAAACCATGGTTTCCTTCAAGGACCAACCTGCCCCCCAATTCATAACAACCCAGGTAACTGAAGAAAACCCTGGCAATAGTAATAAGGATATTAATCAGTGTTTCTTGTAGAATTTGACGCAAGGGAGAACCCCCGGTGGAACACTCCAGGCCCACGCTGGATGGAGCATTGGAACATGTCGTCTTAGGCGACGCTGACCACCAAATAACCACCATCGGGGCAATCGTTGATCCTGAAGTAAAAAACATGTTGATTGAATTGCTACGAGGTAATAGAGATCTATTTTCCTGGAAACCGTCTGATATGCTAGGCATTGACCCTGAAGTGTGTTGCCATCGGTTGACCGTGGACCCCAAAGCAAAGCCCGTAGCACATAAAAAGAGAAAGTTTGGCCCCGATCGCCAGAAAGTGATCGATGAGGAAGTAAAGAGGCTCCATGACGCTGGCTTCATTAAAAAATTTAAATACACAACCTGGTTCTCCAACCCAGTGTTGGTTAAAAAGCCCAGCGGGGCGTGGAGGATGTGCGTGGATTATACCGACCTGAACAAGGTATGTCCTAAGGATGCATATCCCTTTCCAAGCATTGACTAGCTGGTTGATAATGCATCAGGCTTCAAAATACTCTCATTCATGGATGCATACTCCGGCTATAATCAAATCCCGTTTCTTGAAGAGGACCAAATCAAGATGGCGTTCATCACCCAAAACGCCAATTATTGCTATACTATGATGCCCTTCAGACTGAAGAACGCTGGTGCCACATACCAGCGAATGATGAATGAAGTGTTCAAAGACTTGATTGGCAACAACGTAGAGGTTTACATTGATGATATGATCGTCAAATCGCAAACGCCAGAGGAGCACCTTTCACACCTTCAAGGCGTGTTCGATAGGTTGCGAAAGTACAATATGCGGCTGAATCCAAGCAAGTGCGCCTTCAGCGTTCCCGCGGGTAAGTTTCTTGGCTTCATGCTGACAGAGAGAAGCATAGAGGTCAACCCCGACAAGTGCAAAGCTGTTATAGAAATGCGAAGCCCCCAAACAGTCAAAGAGGTGCAGTAGCTGACCAGGAGGCTAGTAGCCGTCACCCGTTTCTTGGCAAATTCTGCACACAAGTCACTCCCATTGTTTGGCTTGCTCAAAAAAGGTATGTCCTTTCAATGGTCTGATCAATGTGAGAAAGCTTTTCAGGAGTTCAAAAGAGCCCTATCCTGCCCGCCAGTCCTCACCAAGCCAGACAGTGGTGAAACTCTGTACTTATACCTTGTCGTGGGTACTGAGGCCATCAGCGCAGCTCTGGTCAGAGAACCAAAAGAAAGGAAGCAGCCAATTTATTTCGTCAGCAAAGTGTTGCAAGGGGCGGAACTGCGGTATCAGCAAGTTGAAAAGGTCGCCCTCACACTCATCTTCGCCGCACGAATGCTGAGGTCGTATTTCCAATGCCACCCTATTATAGTCAGAACCAATCAGCTTATTCGCCAAGTCTTGCACAAACCTGATCTCGTCGGAAGGGTGATGTCCTGGGCGATTGAACTGTTGGAGTACCAGATCAGTTACGAACCCAGAACCGCCATTAAAGCTCAAGAGCTCACATATTTCATAGCCGAAATGACGCACACCTGTGCAGCAGCTAGCCAAGCAACAAAAACCCCACGGTCGGCGGTGTGGAAGCTATATGTTAATGGCTCTACCAACGCTAAAGGATCCAGAGCCAGAATGATAATTGAAAATCCAGACGGTGTGGCAATTGAGCATTCACTATCTTTCAACTTTAATACCACTAACAACCAAGCTGAGTATGAGGCAATGATTGTCGGCCTGCTCCAAGCCAAAGAACTGGGAGCGCAACATCTCAAGGTCTTCAGTGATTCTCAGTTGGTGACATTTCAAATTTCGGGTGAATATCAAGCTAAAGGGTCGCTGATGTGCAAGTACTTAGAAAAAGTCAAAGAGATAATTTTGACCTTTGAGACAGTTGAAAATGAGCACATTAGACGATCAGAAAACACACGTGCGGATATTCTCGCCAAGCTAGCAAGCACCAAAAGTCCAGGTAATAATCGTTCTGTCATCCAGCATAACCTGCCTAATCCATGCATCGTCATGAGTATTGCAGACATCGCAGAAGGCGTCGCCGAAAATACCTGGATCACTCCCATCTCTAACTACCTATCAGAAGGTACCCTCCCAGCGGACCAGATGGAAGCCAAGAGGATAAAGCGGAAATGCGCCCACTTTTGCATGATGCAGGGGCTCTTATTCAAAAGGGGCTGCTCAACCCCACTTTTGAAATGCCTGAACCCTAGCAATGTTGGGTACGTTTTGGAAGAAATCCATGAAGGAATCAATGGCCACCACATGGGCGGCCACTCTCTGGCAAAGAAAGCTCTCCGAGCAGGTTTTTATTGGCCGACCATGGAGCATGACGCCCATGAGCACGTAAAAACGTGTGATAAGTGGCAAAGATTTGCAGACATACACAAAGCCCCACCAGAAGAACTTACTGTGATAACATCCCCTTGGCCTTTTTACAAATGGGGGATGGACGTCTTGGGCCCTTTCCCTGAGGCGGCAGGTCGAGTTCAATGGCTGATCGTCGCCATTGACTATTTCACCAAATGGGTTGAAGCAGAGCCAGTTGCTACCATTACCTCTCAAAGGGTGATTAAGTTCTTATGGAGAAATATTGTTTACCGTTTCGTAATCCCAGGAGAAGTCATATCGGACAATGGTACTCAGTTCACAGACGCCAAGTTTCAGGAGCTAATGAAGGACCTGCACATTCGACACCATTCCGCTGCAGTAGAACACCCACAATCCAACGGGCTAGTAGAATCAGCTAACAAAATGCTAGCTAAGGGAATCAAGAAGAAGCTGGAATCTCATAAGAGGGCGTGGGTGGAAAATCTGGAGAACGTCCTATGGGTCTATCGGACAACCGCTCAGTCTAGTACCAGAAAAACCCCTTTCAGATTGACTTACGGCACGGAGGCAATGATTCCTGTCGAAATTGGAGAACCCTCTTAGAGGAAAGACCATGTGACCGAAGTGACCAACAACCAAAATCTCAATGAAGCTCTAGACCTTCTGGATGAGCTCAGAGAGCGAGCAGCACAATCTGAGCACCAAACCAAGGAAAGGATAGCTGCTCGGTACAACAAAAGAGTAATCGTGAGGAGATTTGAAGTAAAGGATTTAGTTCTTCGGCGAGCAGACATCGGAAAGAAGAATGCCCGTGAAGGAAAGCTTGCCCTAAACGGGGAAGGACCTTATCTAATAGTCAACAAATTAGGAGGAGCGTATGCTTTGGAGACACTTGAGGAAAAGGCCATCCTAAGGGCGTGGAACGCTGACAAGCTTCGACGATACTATAGCTAAACCGCAATGTAACATGTATGTTGCACTCTTTTCCTTCCCAAGCTTTTGTCCCACTGGGTTTTGCTTGGGAAGGTTTTTAATGAGGCAGGTCATTTTTTTTATCAATAAAATTCCATTGGTTTTTTTTTTTTGTCTGTTAAACATCAAAGTTACGGGATGGTTCTCACCCCCGCCTAACGTTTGATTGGGATGGTTCTCACCCCCAGCCAGCCAACATCAAAGTTACGGGATGGTTCTCACCCCCGCCTAACGTTGGACTGGGATGGTTCTCACCCCCAGCCAGCCAACATCAAAGTTGCGGGATGGTTCTCACCCCCGCCTAACGTTGGACTGGGATGGCTCACCCCCAGCCAACATCAAAGTTGCGGGATGGTTCTCACCCCCGCCTAACGTTGGACTAGGATGGTTCTCACCCTCAGCCAACATCAAAGTTGCAGGATGGTTCTCACCCCCGCCTAACGTTGGACTGGGATGGTTCTCACCCCCAGCCAACATCAAAGTTGCGGGATGGTTCTCACCCTCGCCTAACGTTGGACTGGGATGGTTCTCACCCGCAGCCAACATCAAAGTTACAGGATAGTTCTCACCCCCGACTAACGTTGGACTGGGATGGCTCTCACCCCCAGCCAACATCAAAGTCACGAGTTAGTTCTCACCCCCGCCTAACAATGGACTAAAATGATGGGTGCTTGCCGTTAATAAGCAAAGTTAGCAATCGGAAGAAGAAGCCGAACACTAGTTTGTAAGAGAAATTATGCAAAGGCACAACAAGAAGGAATCAAACAAAAGCGTTACAAAATTGATTAAGCTGCCACAAAGGCGTTACAAGTCTACGGTTGACATATCAACCATAGGTGGAAAGACAAAGTTACTGGCTGGCATACCAACCATTGGAAAAATAAAGAAAGAAAAAAGCAAGTTCAAGTTGCCCAGGTCAAATGGTTTGATCTCCTGCGGGGGTCGCCTCCTCTACAGTTTCCAAAACCTGTTCAACCATGCCAGCAGCAACTCCATCACCACCCGCCTCTGGGCCTACGACGGTCACCTCTGCAGTTTCCAGAGCCTGTTCCACTACGCCAGCGGCGACAGTATCGCCGCACCCCCGCCTCTGGGCCAGATAAGTTCATGCCAGCAAACTCGGTTGGAAAGTCACGCCCAGCCTCATCCTCTTCAGCATTATCAATACTGGTGGCGTCACTGGTAGGAAGGACTTCCGACGAACCTTCATCCTTGTCAGTATCAGGGCCTTCCTCAATTACCGTCACCCCACCACCTGCTAAGCGCTCAACTACTTTGTTGTCTTCCACCTCGTAGTCTGGGTTGAAACCAGTCATGTCAAGCTCCGGATGCCGAACGGAAACTTGCTGGAGTGCGTTGTTAAAAGAGTCATACATGAGGCTCGCTAAGGCTTCCTCCAATTTTTCCACCCGCCCAGTTGCTTTTTTGAAGTCCTCCTGTGTGGCGTGGAGGTTCCCATGCGCGGAAAATAAGTCAGCAGACAACTGGGCTTTTTCAGATTGGAGACCCTCCTTCTCCTTCCTGGACTCTTCCAGCGACTTTGATAGGTCATCTTTCTTAGAGGTTAGGCGCTTAACCTCTCCTTCCGCCTTCTTCAGTTGTGCGGTCAAAGACTTGTGCGCAGCCTTTTTGTCAGCAACCTCCTTACAAAGGCGCCCAACCTCAGCAGTAAGATAATCTACCTTGCGCCCCATCTCATCAAGGCGATCATCCTGGGAGGAGCAACTACTGTCAACAGCAAGGGCGACCTCTTGCATTCCCAAGATACGGCCAATGACCACTTGCGTGCAATTCATGAATTCCCGGCGAATGATTCGTTTTGGCATCACCATCTTAGGACGCCCAATGTTAGAAAAAGAAGAGTCAAGGTCCCTCTCTGATAATTTGAGGGGCCTTCCAACTGGGATGTCAGCAGGAGGAGGAGGAGGATCCTGCGCACCAGCTGTTACACGAGGCTCTTCTCCATCAAAAGCGCTGGTTTCCATCATACCATCGTCGCCTGAGTCCTCAAGAATGCCACCCGAGATGTGGCAGTCGCTGTCGGCAAACTGCCTACACTTTGACTGATCAAGGCGCGACATCTTGGAGCCCCTTGGCGGAATTAAGCTTTCATCTCTCCCCCGTTTCAGACTTGACCCCCCACGAGCAGGCGATCCGAGAGTCGACTCACTCGCTGACGAACCTCCCACCACAGTCGTGGGCTCTTTAATTATAGGGCCAGTCGCCCTCTTCTCCAACTCACCGGCGGGAATATCTGCAGCTGACCGGATTTTCTTCTTGGCTTGGTGGACTTCTTTCTTCTTTCCTTTGTCCACACCTTTCCTCTTCGAGGCGGGGTTTGGGTTAACCTGAGGAACCACACCTTTAGCGGCTTTAAGCTTGGCAGCCGCCTCACGTGCAAGTCTCAGCGTCTCCATCGACAAGCTTTCAACTGCAAGACAGGGAAAACAAGTGTTAGTAAAGACAGTTAATACTCACCACAGTCACAAATGGTACAAAACACCACCACACCTCTGTGACACAACACTCTCTTCGTAGGCCACCGGTCAAGGCCCCCTTTTACCTCCACAAACCAATCCACCACCAGTGCCTCTTCAAGAGACAAGACTCCCCACTGAAATGAATACTGACTGGCAGTCGTCTCATAATGGTCTTTAGTCTAGTATAGCGGAAATCGACTCTCCCCACTCGTCCGATCAAGGAAAAAAGGTAATTCCCCCTCGCCAAGCACTGGTTCAATCCAGAAAAAAGTATGCCTCCAGTTCTTATATGAGTTGGCGTACTGGGCAAATATCGATCCCAATCCGTTGCCTTTAACGAAACCCAGCCAAGCTTCTTCAACGAAGGCGACACCAGGAAGCAGTAAAAGAACAACCGCACAGTGTACACCCACCCAAAATATTGGCATATATTCTCAAAGACCCGAACAAACGCCTAAGCATTTGGGTGCAATTGAGAAGGAGCAATCCGCAGGTGGGCTAACACTCCCATCTCGAACTCAGATAAAGGGAACCTCACTTTTTGATTCGTGAAGTGAGTCTTATACACCACAAACCGCCATCGAGATCTCGCCACACTGTGAGGAGTGTCACAAACACGGTGATCACGCCCGACCACGATGGTTTTCCACTTCGCATCATGTTCACCGTTTTCAGTAATATCAAAACTAGCTTTCGTTTGGTAATCGCGGTACAAAATATCCCCGTTAACATAACTCGATAACGAGGAAGCCACCATCGGGTCTACCCATCTCCTCGCCAAGAAGCAATCATCTGTCCGAGCAACCGCCATAAGTCAAGAGAGTATCTTCAAATCCTACCTGGGAGCGACAAACACACAATCAATCGCCAAAAACTTCAACCGACGCCAAGAAGATCAACAGCGGGGAAAAATTCAAACCTCCATATCGCCCCACTCACACTCTTGCGACCACCGACACCCCCCTTACCAACAACACAATCAAAAAACAACTAAAACACAATAAACTCACCGTAAGAATCAGAGGTGTCCGAAGAACTCAAAGTATAAAAATCTAAACAGCTTAGATTTGAAGGCCACCATACAGGCGATATCTTATAAAGTCCTAAGTCTTCGTAAATGGCATCCCATACGCCATACCTTGTAAGTCAACCATCCTCTGGGTGGTATCTACACAATCGGTTCTTTGTGGACTCATCATACTTACGACGATGGAAGGACTGGGATACTTTAGGAATTTGGCCATGAGATGTACAAAGGGCAACCGAAGATTGGCGAGGCTTGTAATAGTACTATAATGGACGATTTTGCGGCTGGCTGTTAATATTGGATAGTGGCCGAATAAGTCGCCCAGCTCCAAGATCGGAGCGCCGTGAAACATAGCAGCGTGAAGCGGCCCCCTTATCACAAGAGCAAACAGAAGTCCTAGAATGACTCCTTCGCGAAGGTCGAGGGCCAGTCCCCTCACCAGATCCCCCTGACCGTCGTCTTCTAGATCCTGCAGACTGGCGCCTACCGGATCTAGAAGCTTTTTCTCCAGTCGCCTCACGGCGCCCTCCATGAAGACGGGAACTAGACGCCTCACCAGAGTATGGAACCACAGGTCCTAATGCCCTCTCCGGTAGGAGATTTTGGATCTCCTCTTCACTAAAACCCAGAAGTTCGGGTATTCTACTATGAGGTAATGACTCAACCCCAGGAATTAAAGAGCGATTTGGGGCACGACTAACAAGGTATTCTCGCATAGCTGGCCCCACTGCACTGTCATCCAGAGTGTCGAAAGCTTCATCAAACTCTTCCTTCTTAATCTCCACTTCCAACTCGGGAAATATTAAACTAGGGATGGGTTCCGTAAACTTAACCATGACAAGAAAAAGGCAGAAGGGAAGCAAAGCCAAAGAAATGCAAAGAAATACCAAAGGAGGAAGCCAGAAACACTATGCCTGGGATAATGCAGAGAATGAAGAAAAGAGGACCAGCACTAGCATACTCACACGGAGGGGAAACAAGGCAGGAGCAATAGAGAGTCTGGGTTGCGTGAAGAAGGTCCTCAAGGAGGTGTTTCTCCCCCTTAAATAGGGAGAAAAGGACCAGGATGGCATACACATGTAAGGCCCCCCTTACCCAACCGTAGGATGGCACAACCGTCATGAAATGGGCGGTTGTGATGAGGGGCCATATGGTAATTGCAGGGGGACAAGACACCCCTCACATCGCATTAATGCGTCGTGCCTCGTGACGCTTGAGTGCATGCAGTTAATTGCAATGATGGAAATACCCATCATTACTGCTCCTCGAAAATTGAAAAGCCACCTTGCCTGTCAGAATGGCAGCCTTTTCCAATAAAAGGGCCCTTGCCAACCGCTCAGATCGCCAAGAAGGCATCACCAACTCATATCATTCGCTAGAGTCATCAAGAGATCCCTTTCTACGCCCTGGCAACCGTTCGGATCGCCAAGAAGGCAACGCCAAAACCATGTCAACCCAAGAAACCCCACTCGAAACCGCCAAACTCCAAATATTCGGTAAGTCATCAAGAGATCTCTATCTGAGCCTGTACCAACCATTCATATCGCCAAATAAGGCGTCACTGAAGCCCATTTACCTTGGCACCAACCTACGCTTGCTACCAAGCTGGGGGCTCCTGTTCCGGATGGCCCAACAAGGCTACGGCCCAAAGGTCCAGGCCCAATCTCAACCCTCAATCCACGTCAGCCCTACCAGCTGGTGAGATCCTCCAACTCCCAACACGGCGACTCTCCCAAGGGGAAACACCAAAATGTCCTACCTTGGGACCATAACCCCCAAAGGCAATCGCCCCAGATGCCATAAGAGGAAACTGCCATTTGTCCCACGCTGACACCACCAGGCATAGCGGGTGCAGCGCTGCTATCACAGCAGCGTCTGCCACGCCCAACACTGCCACCCATAGCAGATCCCAAGGAGGGTTGACCCCCACCTCACCAACCCAAGGAAGATGCACATCACCTCCTCTATAAATAGCCCCTGGGCACTTGAGGAAGGCATCTTATGTATCGTTATTAAGCCCATTTATATTGAGTCACATTACACACCTAACCCCATTGCTAATTGCCTGCTACATACTTGGAACAATACCTCTTAGCTTGGTCTCTACCTGTGCTAAGGGTATCATCTATACAGTGATTCTATCCCCAAAGGGAACATAGTGGGCTTATAGATCCTAATGGTACACCATCTAAATGCAAACAAATAATAAGAAACATGTATAGTATGGTCATTTTTGTGTTTTACCTTTTTATTTTATTTTTTTCTTGTATATTTTTTTTCTGCTTTATTCTAATTAGTTATGTTATTTATTCTTACTCCTATAATTTTAAGAAAGAAATACTTCTAAAATTAATCATAAAAATGATTAGTTGACATATTTCAAAATATGGGCCCAATTAAACCAAATAATCACATTTAAAAGTAGGAAAAAAGGTTTTCCCTTTTAAAGGACACAAGGTTGTATCCTTTTAATTTTTGACACTATATCTTACCTGTAAAACATAGTTATACTATGAAAAATTACTTTTTTTCTATTTCCTCTTCAGCTGACGTGGAGAGAAAAAAAAACTATTTTTCATGTTATAACTATGTCTTACCGGTAATACATAGTGTTAAAAATTAAAAGGACACAATTTGTGTCCTTTAAAAGAACAAACACTTAACCCTTGAAAGTAACAATCATGAAACAAAATGAATAACAGGACTGTAATTATGGAATATGAAGGTCCATTGAATTATTGTGTTTTGGGTTATTGCACACAAAGAATAGTCAAAAACCTAATTCCCAAATGTGAGAACTTTCCTTCGCGTATATAATTATATAAGTAATTATAATTGAGCCCTAGCTAAAATTGTAAGTTGACCCTAGCTAAAATTGTAACAGTGGTATCAGATGAAGACTTGGAGCTGCTTTCCGTGTATGACTAGATAACATATTTCTTTCTTCTTTATTTCTTCTTCTTCTTTCATATTTTTCCAATTGAGGTTTTCTTCTAACTTTTTTTTCTTATTCGCACTCACCACCCGGAACCCAGCCATTCTGTGACAAGGCACTATGTTTCGTTCATTTCTTCAAGATTTTAGTAATTATATTATTCGTTGGCCAAAAAAATTGATTTAATTTTTTGAACCTTATAAAGTGAAATTCTTTGTCTTTGCTGACCATAATTGTTTATTAGGTGTTTCTAACATGAGTGAAATTCACGCCCCCTTTATTTTATTGACAACTTTTTTTGTGTGGTTGTAGTTATTGATTTTATTTCTTTTGAAAAAATGGAGTGTTGTTTTACGTTTACCTTTTTAAAAAAAGAATTATTTTAATGTAGAGCTACAATTGCTATTGGTAATATAATTGAATTATTTATTGGTGTTATTTGTATTTTATTTCACAACAAAAATGTGAATTTTGGTTATTAATTAGTGGAAACTGTTAAAGAGAAAAATCAATGAAGATATATGTATATATATGGAGTATGAAAATTTCTTATACATATCCATTAACAACTTCTTCTTTTTTTGTATTTTTAAAATATCTAAACACTAATTAAATGATTTATGTGGATCCAATGTTATTTAAATGATTTTAGACATTTGTCGCTGATTATTCCATGTTTCTTTTTAATTGTGAAGTTTGTTGCCCCTCTATGTTAATGTTCTTCACAGGTCATGGCTAGAGGTATAAATGGGCCAAGTTAAGCCAAACTTTGACTTTGATAGCCTAAGTCTATGTAAAATATTTGCAACATATACAGACCTATTAGCCTGTTAAATACTTGATTTATTGCCTGCCATATTATAAAAAACTAAAAAAACTGAATACGACTTGTAAGGCCTACCAAGTTGCAAACTAATGTTTGTAGGCCCAAATCAAATTAAAATAAAAATAAAAAAAATTATTCACATAGACCACATGAAATCAATTTTCATTAACATCACATGAAATAAGCTTTCATTAACATCACATGAAATAATGTTATCAAAGATCACATGAAAATGTGCATAAAAATCACATGAAAATTTCATATATGTATATATGATTTGCACTTTATTTACTAATTTTATTTTATATTATATTCTAAATTTTAAATAAATAACTATTATTTGTTAAAATAACATCCATCCTATTACTTTGAAAATTTTAAGTAAATTTTTTTCCTAATAGATTTATGTAATTATGATATTTTTTTTGATAATTTAATATGTCAAATTTTTTGACCCCGATCAAAATTAAATCCTGGCTTCGCGTTTGTATGCATCATTATTGTGGTGTCACTGCAAATAAAGAATATAATACTACTGATTGGATACTACGCCCTCTTCCTGATGAGATGCTAAAATATGCATACTCATTGTTTGCTGTATATATATAATTTGATGAGTATTGAGTTATTTTCCTTGCCTAAGGATTCTGAAAGTTCTGATACTCCTCCTCTGGTGTAGGTTTACAAACGCAGCTACAATGTCTGCATGAAGCTATATGAGATGACAAAAAACGCATACCTTGGTATATGTGGATTGCAAGAGGCTGGTTTCAATGCTCAACAGCTTGCCGTTGTTTCAGGACTATAAGGATTTCGGGCCATGCTGGCACGTGTAGAGGACGAGAGTACTAGTTATGTATTGCCAAATAAATCTATTCTTGAAATTTCCAATAAGATGCCTCTCACTACAAGACATTAGATCGATTGCTCATTTCAAAACAACACACAATCTTGATATCGTTGTCAGCATCATTAGGAACTCAATTCAAAATGTGCCTTTGAAGAAGCTGCTCAACAATTGAAACAAGGACCTGCTATTGTATCAGATGCACTACCTATTACATATCCCCTACCCCATAGACAAAAACCCACTTGGGCCAACTGTGTTTATGTAGTAGTATATACAACATAGACAAAAATCCACTTCGGCCGGCCAACTGTGCTTATGTAGTAGTATATACACCTTTGCCTTATTGGTGTGTAACCCCTGTCAAATTTTAGATGCCAGTAGTATTTTGATGTAAATAAATTTTTCTTTGTTGTTAATTCACTATTGCTTATGACAACATTTTTGTTATGTCACGACTATGGGCATGTTTGGTGCATAGAATAGGATAATGCCTGATAGTATAAGACCTGATAGTATAAGATCTGATTAAATTTTAATACTATCCAACGTTTGATATGATATTGTATAAGATAATATCCTCCAATATTTTGAAAATTAATATATTAAATTTTTTTTTTAATATATAAATATTGCAATGATATATTAGTTATTGGGAATTGCACTTGTAAGCAATATTAATACATCAATCCCTTATCAGGCCTAATCCACCACTCCTAGGCCGGATTAAGTTATACATCATTTTGATGTATAAAGGGGTCCTGCTGTATAAGCTTATACTATTCGATGGTCTCACCAAACAACTGAAAATGTCATAACGTATAGTATGAGCTTATACTATCAGGCCTTATACGGCAGGATGGAATTGGCCTTAGGGCCTGTTTGGTGTGATGTATAAGGCATGATAGTATAAGCTTATACTATACGTTATGACATTTTCAGCTGTTTGGTGTGACCATCGTATAGTATAAGCTTATATAGCATAATCCCTTAATACATCAAAACAATGTATAACTTAATCCGGTCTAAAGGTGCGGGATAAAGCCTGATAAGAGATTGATGTATTAACATCGTTGATCAATGTAATTCTCAAAAATTAATATATTATTTTAATATTAATCTATTAAAATAAAAATTAATTTTTCAATATATTAATTTTTAAAATATTTTGAATATTTTTATTTTTATAAAAATTAATTTATATTTTGGACACACTGATCAATAAATTTTATAAAAATTAATATCATATGACATTTTTTGAAGAATTATATAAATTCTTTATTAAAGGATATTTTTATTAAAAATATTTATTTTTATCATATATAGTATTATATAGTGCATTACCAAATACTAGATGATATTATCTTATACAATATATTATTTTATACAATACCGTGCCAAACGCTGGATAATATTAAAATTCAATCAGGTCTTATACAATCAGGTCTTATACAATCAGGCCTTATACTATCAGGTCTTATACTATCAGACCTTATCCTATACTATGTACCAAACATGCCCTTACACTCTTTAGTTCAATTACCTTGTCCTGCTGATAACTGACATAGGATGGAATTGCAAATCATCCTACAATGACTTAGAGTGCGTTTGGATTGCATTTAAAAAAAAGTTACTTTTATGCCCTACTTATTTTAAAGAGTAAATACTCTTTTTGGTCCCTAACAAAAAACACGGTCCCCACTTTAATCCCTTACAAAAATAAATTAGTCAGTTAGTCCCTAACAAATTCAAAGTGGACCCATTTTAGTCCTTTTGAGGGACTAATATGGGTCTTTTTTGAATTTGTGAGGGACCACAATTTCAACTAAATGGGTCCACTTTGAATTTGTTAGGGACTAACTGACTAATTTATTTTGTAAGGGACCAAAATGGGGACCGTGTTTTTTGTTAGAGACCAAAAATGATATTTACTCTATTTTAAAAGTGCTTTTTATAAATGTTAAAATTATTTAGATTTTTTAAAAAATATTTATTTTTTGAAAAAAAATTAGCTTTTGACTTTTGCTTTTTTGAGAAGCTAAGATTTTTAGCTTCTCAAGTTTTTTATTTTTTTTTTGGCTTTTTTTATGACTTCTATTTTTTTTAGAAGCAGTATCCAAATGCACTTTAAAATAAAAGTGCTTTTTTTGAGAAAAAAAAGTAACTTCTGACTGAAAAAAAACTCATCCAAACGGACCCTTACTAGGTTTTATGGTTCTCGTTACACTTCAGTTTGATTTAAAGGTAAAGAGAGCAATTTTCTCCCCTCAAGAAACTGTAATTGGAATCATGCATGAAGCCAAAAAGATTGAGGATTTTAAGTAGATAAAGTTAAGGATTTTATGGGTTTAAGGAAAGTAAGAGTTCAAGGTTTTTTTTCTTTTCTTTTTATGTTTTTTAAACGAGTAAGGAGTGATTAAATGATAGGAATCTGATTAAAAGCAAAAAATGAATCAGATGGGCTTTGAACAAGTGATGAGTGACAATACATGTTAGGCAGTGCACAACGTCTGTCTTCCTCAGCCCTCTTTTTATGGTTACTTGTATAAAAGGTTCGATATTTAAAAAGATGTGATCATCCATTAAATGAAATTAGTGGAAAGGCATGTTCAGATACGCGTGATGCATATTCTATCTTTCTTTTTTTTTTTTTTTGAAAATGTGAAAATAATTAGCCCTCATTTGGTGGTGTTATGTTACAGGCAATATCATTGGGAAAGAAATATGATGAGAAATACAAACAAGTGGCAGAAATAGCATCCAAATTACTTGGCACATGTTTTGTACTTGTCACGCGTCTCAAATTACTTCATGGTGTCTTAATTTTCATGTGAATGAAAGAGTGCTTCAATTTATATTTGAAGTAAGATTTTTCTTCTCAACAGCCATTTTTGATGGCTATCCTTTTGCAAGACGAATGCTCATATATCTAGGTATTAACATTCACTGGAAAACACTTGAAAAAGTAACTACAAGTTTTAACTAGCATTGATACACCAAGAATGCATAGACTTTTCAACTGTTGGTATATCTTCCCGCACATAGGTTGATAATTGAAAGCATTGCACATATTACGCAATTTTAGTTATCAAACGCCCAGATTTATGTACAAAATTAGGAGTATGGTAAATTTTGATTGAAAGTGAAAGTTATTAATAAAATATAGGTAAATAAATTGGAGTTCTGATGGATGACCAGCAACAAATGAGTAAAGAATTGTTGTAAATATTATTATTATTTATTTATTTGTTATTTGTTGTATTGGGCTTAGCCCATTAGGTCAAGTATTCTAGGTCTTGTATTCTCTATAAATAGAGAACCCTTTTGTACATATGATTTACAATTATATAATATATTAGAATACCCTTTTTCAAGTTGGTATCAAAGCTCTAGATCTGAGGGTTCTGCTTCCGCGCCTATTTGCCTTTAGAGTAAAAAAAAAACCCTGATCCCTTTGCCTCTTACTGCCATCAGCCGTCACTAGAAAAAAAATTTCGGGGACCTTTTGGACCAAGAGGACTACTGTTCACTGCTATTTTTATTCGATTACACCCTCGAACACCGATTACACAGCCGAAACACCTCCAAACTGCCGCGAACACCGATTACTCAGCCCAAACACCTCCAACAGATTTGTCATCGCGTCTGGACCACCTTCCGGTGATTTTTCAATCGCGACCACCCACAGACAGGTGCGCGCTCGCCGGACGACCACCGTGCAAAAATTTCAGCCAGAGAGGACAGTACACGCGCTCTCACGCGTTGCCCAAGCTCCAGCGCGTGAAGCCCACGCGCAGCCACCTCCACCGGCGAGTGGAGGCGCGTGACACCTTATTTTGGCCTCGAACCACCGCTATTCTTCTCGTCTCCTTGTTCTCTGTCTGGATCTGTGATTGTTTCACTGATCGGACTTCATTTGATAATCTGTTTGGTTGATTTTATCACTGGTTGTTAACTTTTTTATTGAAGAATGGTCGAGAATGACAGTTCTTTGATCTTATATGGTAAAAGCACACGTTCTATATCTCTTCTTGCTTCTTGCACTGATTTTAAAACCTCATGGATTTTGGATTCTGGTGCAACCGATCATATGGCTTGTTGTACTGAGTTGTTTTGTTCTTATCATCCTATTGTTGGTAGTCATACTATATCTGTAGCTGATAGATCCCATAAATCAGTTATTGGTTCTGGTAACATTCAAATTCAACCTTCCTTGTTTCTTAAAAATGTTCTTTATGTTCCTCAGCTTTCTACTAATCTTATCTCCACTAAAAAACTTACAACTGATTTGAATTGTTCTATCATATTTTTTCCTTCTCATTGTGTTATTCAGGATCTTACCACGAAGAAGACAATTAGAGTTGCTAATGAACAGGATGGGTTGTATCATCTCCTTCCAGACCATGCTAGCAAAAATCAGTTATTAATGACACGTCATTCTTCTACTGCAGAGTCTATGATTTGGCTCCATCACAAGCATCTGGGGCATCCACCATTTAGTCTTTTGAAGTCTATGTTCCCTTCTCTGTTTCTCAATAAGTCGGTTGAGACCTTTCATTGTGATGTTTGTGAATTTGCAAAACACCATAGAGTGTCATTTCCTTCTAGCACTATTAAAAGCAGGGAACCTTTTTCTCTTATCCATTCTGATGTTTGGGGCCCTTCTAAAGTGCACAGTGTTTCAGGTGCAAGGTGGTTGTTTCTTTTATTGACGATTGTACTCGGGTAACATGGATATACTTGATGAAAGACAAGTCTGAAGTACCAGAGATATTTATTCGGTTTCATCACATGGTTGAGACTCAATTTGGTAAGGGTATTAAAAGACTAAGATCTGATAATGGTATTGAGTACGTCAACCAACGCCTATCACAATCCATTTCAGACAGAGGTATGATTCATGAGCTCACATGTGTTGATACCCCTCAACAAAACGGGGTTGCTGAAAGGAAAAATTGTCACCTCCTTGAAGTTTCTAGAGCACTACTTTTCCAGACATCTGTTCTTAGTTCTTATTGGGGAGAAACAGTGTTAGCTGCAACTTTTTTAATCAACCGTTTACCTTCACGAGTCCTTAACAATATCAGTCCTATTCATTCCATGACTTCCTTCTTTCCTTCTGTTCCTATATTGCAGAGCCTTCCACCAAGAGTGCTTGGATGTGTTGCCTTCGTCCATGTTCATAAACAACATCGGAGTAAGTTGGATCCTAGGGCTCTTAAGTGTGTCTTCCTTGGTTATACCTCTTATAAAAAAGGGCACAAGTGTTATCATCCACCAAGTCGAAATTCTTTTGTTTCTATGGATGTCACCTTTCAAGAATCTGAATCTTATTTCCTGGGTCTTCATCGTCAGGGGGAGAACAGTTCTTCAGAAGACTCGTCCCCTTCCTTCTTTGAGTCTGGATCAGTCTTCTCTCTTCCTAGTGTGTCTGCTCCTGGTGTGTTAGAACCTTCAAATACACCTGAGATACGGAAAATTTTGACACCTGAATTGGTATATTAGAGGAGGAAACAACCCATACTGTCTCACCAGCAACCTCAATCGTCTGAACCACTGGTAAGTCCTGAATCTCCTGTTTCTTCTGAGTCTCCTGTTTCTTCTGAATCTCCTGTTTCTGATTCTAATATTATTGCCTCTCATGATTTGTCTATTTCTTCTGATATCTCTAATGACTTACCCATTGCTTATGCTTATGATGACTTACCTATTGCCCTAAGAAAAGGAAAAAGAACTTGTTCCAAGAAATCTTGTTCCTTCTGTCCCTCTTGTACTTAATACCCTATCTCCCATTTTGTTTCCTCTACTAATCTTTCCGTGCAGCACAAAAGCTTTGTTTCAGTTCTAGATTCTACGTCAATCCCAAAATCAGTACATGAAGCTTTGAAAGATGGGAATTGGGCTCAAGCCATGCAAGAGGAGATGAATGCGTTGGAGAAAAATAAAACATGGGAGGTTATTGATAGACCCAACGGAAAGAAAGCAGTAGGATGCAGATGAGTTTATGCCCTGAAATATAATTCTGATGGCACTCTTGAGAGATACAAGGCTCGATTAGTCGCCAAAGGTTACACTCAAACCTATGGCATTGATTATGAAGAAACCTTTGCTCCAGTTGCAAAGATGAATACGGTGGGAATCTTGTTATCCCTTGCTGCCCATTACAATTGGGATATAAATCAATTTGATGTGAAAAATGCTTTCCTCAATGGTGAGTTAGAATAAGAAGTCTACATGGAAATCCCGCCTGGTTTTGATTCTGTGAAGGGGGAAATAAAGTTTGTAGATCAAAAAAGGCCTTGTATGATGACCTTGGGATACAGACAGAGTCAAGGAGATCACACTCTTTTCTTCAAGCACTCCCAAAATGGGAAGCTTACTGTGCTCCTTGTATATGTTGATGATATTATTATCACAGATGATGATTTTGTGGAGAGACAGATTCTGCAAACACGGCTTGCCTCTAGTTTGAAGTCAAAGACCTTGGGAAACTGAGATATTTCCTAGGGATAGAAGTAGCTCATTCAAGCAAAGGAATTTTTATCAGCCAGAGGAAATATGTTCTTGATCTTCTCAAAGAAGCAGGAAAGCTCGGGTGTAAACCCTCTAATACTCCTATTGAGCATAATCACAAGATTGG
Organism: Gastrolobium bilobum; assembly: GCF_033153095.1. Taxonomy (NCBI): domain Eukaryota; kingdom Viridiplantae; phylum Streptophyta; class Magnoliopsida; order Fabales; family Fabaceae; genus Gastrolobium; species Gastrolobium bilobum. Next base: position 326,824 of record NW_026898492.1, read on the forward strand.
CTATGAAGAAGAGATTCCTCAATTTGATAAAGGACAATATCAACGGCTAGTTGGGAAATTGATATATTTGGCCCATACTAGACCAGACCTAGCTTATGCTGTTAGTGTTGTCAGTCAGTTTATGCACGATCCAAAGGAAAAACACATGCAGGCAGTAGAGAGAATTCTTCAGTATCTTAAAGGTACTCCTGGTAAAAGATTGTTATTCCGACGTGATGGCAATCTATCTTTAGAAGTCTACACAGATGCTGAATATGTTGGATTTGTGACTGACCGTCGTTCTACCACTGGTTATTGCATGTTTCTTTGTGGTAACTTGGTGACAGGGAGAAGTAAGAAACAAGATGTGGTTGCCAGATCAAGTGCAGAAGCTGAATTTCGAGCTATGGCTCAAGGCATTTGTGAGTTACTGTGGCTGAAAATTGTACTTGATGATCTCAAAATAAAATGTGAGGGACCTATGAAGCTGCTATGTGATAATAAGTCCGCTATTTGTATAGCTCATAATCCAGTTCAACATGATCGGACTAAACATATTGAGGTCGACCGCCATTTCATCAAAGAGAAACTTGATAGCGGGTTGATTACCACTCCATACATTCCCACTGGGCGTCAATTAGCTAATCTATTGACAAAGGGGCTTCATTCAGACAGATTTCAAGAACTTACTAGCAAGCTGAGAATGATAAATATCTATTCCTTAGCTTGTGTGGGAGTGTTGTAAATATTATTACTATTTATTTATTTATTATTTGTTGTATTGGACTTAGCCCATTAGGTCAAGTATTCTAGGTCATGTATTTTCTATAAATAGAGAACCCTTTTGTACATATGATTTACAATTCTATCATATATTAGAATACCGTTCTTCAAGTAGAATAAATGATAATTTTAATAGAATTACGAAATGTTATGCAACAGGAATGAATTTTATTTTCATGCAGAGACAACATCTGTGGGTCCCATTGCTTTTAAAAAAAAAATCAAAAATCAAAACATTTGAGACACAATTTTCGATCTCTCTATGGCATGATGCAATAGTTTCCTGTCACATAACAATTATAAATCCCAATTTTAATACGGAGAATTTCATATGAACTACAATTATTATAGGAAAATTTGAAAATAATTTTGTAAATAAGTTTTTTCCACGTCGAAAAACTCACTTTCCCTTGGAATGAAAAAGAAAATTTTAGAAAACAAAAAATATTTAGAGAATAAAATAAAAGCACTTGAACTGAAAGTTGAATCTAAAAGTTGAAACCGAAGATACAGACACTGAGGCGGTGAAGTGAACACTATAAAAACATGTCTATGTGCTGAAGTAGAAGAAGTAGTCACTTTATACAGCTTGATCGAGTTCAATATAGATTCCATGCGTCTCATTTCCAAAATGCACCTTCATCATCTTCCATAGTTACTGAGAAATCACCTTCTCTTGGATCATTCGCAGTCACACAACTATGAGAAATCACATTCTCTTTTATGCTTTCGCTGCGTTTGCTCTTACTTGCTCTCTCCATTTTCAAGCTCACGCTTCTCCTTCAGGTGATCAAAATTTAAGAAAAATGTCACTTCCCCATTTGCCCATTTCTTCAAAATTTGGTTTTTCCTTATCTTCTTCTTCTTCTTCTTCTTTTCTTCAAATGGGTATGTTAAAGACTGATCCTTTTTGCGAGTTGACAAATTGAACACTTCAAATAAGCATTTATGGATTACTTTCCTTTTTGTGTCTGTTCTTTCTCTTCCAATTTGATATGCTTAATTCTGCTGAATTTCAGTAATTCAATCTTTTGCCTCTTTTTTTTTATTCTGTTTTTATTTTGCCTTAGAAAGTTATATAATTAGTTCACGAAGTTGATTCCCGCCCCCCCCCCCCCCCCCCCCCCCCCCCCCCCCCCTTACTTTCTTTCTTTTCTTTTCTTCATTTTTTGTTGGTTTCTTTAACTAAGTAATGTTAATTTATCAGGATCATTGATCAAGCATCTATCTTCACTTCTGAAATGGAAAAGGTCCAACTCGAAGATCTCTCAGTCAGGTTGGATGTTTCCTCTTACAATCGTTTCATTCTATCATAAGTTAGTTAAATGTTTGGTGTATGGTATAACTTGATTATGGTTCATGATGTGGTTTATAAAATGTTTTTTATTTTTTATTTTCAGATGGGAATGTTCTTCAATTTGAGAATGGTTATGTAGTTGATACTGTTGCTGAAGGAAACGATATTGGGGTCATTCCTTACAGGATCCGTGTCTCTGAGGAGGATGGTGAACTCTTTGCTGTTGATGCAACAAATAGCAACATTGTTCGAATCACCCCACCATTGTCCCAGTGTATGGTTGCTTGTGTCCTTTTGCCTTTTATTACTATTATCGAATTTGATTCCTTGGTACATGACAATTTTGACATACATTCTTGGAATGTCCTTACTTTTTCTTCTTTAAATTGGTTCTTGTATTGTGCAGGCAAAACATAAGAATGATGATTAAAAAAAATTGAATCTAGATTTTGGTCTTTTGACTGGTTCAACTTAAGCAAGCATTGATAGTTATCTAGTTCCCCATAAGTAAAATTGCATGCAGCATTGATAGTTCCCCATAAGGGTAACAAAAGGAAAAATAAAAGGGAAAAATCGAAACCTAAGCTTTATTTTACTTGGTTTATGGGTTTCTTATAGCTGCATGCAAATGAGAGTTATCTAGTTAGTGAAACAGATTTTTGAATTTATTGAATGATTAGAATGGTGTGACCTTTAGTCATTGGATTTAACATTTAGTTCCCTCTGTTTTTTTTCTTAATGTTACTGTAGATAGTAGAGGAAGATTGGTGGCTGGGTCGTTTCAGGGCTACACAGGTCATGTGGATGGAAAACCTAGTGATGCTCGCTTTAATCATCCTAAAGGCATTGCCCTCGATAATAAAGGGAATGTTTATGTTGCTGATACTCAGAATCTGGCCATCAGAAAGATTGGAGATGCCGGTATATGATACTATTAACTGAGTTACAATACAGGATTTCAGGATCGAGTCTGGACTAATGTGATCTATTGGTATCTGAAAATATTAGAACTGAGTTTGAATATAAAATTTACCGATAAAACTTCAATATGGATGTGCTGTGTTACTAGTTATGAGAATTGTTAAAAAGGATATTGTTATTGATCTTTGTAAGTATTTTTTAGGTGTTACAACAATTGCTGGAGGAAAGTCAAATGTTGCAGGTTACAGGGATGGTCCCAGTGAGGATGCAAAGTTCTCAAATGATTTTGATGTGGTATACGTTCGTCCAACCTGTTCCTTGTTGGTCATTGATAGAGGAAATGCTGCTCTTCGGCAAATCTTTCTCAATCAGGAGGATTGCGATTATCAAGCTAGTTCAATTTCTATTACAGGTTTAAATTCTTAATCTTTTGTTTGATATGGTTGGCTATTAATATTAATTATAATCACCATCTCTCTTGATATAAGATGATAATAGTCTGGTGCTTTTTCTTTTACGTTCCAAAAATGTGAATACAAAAAAAATTTGAATGTCTTTTCTTCACTGATGACTAAATGTTTCTGGTCTTTGAAACTTGTGATTCTGATGTTAAAGTTCTAATTTTGAATTTAGGATATCACCCATGCAATGACTAAATAAAGGAATAAAAGCATACAAATATCAGTTGTGAAGAAAGAAACAGAGGAAAATACCATATGGGGATTGTATGACATCAGTCTTTTTCTGATCACTGCAAACATTAGTTGCTGGACAATTTCCGATGCAATAGTTTGCTTGCATCTCTTTCTTTGCATATTTTAGATAAGCTAGGTATGGTGGCTTCACTAGTTGTATCTTGATATGTAATGGCAGCTTTAGCTGATTTGGTTCTGTCTTCAAATTTAAGGAATAGTCAATGAACTAGACTTGTCAGGCATATACATTAAATTATGTCTTGACAGGTGAGTTTATTTTGTGCAACTGATGTATCTGCTCAGCCCTTGTCTTAACTCCCTTGGGAGTGATCTATAAATGGAATGACAAATTCCAGTCCCAAGTGAAATTTAACTTCTTTTTGTTCTTGTAGACTATGTATGGACTGTTCATCCAATCAGGTTTATTTTGATTTTAAGTTGGTATCTGAGCAGTTTTTGAATTGTCTCTCCCAACAAAACCCTAAACCTACTGTGCCCACTGCTTAGCGACAAGATATCCCAATGTTGCAGTACCCACTACTCCGCAGTCACTTCTTCATTGTCGTGCCTCAATACAAGCGAGCCCTCCTTGCTGTGACTCTTTCTGGAAAGTTTCTGCTGCTAATCAACTTTCCAGCTATCAGATAAGTTTCAGATCTTGTCTAGTAATCCCCGGGATCAGAAGCACCCTGTCCAAACCTTCTAGACCCTGGCTTCTCCACGTGCTGCTTGAAGCTCGCTGCACCTGAATGGTGTCACTGCCGCATGAAGGAGCATGTGTGAACTCTTTGGCACCTTCTTTCTTAGAATATAATGAAATCTCGCTTTTATAGAACAGCAGTAAGGCCTGCAATGTTATATGGAGCTGAATGTTGGCCAGTACATAGGCAACATGAGCATAAAATGGAAGTATCAGAAATGAGGATGTTAAGATGGATGTGTAGTTATACGAGGATGGATAAGATAAGAAATGAAGATATTCGACGAAAGATAGGAGTAGTACCGATGGCTGAAAAGATGAGAGAACATAGATTGAGGTGGTTTGAGTACGTAATGAGAAGACCCCTAGATGCTTCCGTAAGAACAAAAGTTTGTTACCAAGAGCTCGACACAAAGACAGATAGAGGTAGACCGAAACTTACCTGGGGGAAGGTAGTAAAACAAGACTTATGGGAGTGAGATATAGATTGGCGGGCGGTGTGTCTTAGGACGAAATGGAGAAAAACTATAAGAATGGTGGGGGGTTAGACCCGTTGTTATTCCTATGTTCTAGATAGTCCCTTTTTAGTTTATTTTCATCTTCATCTCCCCCCCTCTCCTTATTTTCCCCTTGCCCATCTTTTATTTTTTCTCTTATTTATTTATTTATTTCTTCCACACCCTTTTTATTTTTTCTTTCATATATATATATATATATATATATATATATTTGTATATCCCTTTTAATTGTTTACCTCTTCTTATATATATATATATATATATATATTTCATTTCTTTCTTTTTTCAATCTCTTCGTATATTTCATTTGGGTTCATTTACCACCATCCCCAATTAATTTTGGATAAAGGTGGTGTTAATGTTGATGAGCCATCCTAATTGCTTTCAGCTCCTACTCGGCAATTTTAGAGACATTTTAGATTGTGGGCCCCGCATTTTTTGGGTTGGTTGGACGATGCAGACCTAATGCAGGCTTCTTTTTTTTTTGGGTGATTCCCCTTGAATTAACACAATGGGAGACAACGATTCTGATTTCTCCAAGACTATTCCCTCTAATTTGGCTGCCAAGAACATCGGTGTCTTGTTGATGATTTGGTTTGTAGGGTAATGACATTACCAACATCTTACCACAACTTGTAGATGTTCTAGTGATTCGTCTCTCTAATTGAAAGAAAATTGTTGCATAAAATTGTTGACCTTTAAAAACCTTTTGAGACATGCTATGACGTGTGGCAAAAAACTGCTATACCAATGATGCACTACTCCACCCTGATGAGGTTACATGAACAACTAGACACTCGTATGGAAACCTTCCTTGCCAAAGCATGGTCATTGATGCAGGAATTTGCTGCCATGATGCCTCACACTAAGGATCAATTTGAGAATAAGAAGCAACAATAACAATTCTTTATGGTCCTTGTTCCCTCCATTCTTCCACAAGTCTTGGTATCTGCCTGTCAACAAATTCTGACCGGTGCTGATAGTCCCCCAATATCCTAGATCTTTCAATGCCTGTTTAGCATATATGATATGACTCCACTGGCATCTACTTCTCCATCCATGCTAGTGCCAGATTGCTATGGTCTTATCTCACAAGCTAATAATTCTGTTGGTAGTCTTGTCTGCATCTATAATAGGCTCTTATAAGAAGGTTTTTCACAATCTAAACATATCGGATACCTTTTAAAAATAGTTTCGAGAATTCTTGTTACAAAACCATACAATATGAGAAGCATGAATTTTGAAAAAAACATGCAATATGTAAGATGTGAAAACTTTGAGCTCAATAAACGAGATGCATTATCATACCCTTACATAGGATCTAAGTCTTAAAACTAAATACCACTAAGTGTTGAACTTGATCCTTTTTTACCATGGCTTGTGACATTAAGCTTCTTTTGAAGGTTGTCCATGTTTTGTTGCCTTTAAGTCATCCTTGTTGATCGTAGTTTTGCTTTTCAAATTCTTCCTTGTTTCTCGAATTGTTCTTTGTTGCTCTTGATTTATTACTAGCTTTCTTCAAAGCTTATCCATGTTCGTGCCACTTTGATATGTCATTAATCTTCTTTTATGGCTCTATCGTGGACTTTATTTTTGGCACAAGGTTGAGGTTTTTTTCCCTTGATCGATGCTCTTCTCTTTTTGTTGTTTTCTCTTTATTATCTATATTATATATATTATTTTAAGTGATTGTCTTTAAATTTGTCTTGGTCTTTTCTGGCAGATGTGAATTTGCTGCAGTGTTGAGCAATGAAGTGGAAAAAAATGAGGAATATATAAATTTGAAATCAAAGTTTTAACCTCCTAATGAACACAATGAATCTTTTGCTCATTTTTAATTATTTATGTGGCTGCATCTGTTCATTTAGTCCATTAGATGCTCTCTATCACCCATTTGACTCCTTTTTTCTTCTTCTTTATATTAAATTGCATTAGTCTTGGTGGTTTTCTGCAGATATCCTTACAGTTGTTGGTGCTGTCATAGTAGGATATGCTACATGCCTGCTTCAGCACGGGCTTGGAGCCTCTTTGTTCTCAAAAACGGTATGTCTATTTTACCTCAAGAAAATTAATAAAAATAAAATAAAATAAAGAGGTTTTTGACGTTTATCCAGCTGCAATTTGCAATGTTGCAAAATATTGATATTTGAAATAGTGATCATTCCTAAAAAGTCAACTTCAATTTAACGATTTGTTCATTTTCTATAGTGGACGGGTAACTTTTTTTCTTTTCTTTCTCTTTTGTTGTCATTTGGTAGGGATTGTAGTAGGATTTTTTTCCCCCGTTATTTCTTTCTTTGTTCATTAGTATGTCATAATGTTGAAACCTATTTTACTTGTTATGTCATGCTATTCATATTAAAAAAAAAAAACTCATCTTTTCTGGTTGGCTAATTACACTGCATGCATGCTGCAGCAACCATCAGAAAAAGAATTCAAAGGCCAAGCAAGCAATGATAAACCTAATAATCCCATTGCGGAAAGCAATAAGGAGGAGCCAGGATTGCCATCTTTTAGACAGCTTCTTGGTGATCTTTCTAAGCTCTCACTTGAATCATTGACTCGTTCATTCTTTCAATTCATACCGTCGCGTTTCAGATCTGACGGCGCAAAGAGAGGCCTCACACCTCTGAAGGATCATCTTATGATGCCGGAAGATGAAATGGAGCCCCTATTGGTCAATAAGCAAAGTGCTCCTGCTCCTCTTTCTGAAAATAGGCAGGTCCATACTCCAAGCACAGCTGAGAAATATTCAGAAATGAAGCCCCCAAAGATAAAACCAAGCACTTCCAAGGATCCCTCTTTGTCAAGCAAGCACCGTTCTTCCTCAAAAAGACAGGAGTATGCTGAATTCTACGGATCAAGTGAGGTTCCACCTTATGCTACTAAATCTAAGAGCCAGAAACAAAGGTCAAGACATCGACCTCGAGAAAAGAGTGGACAAGTTGGAGCTGAGCCAAAACCTGCTGAGACGAGGGCTGTTGATTATGATAATATAAAGTTTGACCATTACAATATGAGGACTAAGTATGGATCTTAAAGAGTCCTTCCATTTCAATCCTAACTAACAGGTTTTACATAAAATCACCAGTATTTTGTTGTTCGTTATATTGAATATATTAACCTACATTTGTTTGGAGTTATTTTGTGATTGAAGTTATATTCTAGGGAAAAACGACTAATACAGTTCAAAAAATAAATCTCCAGAATAATGTAATTTTGAAAGATATTACTGAACTAATGCAGTTAGTCCCATATGTTTCTAATGCGGGACTGCCATAATTCTTATGTGTTTGAAAACAGTGGCTGAGCCATAATTCTTAATTTGGGGGTTGTCTTTCCCTCGGAAGCTGAGGAACACATCATGCTTAGTTGGAGGAGGAGACACAGCAACAGAAGAAGAATTCCCCGGCATAGGAACCAAATTTCCGACCCTGCATCTTTTTTTATTTTCGCAGGAATATATATAAGTGTTGCCTTAGGAGTTATAAATAGACCAATTCTAACAATAAATTTTTCTTCAAATTTGGAGGGTGCGAGAGTTTTTGGAATGCTGAGCGTGTGTATATGATCATGCCATGTGACTTGGACTAGTAAGTCTTGTACGTTAACCTTATTCGATTAGTCCCGCACGTACGATAATTGTAAGTTTCGCATGGCTGATGTGTGGGATTAGTCTGGTCCGGTAAATGTGTGGAAATTAATTTGGTTATATGTTTGAAAAGTGAATTATTCTAGTAATGATTTTTTAGAATTGTAGCCCCTTGCTCCGCCCTTAATCACAACGTGTGAGATTAGTCCCTCCCGCATACATTTTGTGCGGGACTTTTTGGAATGCTGAGCCTGTGTATTGCATTCATGGTCATGATCATGCTATGCGACTTGGACTAGTAAGTCTTGTACGTTGAACATACTCGATTAGTCTCGCACGTCAACCATGCAAGATTTGTCAGCTTACGATAATTATGAGATCGCAAATCCCAAATTTGTCTACGAAGAGCAAATCTAATTATATTAGTGTCTACAGTAGATTTCTTTTGAGAGACGGGAAGCGAATGAGATTAATTTCAATGACATGAGATTCATAACAGTTGCACATATTCATTTTATTAGCCACTTTCGTTTGGTTTCTTTCATGATTTGACTCAATGTTGGATTTTTTATTATCCCTTAAGGAGGCGTTTGGTTGAGGAATTTTTTTTGGAATAGTAGAGAGATGTAATAGATAGAGAAATGATTGGAAAGTGAGATAAAATGAGATAGGTAAAAAAATATAAAAAAAAGTTGTTTGGTGGGAAAAAACTTTACTGGGAAAATTAGGTAACTTTATGAAATCAACAGTACATTAAAAGTGAGATAACCGGTTTTCCAAAAAATTCCACCTTCAAATTGGGTTTCCAAAAAATTCCACCTTCAAATTGGGTTTCTAAACAGTGCGGATATCTATGTTTCTCATAAATCCATACAAATTGCATAGATGGTTTTTGGTGAAAATATGTTGAAACAAACATAGTGTTTCTAAAAGCCATACTTGAGAAACATAGATATCTCTTGAAAAGCTCCAAACCAAACACCACCTAAGTGGGTGTTTGGTATGGAATGATGGGAAAGTGAGGTGGAGAATATTTATTTATCATGTTTGGTATGAGTATTGTGAACAAAATGCCAGCAAATTTTTTTACCCAGTATTTATTTTTTGAACTACACAAAGGCAAATTTTTGTCCCACTTAATCTTTGGTATTTTTTTTCTTCTTGATTTTGGATTCTCAAATGGTACATTTGATTCACTTTTTCCCAAAAAAAGCTACATTTGATGATGGCATATTCAAAAAAATTAAGGGTATTTTGATAATTTCATTCACATTCCCATCAATATTTTACCATCAACCAAACATAGCATCAGTAAAATTAACCCAACTTTCCTTGCAAAATTTTGATCAACCAAACACTTTTTTGTAACTTACCATGGATAAAAAAATCCCTACCAAATCCCTGACAATCTTTTTTTCTCGGTTAAAAAAAATACCTCTCGTACCAAACGCCCTCTAAGGGGTTATATCATTACATGTGCTCATAGCCTTCAAAATAGCTAGAGTCTTTCATAGATTTGGCTTTTATTTCAACTAATACTTTTAAACCGACGGGTCTAAAATTATATTTATTTTCACTCATTCGGATATGGAAAAACAATATAATAAATATGAATATTCATAATAATTCAAAATAAAGATAATTCATATTATAAATTGAACATTAATAACCATACTAATTCATTACATGTATTTTCTTTATTAAAAAAGGAGGGGTCAATTCAAAATTATGACAATCGGTTACAATAATCATGTCAATCCATAACTGGATAAATTGCATTCAATTATAAAAACTAAAAAACCATAACAGTAATAATCATTATTGTATCATTTAATGTATATGCATATTCATGCCAACTCACAAATTCATGTATTAAATAGCATTTAACCATGCATGAAACAATTGTAACGGTTATTTAATTAACGGTTCAAATTCAAATAAAAGGCAAACTAATAGTCATCAAGAATCAAAATGCAATTAAAATAATAATTATGACATTAATTTTGATGTCCAAAAGAGTGCATTCAATTACATACCATCAATATTTGCATTCAGTTAAAAGAATATTACTGAATAAATGAAAATAAAATATTAAAACGGTTAAACTTTTATTCATTAGCAAGCATAAATGGTTACAATATGTATGACATCTCTCTTCATTCATAAATGCAATATGTATGATATAAAACACGACTTGTAGCACAATGATATTCACAAAAGTCTGACATTTATTATATGAAAATATATTCTCTTGTGGTGGATGCAATCACCTTCACGTATCTTATTAGTCTGGCAGTTCATGAAAAGTTGATGTGCGTCTAATGGATGTTATTATAGCTTATTTATTTATTTAATTAATACAGTTTCGTCAATAAAATATTTGGGAAAAGACATCATCATGAATATTGAACATGGAAGGATTTGTTTTGATTGAATTAGCAGCAAATAAGATCATTAGGTACCTAGCTATACTAATACTTTTGTATGAGAAACATAATTAAAGTGACTAAACTAAACGTGGGAACCAAAACTAAACTAGTTATAAAGTAACTAAATGTTAAATATAAGACTCCCCCTCAAGATGGAGTGTGTATATCAATCACAGCCATCTTAGACAGTAGAGAAAACAAGGATGAAAAGGGCAGTGGCTTGGTCAAAACATCAGCCAGTTGATGTTGAAAACGAATAGGCATCAATCCAATAAAACCAGAAGATACTTGATCGCGAACAAAATGACAGTCTATTTCAATATGTTTTGTCTGTTTATGGAATGTTGGATTAGAAGCAATGTGAACCGCCACTTGATTATCCCAAAACATTAGAGCCGGAGGAGGACTACAAACACCAAGGTTCTGCAACAACTATGACAGAAAGCAAAGTTCTGCAGTAGTGGCAGCCATTGCTCTGTATTCAGATTCAGCTGAAGGTCTAGAGATAGTTGTTTGTTTCTTGGACTTCCAAGATATCAATGAATCCCCAAGAAAAACACAAAAACCAGTTACCGACTTTCTTGAGTCTGGACATGTGGCCCAATCTGCATCAGTCAAGGCTGTGAGCTGTAATGAGGCAGATGAGGAAAATAAAAGCCCCTGTCTAGGTTTACTTTTAAGGTATCTAAGCAAGTGAAGAGCTGCTTGCAAGTGTGGTGTTCTACGCTGAGACACAAATTGACTCAATTTGTGAACAACAAAGGTAATGTCAGGCCTAGAAAGAGTCAAGTATAACAATCTTCCAACCAACCTACGATATCGAGAAGGGTCAGGTAGAAAATCACCATCAATGCCATTGAGTTGTGACTTATGTTCCATAGGTACAACAGCTGGCTTAGAAGCAAGAAATCCAGTATCTTCTAATAATTGAAGAGTATAATGTCTTTGAGATAATACTATACCTTTGCTACTCCTAGCAATTTCAAGTCCTAAGAAGTATTTCAAGGTACCTAAATTTTTGAGCTTGAACTGTGAATGAAAGTTTCAATTACTTCAGATTATGGACCTATCATCCACATAAACTAAAAGAGCAACAAAAGATGAACCAGTCCCTTTTGTAAAAAGAGAGTAATCTGATTTGGACTGCAAAAACCCACGAGTTAAGAGGGTAGCACTGAATTTTGAATTCCATTGTCTTGATGCTTGTCTAAGTCCATAAAGAGCTTTGTGTAAACGACATACATGCCTGCTACTGTAACAGCCCGTTACGTACCGGTAATGTTATCATTGCATATGGTATTAAGCACAGTTACAATCATAATAATTGAGTTAATTAAATTACGGGTAAACTTTTTCTTTTATTACATTCTTTTCTTTAAACATTAACCATTTTCGTATTCAATTAAAAACAACACCATAATTGTAATTGCAAAACTCGCGAAATAATAAAACTTATTTATTATAACCCCTCCAAGTAATACCATTAACTCTAGGTTATAAATGACTCATTTTCAAAAAAATTCACAGTGGGAATCGATTCCCAACAGCCAGGAATCGATTCCCAGCAGCTACAGTAACAGACATAAGCTTAATTTTTGCTCTCCTGTTTTTAGAAATAGATTCCCATCCTTAGGAATTGATTCCCAGCTTTCACAGTGGCTGAAAATCACGTGCTCTGTTTCAGGGAATCGATTTCCAACAGCAGGGAATCGATTCCCTACTGTGAAATACCAATTTTGACAGCTTTTTCACTTCTCAAGGGATCCATAATTTCATTCCTAACACTTTAATACTTAATGTAACCCATGTACCATTACTAATGTAGCCTTTAGGCCCTTCCATCATGCATAATCTAATACCAATGTATCATTTTACATCATTCACCATATCCTTTGCCATTTACACATTATATGGCTCATTTTACATCACAAGTATCCAAATGCCTCTAAACGCAAAATATGTGGCCATGGACAAGTCCTATGCTCACCAAGATGTCAATATAACCATAGGCAATGTAAATCAATTACAAAAGACTTAGAATCTCATCATGAACACCACAAAATCATGGAAATCTCAACATGCAATATGTTTACGATCTAAGTCCAAAATGCTAAATGTAATGCTATGTGCATCCAATAAACTCCTCCAAAATGCCATGCTATCCATATGGACATCATGATCCAACTACTCCACTAAGCGGGCCTCTTGCTCGATGGTCCTCCATGCTCACTATAACCTGAAATGATGTCCCCAAACGCGGGTTGAGATATACAAATATATCTCAGTAAACCAAGGGTACTAGAAGATCTCTCCATCTTGTGGCTCACTCAATGTGCATACAATGATCATCATATAAAATGCATAACATACAAAATCACAACACTGAGCACACATCCAAGAACATTCACACAAGGATTCCATTCAAGGACCCCATCATATAACTCCCGGGAAGCTTCCTGGTGCCTCTCCCATGGATGAGATGACCCCATGGCAAAACCCAACTAGAACTTCTCATGAGCCTTATCTAGCAGAAGTCCCACGTTCGGATCATCCTGGTGCCGCTCCCAGAGTCGGCCCGACCGGAATCCCCCAAAGGGATATCTTCAGCGGAAGTCCAAACCACACACATCTACTGGCCAGAGATCACAGAATATGTCACTTCACACAATGTAAAAGAGCACAAAATCCAACGACAACCTTCCACTAGGTGTGGTGGAACACACAAGGAATAAAATCCAAGTACCAAGAGTTTACCTCAACTCCGTACTTAATGCTCCACACGTAAGCTCCAAGTTTATTCCACTTCTATTGGTTCCGTGAGAGGCAACCTATATGATCAAACAACAATGATCATCAATACAATTTCAAGGCAATTAATTCACTTTCAAATTACTAATACCCAAACCCATTCACTTAGGCCAAAGGGCTATTTCACATTTATTTTTCCTTAGACTTCCATATAGGTCGAATTCCTACACACAAAACCATCCAACATTCTTCCTTCTAATTCCATTACATCATACCAACCTACCATCCATTTAAACACCATTTTCAACCATACAACCTCAACTACACAATTTTTACATCATTTTTCCTCAAAACCCTCTGTGGTTTGAATTTCTCAAGGACACATGCTCCAAGGTTTTCAATCCAATTCAACACTCACACATATCATACAATCCTATAATTAAGTCATATCAATGCTCCATAATTCATTTATTCAATCCTACCTCCACACCAATACACAAAGTATTGAAATCCCATCACAAAAATGCCTAAGTTATAATTTCCAAATCACAATAATTCTTATTACATCAATCTTCTTCATTTATCATTCTAAGCATTTAATTCCAAAGGAGACATACCATTTAATGCTCCTAACTACCACAACTCAACATACATAATCAAGACCCTCACCGATTTTATGATCTTAATCAAAACTCCATGAGAGTGAGAAAACTTACCACCAATAGCTTCCTAGGGTCCAAGGGGATGATCTCCAACCAATGAATCAACACAAAAGTCACCAAAAATTCTCCAAAACACCACAAATTTTGTGGATGTATATGGAGGATTTCTCCCTCCGCAATGCTCCCCACAAGGTGCACCCTACATGAAAGTCACTCACAATCTCAAGGGGAACAACTTTGTAGTTGGAAGTTTCTCTCATAAATGGCTAGAAATCAAGGTTGTAGTTCAAAAAGCTCACTAGCCCTTAAACTGGTGAAAGGCACGATGAAGGAGAAGAGAGTAGGAGAGAGTGTGTTCAGATTTCTCTCTGAAAAAGGTCACTTACTCACTTATAACCCTTAGGTGGGTCCCACATGCGAATTAACTTTATTAAATCACCCAATTTAACCCACAATTTCATAACCTACGTATTTTCTCGTTCACGTCATAATTTTACTTCCTAGAAATACTGATTGTATTTTCACGTTTATCGGTACTATTATACCGCAGTATTTTACACCGGTAAAATCATTATTCATCAAATTTTCCGAAACTTGCCTATCCACTCGATTTTTCGTTCTGAATCCATTTCTGGCATTATTTTTACCATTTGAGACCTTCTATTCAATTTTTACTGCATAAGGTTATGTGTTTGGTAAATTACCATTTTGCCATTTTTACGTATTTTGACCCTAATTTCAGGATTCTCACTAATCCTACCCCTTTAATCAACATTATCACATATAATTATGCATTTAGAAATACGAGGTGTTATAGCTACCAAGTTCCAAATGCTCCCCTTGAACTTTATAACCAAGAGGTAAATCCATGTAAACCTCTTCAAACAAGTCACCATTTAGAAAAGCATTATTTACATCTAACTGATGGAGAGTCTAGCCTTGTGAAGAAGCAACAACCAATAAGGTCTTGATTGTGACTAGTTTTGCAACTGGGGAAAAAGTATCAATACAATCCACTCCCTCTTGTTGAGTATATCCCTTGGCCACTAAGCGGGCTTTATGCCTCTCGATCGATCCATCAGATTTGAACTTTACTTTGTAAATCTAGCGACATCCAATTATGTGTTTTCCAGGAGGTACAGAAACAATGAACCATGTATTATTATCTTCCATAGTTGCAACTCAGCTTTCATGGCTTCATGCCATTTTGGAACAACAACTGCTTGATGATAAAATTGAGGCTCAAAGTGTGATTAGACATTAAGAGTGAAGTTTCTATGCATAGGAGACAATGTGTCATATGAGATTATTGAAGATAAAGTATAAGGAATGGAAGTGCTAGAAGTAGATGAATGATGAAGAAGATTACAATGATAATCTTGAAGATATCTAGGACACCTGGGTACACGGCTGGACCTCCTAGGAACCAAAGATTCAGAAGGAACCAATGTATCTTGTACATGTTCAGATTGTTGGCTATGTGCATCTGAAATTGAATGTGATATAGGTTGTTGTAAAACATATGACTGATGTGTAGAATCATCCTCTGGTTCTGAACAAGGAGTAGATGTAATAATATTGGGGAGTGCTAAATTCGAAAAAGGATCCATAAGAGTGAATTGAGAAGGTGCACCATAATAAGGAAATATTTTTTCATGGAATATTACATCACGAGATATGAAGAAGTGTTTACTAACCAAGTCAAGTAGCTTGTAACCTTTCATACAAGGGAAATACCCTAGAAAGACACAAGTGCGAGCTCTTGGATGAAACTTGCTGCGATGGGCAGACAAAGTAGAGGCAAACACAAAACATCCAAAAACTCTTAAGTGTGGATAGTCAAACTCCTTTTGATATAGCAGATTGTAAAGAGATTTATGCTGAAGTCTAGATGAAACAGTCATGTTAATCATAAAAACAGCAGTCAGAATGCAATCTGTCCCAAACGAAATAGGTACCCGCGACTGAAAAATAAGGCTCTTACAACTTTCAAGATATGTTGATGTTTTCGTTCAACTACAGAGTTTTGTTGAGGAGTCTCCACGCATGAATATTGATGAAGAACCCCAAGCTGACTAAAAAATCATCAAACTTTAGCTTTTTAGCATTATCAGATCGAAAAACCTTAATTTTTCTGCCCTAGAAAGACCCTAGAAAGACACAAGTGCGAGCTCTTGGATGAAACTTGCTGCGATGGGCAGACAAAGTAAAGGCAAACACCAAACATCCAAAAACTCTTAAGTGTGGATAGTCAAACTCCTTTTGATATAGCAGATTGTAAAGAGATTATGCTGAAGTCTAGATGAAACAGTCATGTTAATCAAAAAAACAACAGTCATAATGCAATCTGTCCCAAACGAAATAGGTACCCGCGACTGAAAAATAAGGCTCTTACAACTTTCAAGATATGTTGATGTTTTCGTCCAACTACAGAGTTCTGTTGAGGAGTATCCACGCATGAATATTGATGAAGAACCCCAAGCTGACTAAAAAAATCATCAAACTTTAGCTTTTTAGCATTATCAGATCGAAAAACCTTAATTTTTCTGCCAAAATGAGTAGAAAGCATGCTAAATTTTTTGGGAATTATGGTTGAAACTTCAGATTTATGTTTCAGCAAATAAACCCACGTAAAACGGGTGCAGTCATCCACCAAAGTTACAAAAAAATGATGACCAGTGTAAGAAATTGTATAATATGGACCCCATATATCACAATGTATTAAATCAAATGGTATGTCAGCAATTTTGTTGTGAGAAACAAAAGGAAGTCTACGTTGTTTAGCTAATGGACAGATATAACATGAGGCTTTATTATTTGTATGTAAATCTGAACAATGAAGCTTGTCTTTCATATGATTAAAACAATTATTGGACAAATGGGCTAATCTATGATGCCAAATATCACTAAATACAATATTCACAATGGAAAAATTTGATGTTTGTGTATTATCCTGAGTATGCAGTACATAGAGTCCCTCCAACTTGTCACCCTTGCCAATAATCTTCCTGCTGTTGATATGTTGAATTGTAAAATTATCAGAAAAAAATGAGCATGAGTTGAGAGTTATTGGTAAGAGCACTGACGAACAACAAGTTAAATTTGAATTGTGGAACATGGAGAACATTTATGATCAATAAGTGTGGAGTGAGCTGAATATCTCCAATTTGATGTACATGTATTGAAACATGATTAGGTAGTGTGACTGTAGAACCATGAATTGGTCATAACGAGAGAAAATTTTGAGCATGATTGTATATATGTCTAGATGCACCAGAGTTTACTATCTATACAGTAGATGTAGAAAACACTGGATTGACTAAAATTGATGAACAAATACCTGTCGGTGAAGGAGTGAATGAACTATCAGCAGATGAAGAAGCTTTAATGGCCATATGGCTAGACAACAGAGTTAATAACTGGTTGCACTTATTTGGGTCCAGGTCCTGCAGAAAAATAGTAATGGTAGATGTAGAAGAGCACCAGGCATATCAGTCTTCTGTTGAATAGAAACTTGATTATTAAGGACTATATTTGTCTTCGTAGGATTGACTTTTTGTTTGTGTTTGAAAATCAGATTTTTCTACAGTGTGCCCATACTAACAATGAGTACAAAACGGGCAATCTTTGCGAGTCCCTTTGACAGGAGCATCATTTTTAACCCTAAAAGCCAACGTGTTTGTTGAATTACTGGTTGAAATAGACCGACCAGTTATGTGACATTGCCTTTCTTCTTGAACCACTAAAGATAAAACTTTATTAATGGAAGGAAGAAGATCAGATAAAAGAAGCTGACCATGAATTTGAAAAAAGGACTCATTCAACCCCATAAGGAAGGCTATGATATACTCCATTTGATAATAGTCTGCCAGTTTACGGACACCACCACAAGTGCATGCGCCGCAGGTCCAAGACGGACGAAAGTTGCTGAGTTCTTCCCATATGGACTTCAGCTTTGTAAAATAAACACTGGCAGAGTTTTGCTCTTGAGATAAACTGATCAAATCTTTACGCAATTGAAAAATCCTAGGTCTATTGCTTTGTTGGAAATGATCTTTAAATCATTCCATATTTCAGATGCGGATTCCGAGTATAGAATACTCATAGAAATCTCCTTTATAACCGAGTTTAAAATCCAAGAATAACTATGTCATTGTTATGTTTCCGGGAACGAAACAGAGGATAATTCATACCTGAAGGCTTCTCAATGATGCCATCTATGAACCCTAACTTGTTCTTGATGGAGAGGGCGATGAGCATCGATCGACTCCAAGAAGCATATTTGTCTCATGAAAGTGGTTGTGAAACAAGAACCAAACCCGGACTATCGGAGTGGTGAAGAAAGTATGGATTAGAAGATTCATCAGTGTCAGATCCGAGATTCGACGACGCCATATTCAAGAGTTGAAGAAAGGAAGATTCAAGTTAGGGTTCCAGATTAAGAACCACAAAACCAATTAATTGAAAAGAAATCAGAGAAGCGAGGGAAAACAGTGAGAAAATTTTCTCCTGATACCATTTTACACCAGAACAACATTAGAAGTCAGAGAGAAAAGAAGAGGAACGAGAGAAATTGAAAACTCATTTTCTTATTACACACAAAGGAAAGTACAAATACTCAGTCTAAAAACAGAATTAAAGTGACTAAACTAAAAGTGGGAACCAAAACTAAACTAGTTATAAAGTAACTAAATGTTAAATATAAAAGAAAGACAAGATGTTCAAATCATATAAAATCTCACAAAGAACGAATTATGCTTTGGTATATTATCTAGCTTCTCAATGCATAACAGTCCACTATCTAATCAAATGGATAATAAGGGTAGAAAATTTTCCTGTGAAGAGAAAAAGAAACATATACCTTCTAGAGCGTACTTGACTTTTGTGAAGAATCATCATGGACACCCATAGAATTCTCCCACATAATATTCCCATCACTTTCTCCTTCGAGATGCCCATCTTCATCTTCGATGTGGAATTCTCACGGTTTTTTGGCGACACCACCGCCATCTCTGCCAAGGTCGATGCCACCGACAAGCAGAACTAGATTGATGGATCAAGAGGTTTCGTCGAAGGAATTTTATGGTAGTAACGCGGTGGAGAGGTTTTGTTATATGATAGAGACAATTGTGCTGATAACATGTTGTGAAATAATAGAAAACGGGAAGAACGATAGAGATAGAAATTTGTAAGGAAAAGAGCAGAGATAAATTTTTCCATTGTATTCTAATTCTCACTATACAAGATCTATACAAGGTCTTTATTATAGACCCTCGACCATAATGAGTTACAATAATATAAATGATAGCATTGAATTCTCCTAATTACATATTAGAAGTTACAAAGGTTACACATTGTTTCTTTGTGAGTTATGGACATCCACGATATTATTTATAACAAAAAGTATGTTTGAATTAATTTATTTTTCTCTATCTTTTTAATAAAATGTTTTCTTGGAATATTTAAAAAGAGGATGTATCAAATATTTGTTTATTAAATAAATAACTCATATCATAGTTAAAGATATTATATTTTTCTACAAAAAAAAGATATTATATTTTTCTACAAAAAAAAAGATATTATATTTAAACATACTCATACGGAGATAATTGGTATATTGTGTTATGAAGAAGGTTAACTACTAAAGAAACTTTACATAAATTTTTATTAGTTTACATTGATTTTAGTTAATCATTAAAATTTTAACATATTACTATAAAATAATTCATATACGATCTTATAAAATCGTGTATGTAAACTCTTGGTTGTAAGAGCACCAAGGTAAGTTGAACCTTGTGTGTCACCCTTGTCAATTAGGTACAATTTGATGATTTAGAACACACTTTGATAAAGTGGAATTAGTTAATAAAACAAAGGAGATGACGTTGAATTTTCTATGAAATAATCAGTTTTTGGGCCAACTTTGGGAGATCATATCTCCCTCCACAAATGTCCAAATGGGATATGCCATACACCATTTTAAAGCTTAAGATGTCAGCTACGTTGTCCCAAATATTGGTGCCATTTAAAGTTGTGTAGCGATTTGTAGGTCGAAGGGAGTGAAGACTGCTCAAACTGGACCTGTACATGGGCTGTCTCGAGTCCCTTCTTCAAAAAGTTAGGCTTATGATATATCAAATTGAAGATCAAGGTTTCTATTATTTTATATAAAAATTTGAGAGCATTTAATTGAGTAAAACGTTGGAAATTGCAGAAATGGTGAGGGATGTTTTGTGCTCCATTTAGAGTTAGTTGGCAACTTTTCTTGTCTAACTTCAAACGGCTCTAGCCAGAGCTAGAGAATTCCAAATGAGGTGTGTGATGCCGTGTTGGAAAGGTGAAAGAGTCTAGTTTAACATACTAAAAGATTGGAAATTATTGATGATTGGATCAAGCTTAGTTTTGAAAAAACCGAAGGCTGTTCAAATTTAGGAAAGTTATAAAAATGAGATTTATGCTAAGTTGGTTTATGGGAACCTCTTAGTAACTTGAAATAAGGATTGTATGATAGTTAGGCAATTATAATATTACTTTCGCGTTTAGATTTCAGTTGCGATCACAGTTTGAATCATTACGTATTATGGTTGTTTTAAATTACATACGTAATGAAAAGAAAAAAGTTACTTATATTTTTAAATAAACTGCTGTGATTGTAACTGCGCTTAATATCATAATCAATGTTAACAATATCGGTGTACAACGGGCTGTTACAACCTCCATTCCTCTTGAAAGTCCCTAGATTTTGAGATATTCCCCCAAAAAGCATGCGAAAATTTAAAGAGTTTGGTGCCATTGGAGCTTGATGCTTGAGTAATTGCTTGGGGAACATTCATAGGAGCCTTTGGCATTGATTTGTGGTAAGTTTCTCTACCTATTGTTAGATTTTCTTGTAGATCATAAAATGGAAAACCTAAGCCTATGTGTGGTGATTGGAGATAGTTGGAGACCTCAAAATGACTTTGTGCATTAGATAAATATTGCTTAGGATGATGAATTAGAGTGATTGAGCTCATAAAATTTATTGTGAAAAAAGATCATAACTTAGTGAAATTTTGCATGGATGAACATGGATTTTGAGAAATTGGATTGTTGGATAATTGTGAAATTGAGTTGTGGATTAGTTGGAATAGTTAATTACATGATGTATGGTGCATTTGATGAGTGAAAAATCAATTGAGAATCTCTTGCTCCATGGTTGCATGAATTCAGCCATTTAGTTAAAATTAGGAGTAAAATGGTGCAAAGTTATGTAATTGAGTTTTTTATGGTTTAAATCAAGTATAAATGGATTGTATGAGTGTGAAATGCATGTGGATTGAGAGAAAAATTCTTTGGCTTGGTCATAATGTACATTCGGCCATTTAGAGGAGTTTAAGGTAAGATTGTGCAATTGTATGATTGGTTTGATGTATTGGTGTAGTAAGTGTGTGAATCAACTATGGTAGACCTAAGAATGAACCTTGAAAATACAAGAAAAATCTCTAGCCCCCTTGATGCTACGCATTCGGCCATATTGGGGTATTGTGGGGAAAATTGTGCTAAGTTAGGAATTGATGCAATTGTGAGATATATGTGGTGTTGTGGTTGAATAAGTAAACCATTGGAATGATTAAATAAAATTAACAATATGGATAGAGTATTTTGGCCTTAATGACCGAATTGTAAACCATATGGGGGAGAGTGTATTGCTTTGAATTATGACTTGTTTAACAAGTGGATTGATGATCATGTGTATGCGACCATTGTAGGTTTCCTCCCTTGGACGAAATCCTAGAAGATTAAAGCTTGGAGTTTGTGGATTTCCTTTGGTCCTTGACCAAAATGATATTGGTAAGTGTTGAATCACTTGTATGCATTATTGTTTGGATAACCAAATGGGTTGTCATTGTGGCACTAAATGATGTGGAAATGACCTTTGTTATAGGCATTTTTTGTGCAAGTTGAAGCTTGGAATATCTTGTGATTGAAGCTACCTAGCTCGGGAGCTTCAAAGAGGTAATCTCTTGGTACTGGGGTTAATCCTCATGTGTTCTCCACCATGCCCATTGGGATAATGATTGGAAGTTGTTTGATGCAATAGTGTGAATTATAACATGATCTTGCATATGTATGTTGAGTGGTATATTGAGTTTATATCGTATCTCTAGCCAGTAGATAGTTGTCGTATGTCGTAGGAGACTACCACTGAAGAGGCCTCCGTAGGGAATTCCAGTTGGCCTGGGGCCGTAGAGTTGTGATCCGTTGAGGAGCACTCTAGGAATGTCTTGGGAGTTATAGTTGTGGGTGCCTTAAAAGATATCCCGGGGATACATTCTTGGATGAGAACCCGATTGATATGCCATATGTCGTATGCCATAGGCCATTGGGCTATGTGGATTGTATGTTATAATTATAGTTGTATTATTTTCATTTTACATCTGAGTAAGCCATTAGGCAGAGTGATCCTCTTGAGCCTTTGGATTACTGAGATATATTCGTATATCTCACCCCGTGTTATGGGACTATATTTCAGGTGGATGTAGCGATGCTAGAGTTTTGGGCAAGAAGCCCACATATTGATGATGAGGAGAGCATATTGGAGTGCAAGATGATATATGCCATTTTGTGTTTTGGGATTTATTTTATAGGTTGGACTTAGAGCATGAACATGTTATATTGTACATGTGAGATATACCATGCATGTTGTTGTTCATGTAGTATTATTTTGCTAAGTCTAGTGATTGTGTAATTGTTATTTAGAGCATTTTGATTTAGTAGTTATATTCTGTAGTGGATAAATGTAATTTGAAGGATTATGGATCTTTTTTAACTTAATGATGTATGTATATGATGGAAGGGCAATAGGCCTATTCTAGGCTATGATGTTATTCAAATTGATAAATGCATGTAATTGAATCATGTGATTGAAATGAGTATTAAGTAGTATAATGGTTACTAAGTTGTCAAATGATTAAGTGATGGATTGTGGATTAAATAAGAAATGATGCAAATATGTTGTGGGTTGTAAGAGCACCAAGGTATGTTGAACCTTATGTGCCACCCTTGTCAATTAGGTACAATTTGTTGGTTTAGAACACACTGTAATAAAATGGGATTAGTTAATAAAACAAAGGAGATGCCGTTGAATTTTCTAAGAAATAATCAGTTTTTAGGCCAAATTTGAGAGACCATATCTCCCTCCACAGATGTCCAAATGGGACGTGCCATACACCAATTTAAAGCTTAGGATGTCAGCTATGTTGTCCCAAAATTTGGTTCCATTTATAGTGGTATAAAGTTATATAGGTTGAAGGAAGTGAAGACTTCCTAAACTGGACCTGTATAGAGGCTGTCTCGGGTTCCTTCTTAAAAAATTTATATCTCCCTCAATTCTTACTCAAATTATGCTTATGATATATAAAATTGAAGATCAAGGTTTCTAGTATCCTGTATAAACTTTTGAGAGTAATTGGTTGAGTCAAACGTTAGGAATCGTAGAAATAATGAGGGATGTTTGGTGCCCTATTTGTAGTTGACTGACAGCTTTGCTTGTCCAACTTCATACGGTGACAATCGGAGCTAGAGAACTCTAAATGAGACGTGTGATACCTTGTTGGAAATTTAAAAGAGTGTAGTTTAACATAATAAAAGATGGAAAATTAATTATGTGTAGGTCACGCCCAGTATTGAGAAAACCGAAAGGTACTCTGCTTTAGGAAAGTTGTAAAAATGAGTTTTATGCTAAGTTGGTTTATGGAAATCTCCCTGCCACTTAACATAAGTATTGTATGATAATTAGGAAATTAGAATACTACTTATGTGTTTAGATTTCAGTTGCGATCATAGTTTGTATCATTACATTTTATGGTTGTTTTAATTGTATACGTAATGAAAAAGAAAAAGTTTACTCGTATTTTTAAATAAACTGTTGTGATTGTAACTGCGCTTAATATCATAATCAATGTTAACAATACCGGTGTACAATGGGCTGTTACAGTTTACCATTGCACTTTTAATACCACTTCAGCAAATAAAGAAGCTCTCTTATGGCATCGAAGACTTGGGCATGCCTCTTTAAAAATAATGCAGCAAATGGCTTTATGTTTTGCTTACATTTGTATTTCTTCTGATGTAGCTCCATGTGATGTATGTTATTTAGCCAAGCAAAAGAAATTACCCTTTGTATCTAGGCATTACTAAATCCAATAAAGCTTTTGACCTGTTAGACATAGACATTTGGGGGCCATATTCACTTCCATCCATTCCTGGTGACAGATACTTCCTTACCTTAGTGGATGACTTCTCTGATTTTGTTGCTATAGTCAAAACACAGTTCAATACAAACTTAAAAACTCTCAGAAGTGACAATGGAAATGAATTCATTAAGCGAGATTTCTTTTCCAGGAAAGGCATCCTTCATCAATCCACTTGCATAGAAACTCCACAACAAAATGGTGTTGTGGAGCGTAAACACCAACATATCTTAAATGTAGCCCATTCCATTCTCTTCCAAGCTAATCTCCCATTACCCCTTTGGTCATACACCATTTTACATGTTATTCACTTCATAAACCGTACATCTACACTTCTCCTTTCACACAAATCTCCTTATGAAGCCCTGTATAACACTCCACCTACTTTTGCACACCTAAAAATGATGACTCAACTAAAGCCTCCATTGAAGCTGCATGAAGAAGCTTTAAAGACTTCACTAAAGTTGCATGAAGAAGATTCTATTTTCACATGCTTTATTTTCTTGCAACTAATTTTTGTTAGTTAGTTGCAATTCAGTTTTTAGACTTAGCTCTTTTTTGTTATGATATCATTTAGTTAGTTTCTCTTTTCTCTTTATCAGCTCATGTATATAAGGAGGTGCTAGTTGCATCAAGTCTAATGCTTGTAGCCGAGAGAAATGAGAGCCGATGATAGTTTTGGGTGCCATTGTTTGTTGGCCTGTTTCAGACCGTAAAGGGACTTCTTCAAGCAACACACTTAGCCAGGTTTGAGACAATAGAGGCTTGGAGGTGGAGTCATATACACTTCCTCATGGAGATCTTCATGGAGGAAGGCATTATTGACGTCTAATTGTTAAAGTACCAACCTTTTGCCACTATAATAGTAAGAAGAGCACGAATTGCAGTAACCTTAGCTATTGGGGAAATAAAAGTAGTCTACCTCTTCAAGTTGTACAAAACCCTTTGCTACCAATTATTCTTTATACCTATCAATAGATCCATCAACATTATACTTGATTTTGAATACTCACTTGCAACCGATTGGGTGCTTATTAGGAGGAAGATTAACTAGTGTCCATATATGATTTAATGCAAGTGCAGATAGCTCATTTTGCATGGCTTACTGCCAATGAGCATGTTAGCAGCTTGGGCATATATATGTCATTCAGTGTTTCCCGTAACATTGAGACATAAATGTTTATAGGATGAAGAATAATTATCATAAGAAAGAAAATGAGATAAGGGATAAAGAGAAGAGGCTTTAGTGATACATGAGTGAAACTGATCTGGCTGAGCAGCAAGGTGGCTATAATAATAGTCTTGAAGATAGAGTGGAGGATAACAATCTCGAGTGGAATGTCTGGGATGCACTATTGGAGTATCAATAGGTCCCATAATGAACAGCAATTGGTGAACCGCGGTACAGTTGCACCGTAAAATGTGCCTATTGAATTTTGAGCTCTAGGTTTTGAATACAAGTTATAAATAGTGTATAGGACTAGGAAATATGATCTCTGATGAAAATTGATGGAAATTAGTAAGTTTGGGGAAGCGTGCCCACAGCGCGCGTAACAGCTTAAAACTGCAATTTCTCCGAACGACCGAAAAACTCCGGATTCATCTGATCAAGGGTAATTAAAGGACAATGGTTAATGTTAAAAATGAGAGTTTCTAAATATGTTATGAAATTATGGACGTTTAGTGAAATCGGAGGGAAATTCGAATTAGTTTGAAATCGCGTGAGGTGGCGGTGAGACCCACCTCATTTAAGTCACTTAAACACATGCTCCATCACTATTCATCATCACTCTCATCACTCTTTCTCTCTCCAAGGGCCGAGTTTCATCAAAGAAAAGGGGGATAAATTGCCAAGCTTGAAACTCCATCATCCAACCACCAAAATCCAAAAAGTTTGTCACCAATCTTCAAGTAAACGACGATCCGGACTCAACCATACCATGCCTTAGCCTTGAAACCCTCTCATTTGTGAGAAAGAAGGAAAAATCATCCACGAATTTGAGGAGTTTTTTGGGGAATTTGGGGTTGTTTGATCAAGCCATTGCTTGAGGATCAATTGGAGGAGCCTTATGACTTGATTGTGGGTAAGTTACAACATCTTTCATGGATTGATTTGATGACTTAATTTCATGAAAACCTAGGGCTTGCATGCTTGATTTATGGAGTTAGAGAGCTCAAACTAAGATTGTGTATTAGATAAACATGTCTTAGAATGATGTGTTGGAGTGATAAATGCAATAAAAATTATTGAGGAAATATGCTCATAACTTAGGAAATTTTGATGAGAAATCCAACACTTTGTGATTTTGAATTGTTTTAGGATTGTGTAATTGAGTTGTTGTATGGTTGTATGAGTTGATGGTAGGATTGTATGAGGTGTGGAGTAGTTGAATTGGATTGAAAAATCCTTGATATAGGCCAAGGGAGAATTCGACCATATGTAGGAAAATAGGGAAATTGGTGTTGTAAAATTATTTGTTTGATGTGTTGTGTGATTAAAAGGTATTTGAATGGGTTGTATGTTGAGTGAATGCATTGGAAGTTAAGGAAAAATAACTGGATGGTGCATGAGGTGCATTTGAACCTAGAGCGAATTAATTGGCAAAATGATGTTAGGATGATGTAGGATGCAAATTGGCACCTAAAATGACATTGGGGTAGCCTTGGGATGCTTAAGAAAAATGAAAAGAAAATAAAGAAAAATAATTTGTATTTTTACACTAATTTGGCCGAACCACACTTAATGGGGGAGGAAAAATCGATGTTTTATGAATTTGGTGGTTTACCGTGTTCTAATGATCTGTATATGATCAACGTAGGTTGCCTTACGCGGATTTGAACCCAGAACCGTGAGCTCGGTGGGTTGCCCTTGGTCCTGGACCAAAGGGATTGTGGTAAGTATTTTGAACCACGTATTTATGCTTGATAATTGGCATGTAATTGGTGAATGGAAAATTAATTGGGAATGTCCTATGTATAGGAATTCTGTTGGTGTATCTAGCTCGTGAAATATATTATGTTGGAGCTGTGGGAGAGGATTATACAGGTAATCCCTTGGTACTGGGGTTTGATCCCCTTGTGTGTTCCACCATGCCCGTTGAGGGTAATGGTAGGAAGTGTACATAAATGATATAGGATAACATGCTCATGCATATTGTATGTGTTATGGTACATAGGATGTACCGTGTCTCTGGCTAGTAGACTGTTTGTCTTCGGGCGTTACGGACTTCCACTGGATAGGTCTCCGAGAGGGAGTTCCAGTTGACCTGGGGTAGTGGTGTGTGATCCGGATAGGAGCACACTAGGAAGTCTCGGGTGGATATGGATGAAGGGTGCCTTGGTTGATGTTCTGGGAACACGCCTTGGTTTGAAACCCGTAGGCTTATATGCCGAGCCAATAGGCTGGACGTTGCGTGCTTTTGGCATTGACCATCCCAGCTTCGTCGTATTTTGTATCCCTATGCTCCCCTATTTCACTAAATCCCTTGCTTTATCCCGTTTTCAGATGTTATGTTATGTTATTTATATGCATCGAAGTGAGTCTTGGAGCGGAGTATTCTCCAGAACCTCTGGGTTACTG
The DNA here is from genome assembly GCF_033153095.1 of Gastrolobium bilobum. NCBI lineage: Eukaryota > Viridiplantae > Streptophyta > Magnoliopsida > Fabales > Fabaceae > Gastrolobium > Gastrolobium bilobum. Next base: position 354,960 of record NW_026898492.1, read on the forward strand.
AGATATATTCGTATATCTCATCCCGCTTTGGGGGCTTTATTTCAGGAGGTAGTAGTGGTGTAGGGACGGCGGGCAAGAAGCCCATAGGCTGAGCTGGAGGATTCTACATATTTTGCATTTTGGTGGCCATTGGGTCTAGGCTAGACTTAGGGCATGAACATTGTATATGGATTTAGGATGATGTATATTGTCATATTTGTTCATGCCATCTTTTGCCTAAGTCTAGTTGCGTATGTATTATGTTTCATTTTGAGGTCTATTTATTTATGTTGTATTTGGAGACTTTGTGGCTTTATGATGTAAATTGGAGAATTGTAATTATTACATTTGGATCTTGTGTAATATTGAAGTATGTAATATGATGAAAGGGCAATAGGCCTATCTTAGGATTATGACTGTGTATGTTCAAACAATGCATGCAAATGGATTATGGTGATTGAAATATGTTAAGTTTGAAAATGTAAGTAAAGTGATCGAAATTGAGTATTTGGATATAAACTGTGAAGGGTTGTAAGAGAACCAAGGCATTGATGGTCCTTGTGTGTCACTCAATGATTATTAGGTGCAATTTGAAGTTAGAGAGCACTTTTGTAAATTTGAGATTTATTGGAAAAACAAAGGAAACTCTAGCAAATTTTCTAGAAATTAGCAGAATTTAGGCGAACTTTGAGAGAGCATATCTTCCTCCACAGAAGTCCGACAGGGACGTTCCATACACCATTTTAAATCTTCATATGTCCTCTTTCTTGTGTTAAAATTTGAGAAAATTTTGGGTTGGACCCCGGCCTGTAGAAGGCAGAGAACACGGACTGCCCATGTGGCCCCTGCACAGGTGGCAGATCTGGTGCGAGATTGGGAAAATTATTCCCGCTTCGTTTCTTGGTCAAATTAGGTTTATGATATGTCAAATTGAAGCTTGAGGTGTCTAGTTTGTTGTATAAAGATTTGATAGTAATTGGTTGAGTGGATTTTCCATAATAATTGATTGAGTGAAAGCTGTTAGGAGCTGTATTGGGGTTGGCTGGGAGATTTGCTTGTCCAACTTCAAACGGTGATATCCGGAGCAAACGAGAACTTTATGACTCGTGTGATAGCTTCCTAGAAAGGTAATTAAGTATAGAACAACATACAAAAAAATGGGAGGATTGTAGAATGCGGTTTGTCCGCAGAAATTCAAAGACCGAACCATGTTCGGATAGGTAGAAAACGTAAAAATGAGATTTTAGCTAAGTGAGTTTATGGGAACCCCTTAGTGACTTCAGATAAGTAATATATGATATAAAAGTAGTTTAAGTAATTATTCCGCAAAGAGTTTACTGTTACGGTCACAACTTTTATTTATTACGCTTTTTATTGTTTTAAATGCTCGCGTAATAAACGGAAAAAGTTTGCTCGCATTTTTATAAATGAATTGTTGTGATTGTAACTGCGCTTAATATCATAATTAATGTTAACAATACCGGTGTACAACGGGCTGTTACAGAATGATGGATCCATGCAAGGACCATCGTATTACAGCGCAACCAAGATTGAAACATTGGATATGTGGAAGGTGGAGCTACGATCGATCCATATACAAAACTCAGTTTGTTCTTCGAAATTAGAGCTATGGGACATTGCACGTGCCTATGTATGATAATTATTTCCGGTTAATAGAGGAGATACTAAAACCAATGATGGACTCTCATTTGGATGGAGGAAAATGGATTTGACGGGTTTGTGATATTTTCTTGGAAAATATTATGGTTCTCCATTGTAAAGATGATTCCAAGAAGGAGAAAGATTCGAAGAAGGAGAATAAAACTTGAAGAAAGAGGATAAAAGATCTTCAGTAGAAAACGTGGATACTAGAGCTCTTTTTAGAGCTCTTATACCATCTTGGTATTTTGCATTTTTTATTTATGATAAAATGGCTTAATGAATACACCGATGCAACTAGCACCTCCTTATATACATGAGCTAATACAGGGAAAAAAGAAACTAATTAAACGATATCATAACAGAAAAGAGCTAAGTCTAAAAATTTAATTGCAGCTAACTAACAAGGATTAGTTGCAAGAAAATAAAGCACGTGAAAATAGAATCTTCTTCATTTAGCTTCAGTGAAGTCTTTAAAGCTTCTTCATGCACTTCAGTGGAGGCTTTAGTTGAGTCACCATTTTTAATTTTGGCACGTGGTAATAATGAGTTTCGCTAGCTAAGTCAACGACACCAATCCCAACATTAAATTTTTTTGTCAAGTGGCATAAAAATGTGAGTCTTGTTGAACTAGTCAGCGAAACTCACCATATTTTGTCATGTGGCAAAATATATTCTGAATTCAATAACGGGATTCATCTATGGCATTTTGAAAAATAATTTGAAAGCCATGACATATTAGATTCCCACCCCCCAATTGGTGTAAAATTAGTTGTTGTTGTTGGTTTTGTTCTTTCACTAAAGCTCAATAGGGTCTAGTGTGTAAGAAGAGCTCAAGAAACCTAGAGCCCATTCAACTTAGCATTAGGGTTTCTTGGAACTCATATATATTCTACACGTATAGTCATTAGCCTATGAGGTCTTCACTTGGAGGTTGTAAAGGCTGAGGTAAGGTCATCTCTCTGAAAGTGAGAGAGTGCCCCCCACTTCCCCTTTCCCCTTGAGACATAGTCTGGAAGATCTGCCACTGTCCAACTTTAGGGAGTTTGTTCGTGCTGCGGCGCTGAGGTGAGCAGTTTTTTAAGAGAAATTATACACGGGGAGATTCTGCACGAGATCTATGTATCAAGAGGTAAATCAGAAAAACGATGATGATTTGTTTGTATCCCAAACCACAATGGTCTAAAACGCTTCCGCAGATCCAATAATTCCAACAATTGGTATCAGAGCCGGATTGCGTGTTTGGATATGGATCTACTATTAGATTTATAGTTATTCACGTAATTTGTTAGCTTCGTGAAATATGTCACCTAGGGTTCTTTATTTGTTATTATATATTGGCACGTGTATCTTTTACAATTGTTTTTTTTAAATCAATGTTTTTATTTGGCTTTTAGCTTTAATTCATGATAGAGTTGGTTGTATTTTCTTGGGTTGTAACAAGGAGGCTAATCCCTTATGATCAGGTTTCCTCCTTGATATTTATTTCAATTATTTGTATATTTTCATTGTATTCAAAATTTGCAATGAAAGAAGATCAAGAAGTTGCAAAAAGAAGAACATTCATCACTGTTTGGTCGTGTTCATGACCTTTCGGTGGCCCATATGAGGAAATAACCAAATAGGATGAAAGAGGACAGAAAGCAAAGAAGGATGACAATCGGATCCAGCCGAGAGTTGATCGGATGCACCACTATGCTTGCCACAAGTTGCTTTGAGTGGGCGCTACGTGCCAGTAAAGATTCAGTGCGTGAAAGCGCGTGGGTGCTTCGATCAGAGTGATTTCGGTGGCCGTAGCTTCGTTTCTCCGTGCTGGTGATGACCCTAAAGTTTCATGCTGAGATGAGTTCGGGTGACGATGCAATGGACGCGACGACTAGGGTTCCTCAAAGTTGACTTAGGATTTCTCACCAAAGTTTGGTATTTTGGACCTTTGGGCACATGGTTACCATAAAGGGGCATGGAACAGAACCTAAGGACTGAAAGAAAGAAGTAAATGGGTTGAAGAGATTTTTTTATTTCTTTTTGTAATTTTTTTATTTTCTCTAGGGAACCATGGATTAAAGTTTAATTTGTAATTGCTTTAATTTTATGAATAAATGAATTATATGATTGATAACATGCTTGATGTGATAACATACCATATAGAATATGTGGTGCCATATTGTTGCATAACTTGTTGATTACATGAGCATGATGACTGTTATGTTTGTACGACTAGATTAATAGTCATTATGATAATTAATTCATATTTTGAAATTTAAATGTAATGGTTATTACATTTGATAGGCTGAATTAATGGTCATTATGACATTAATTCTAATTTTCAAAATATGTGAATAACGAATTTAATAATTTAATGATCATTATGGTAATTATTTTGATTTCAAATTATCCTCATAAATGACAATTATTATGATTCCTATAATCTAGATTAATAATTAAGTCAACTTTTAGGATAATTTAAATCTAGATAAATAATTGAATATTTCTTAAGAGAATTATTTATTTTGCGAGTAAATTGTGGTCTGCTAAAATGGTCATGTGTAAAGCACATGCTGTCTATCATGACCGAATTTTGAGACCTTAATGATTTCAAAAATTTAGTAAAGTATTGTGCGACACAAAGGTTACTCTCAATTAAACAATTTTTGGAAATTGAAAAAATTGTTTATGTTGAATGGGAAGAGATTTAAATTAAGAAATTAATTTAACCTCCAAACGCACTATATGATTATTAATAAAATAATCATGTGAACCTCCATCGGATAAACATGATTGAATTTTATTATATTGGACCTAAATAATCATAGGAGGAGATTTAAATTAAGAAATTAATTTAACCTCCAAGCGCATTGTGGACCTATAAATAAAATAATCATGTGATGCCCCGACGGATAAGCATGATTGGATTTTATTGGCCCTTAATAATTTTGAAATTTTAATAAAGTATTGTATGACCCGACATCGGCAATACTAAGTTATTAAAGATATTTTTGAAATTAAACAATGAATTTTACAGTCAGCAAAGCTTATGAAAACTCTCGTTAAAAATATTGAATGAGTGAAAGTTTTAAGTTAAGTATTTAATTTTAAAACCTGCGGTCTCCATTTGTGGGTCCATTAATAAAATGGACATGTGAAGCTCCGACTGATAAGCATGACCAGATTTTATTTGATTGAACCGTAATAATTTCAAAATTTTAGTAAGGTATTGGATAACTCGACTTCGAGAATACTTGACTATTAAGGATAATTTTGAAATTAAATAATGGTTAATTACATTTAACTTTTGTAAAGTTATTAACCCTCCCAACGAGACTTTTATAATGGCACTGAACGCTCAAATAACAATTTTGATTTTTACAAGTGACTTGCCCGACGGAAGCCTTGTAAAGAAAACTGAAGAAGGATTGTTAACAATAAACAAGAGTAGTTATGAGAATCTACTTGCACTTTGTTTTCTTATTGCATTATTTGTTTATAATTGTGTGCCTTGTATATTTTTTCAGAAAATGATTTTCTTTAATACTTTAGAAATGATTTTGAGTCAAAAACCTCTAGATGGTACCAACTACGAAGAGTAGAAAGTGAACCTTGATATTGTTCTCAAACATGAAAAGCTGAATTTTGTTCTGACAATACCAAAAGCCACAACAACCAGCAGAGGATGTGTTTGAGGTAACAAAAATGCAATATTCAGATTGGGAAAGGGCAGTTAATGCAGTTCACTGCTATGTTCTTGTCAATCTTTCGAAACACTTGCTGGAGAAAGTGAACATGATTAAGAGTATAGTAAAGATACTTCAGACTCTTAATGACATGTATGCTGCGTCCAACAACTCTGCTAGACAGAATGCAGTTAGTGTAAGTTTTTGTTAAGAGTTTTGTTAAATCCTAGGGAAAATCCAAGGGTGGTATCAAGAACAAAATGACTTGGTTATCAGTTGTCAAATCAGTTGCTATGAAGAAGCCGAAAGACAAGTACTTCAAATGCGGACTAAAAGGACACTAAAAGAAAAATTGCCCAGAGGTGATGAAAAGAACCATACATGGGTAAGTTAAGGCTTGGTTAGTGGATGAATCAATGATTTAGGAACCACTGATTATTTTGCTACTTTTTGTAGTAGTTCTCACGATTGATGAATTGGTTCACAACTATTAAATAAAGTTGGGCGCTTTATTTAGGTTGCAATATTTTATGAAATCGTTTTGTCTGAATCTTTAAAAAATATTGGTGTGAATTAACATTCATATTGAAAGGATCAAGGAAAGATTTGATTAAGGTTATTTTTCTGTCATAAGGTATCAAATCTCTAGTTAACTATAGTTATGTGATTGCTCTTAATCCTAAGTTTATTATAAATAGGTAATTAAATAGTCTTCATTCTTTGATTTATCAACGGGTGATGACCGATCTATTGACGGCCAATAACTCGGTATTTTGGGAGTGAAATTATTTGATTATCGATATTTATGAGATAAACAACATGGAATTTGTAGGATATGTCCCCTTGATATGTTTCGTACTTGGATATTGAAGACATTTCCCAGTGCAAGTAATCCATTAGAGAAATTATCATATCAAGGGAATAAATAATTGATTGAGTTACAGAAAACTTGTCAATCAATTATAGACATTCTACAAAAAGGCGATGCATATTCATGTTATATGTGTTATTAATCTTGGAGTCCAAGTTCAGACTTTTAGTAGAGTAGCATCAGTTAGTTGATTTTCAGGAGCCTTGATTAATAATAGATGGGAGATCCCTAGGCTAGCTCAAGATAAGGGATTGGACAATTTCAATTGACGAAGACTAGTGATTTACATGGTCTTGGGCTTTGGGCTAAAGTTTGTACTCAAGAGCAAGTGATAAATTGTTGGGTTTTGCTCTTTCACTAAAGCTCAATAAGACCTAGTGTGTAAAAAGAGCCCAAGAAACCTAAAGCTCATTCAGTTTAGGGCTAGGATTTCTTGGAACTTATATATATTCTACACTTATAGTCGTTAGCCTCTGAGGTCTTCACTTAGTGGTTGCAGAGGCTGAGGTAAGGTCATCTCCCTGAAACTGAGAGAGTGCCCACACACTTCCCTTTTTTCCTTGAGACATAGTCTGGAAGATCTGCCATTGTCCAGCCTCAAGGAGTTTGTTCATGCTGCGACGCTGAGGAGAGCAGTTTGTGAAGATGAATCGTACATAGGAAGATTCTACATGAGATCTACGCATCAAGACGTAAATCAGAAAAACGATGATGATTTATTTGCCTCCAAAACCGCAATGGTCTAAAACGCTTTCGCAGATCCAATAATTCCTACAATTGTCCTTCGATTATCTGTAAGTTAAAAGTACTAATGGTGCAATCACTAGGGGTTAGCCTAGTGGTGTGGGATGTGTGTAGTGTGTTGAATTCCCATACTTCTCAAACAAACAAAAAAGTACTAATGGTGCAATTTTAGTAGTTTCAAATTTCAATGGTTGGACAAATAGACAGGGGTAGGATGGAAGGTCTTACGGTTTATTTACCTGATATGGTTCGGGGGTTCCGCTGTTATGTTTCCTAGTCCGCATTGGTCACAATCCAATTGATCTTTTTTAGCTCTTTTCTCTCTCTTTTAAAAGTTCGGTTGAACTGTTCACAAGCAGTCTTAGGCACGAGAATCTTGCTAAAATGGCTACTTTGATTTATTGGACAAAAAACAAGACCTATCAAACTCGTTCCACTGTCATTTCAAATTGATATATGATTTCAGGATAGTTTACAAACATATTTTGTGCCACTTGAATTAAGATTAGAGTACAAATTTTTTTTTATCAAAAATTATCTTTATTAATTTGAAAATATTAATAAGATAAAAATACCCAATTTAACATATTAATTAAAGGGAAAAACAATGTAAAGCTTTAGCAAAACTTAATGTATATTTTTTGACAAACGTCGTTGTCATGTTAGATTTTTTTAATTGGTATTTATTGTTATGATATTCTAACACTGGGCTTAGCATTTTATTGATGAGCTTTAAAATTAAGTCTTTAATTAGTTAATACACCAAAATTAAACTTGTATGATAAGTATAAAAAATAAAAAAAAGGAACATCGCCCAAAGCTAATATATTATATTAATGAATATTTAGCATTACGAAATTATAACTTTTAACCTAATGAGTGTAACTCAATTGGTAATGTTTAGGTGAAAAGAAAATGTTAATATATTCGGTAACTGACTGGTGTCAAAGAGGTAATTAGAGTTGTATCAAAAAAATTATAACTTTTTAAAAATGATAATTTTGGATTTTGTCTTGTAATTTTTATTCTTATCATTTTAATCAAAACTATCTTTTATTTTAACAACTTTTTAACTAGAATCTAGGTCTAGCTTGTTTTAAAATGACTAAACTGTGCACGTTGCACACTTTTTTAATTTTTTTCCCCCATTAGGCAGTAGGTACCTTCTTTGTAATCGTATCTTTTAGCACCTTAATATTCTTTATCTTCAGTACATTTGTTTTCAACTAAATCTAAAGTTGATTAAACCACTCATCCACCTCAAATCAGTGAATACTTCTGAGTAAATCCATCGTTTTAATTTTTATTCTCATCTTTATAATAACTGTGGACTTGGCAAGTAATATATATTTTTTTACTTAATAAAATTGTACGAAATACAAATTGTGCAAACTACAAATTGAACTGCTTAGGAACCTTCGTGTTTGGCTAATTTGCCCGAAGAATGTCAAAATAAATAGTGGGAGTGCCCCTGCTGCTATATGTTTTACCTCCATGAGATCTGTAGGTTTTTTATTTTTTATTTTTTTATTTTTCTACTTGCCTGATTAATTCTATTTGAGAAGGGTAAAACCAGAAAGACGACAAATATTTTTTTTTTACCAAATTTATATATATATTTTTTATTTTGAACTTTTTTAAACATTTAAAGCTAATTTTCATATAAGTAATAAATGAACAAACTTCAAATTGAATTAAGTAATAAAGAAAACTAGAAAAATTAGAGTTTGTAATTGAAAGATTATATGATATGCAGATTTTTTATGATTTATTATTTTAATCTAATATATATTCCACTTGATTAACTAGAAAAATAGTATTTTTACTTAAAACCGTAATTCGGAAAGTATATTGAAAAGTGGATAAACAAAAAGTTTTGATTTATAAAAGAGTAATTTTCCGATTTTCAATTATTAAAATAATAAAATATTTAACTCTTATGATAAATAAATAACAAATTATTTTAAAATTTAAAATTCTAAAAATAAGTTTACCAAAGAAAAAAAAATTCTAAAAATACATACAACAATGTCTATCTTTTAAAAATAAAAAATAAAAAACTAAATTATTTAAAATACATCACAAATCTTATATCTCAAATCATGCTAATTTTTTTTTTCAAACAAATCATAATCATATTTGATGCTTTATTTTCATTTAGATTTGATAGTGTTATAATTTAAATTGGTGATTCTTTATACATATGAGGAAAATATTATTTGAATAATTTGTAATTAGTTAACTTTAAGTGCATCAATACTCCATAAAGTAATATATTTGGGAAAAATATTTCTGATATTATCTTAAAATAATTGGAAAAGTAAATTTTTTTAACATGAAGGTGTGTCAGGATATCTAAATAAATTATGAGAAAAATTATTTTTATAAATTTTTTGTTTACAAACTTTTATAAACTATATGTACTAGGAGTAGTACAGCACATACTATACTACCTCTAGTACATAGTGTAGTTTGTAAAAACAAATTTGTAAATATAATCTTATACCTAAACTATTATTATATATTAACAAGGACTAATAATAGTTTTATAAACTATTAATAATAATTTTTTTAACATGAAGGTGTGTCAGGATATCTACATAAATTATGAGAAAAATTATTTTTATAAATTTTTTGTTTACAAACTTTTATAAACTATATGTACTAGGAGTAGTACAACACATACTATACTATCCCTAGAACATGAAATTTTATTTTATTTAAATGAAAGATGAATAAGACCAATGAGTATAGTTCAGTTGAGAACATAAATTGAGTAAATAGGGAGAAAATATGTGTTTGATTTTTATCAAATATATATTCGAGAAGAGACAAAGAGTTTTAAGTGTGAAAAGGAAAGATCAATTAGACTTCCATAACTAATTTAACACATGAGATAAGATCCTTTGACACCGCTGTCAAACTTTGAAATTTGATATCGAATCTTAGCCGTTGATTTCTTTCAATCAACAATTATTATTTATTGAAAATGAATAAATAATTAATAATTTTGATTAGCAAAAATTATAATTATTAATTAACGAAAATTAACGATTAAATTTGATGTAAAATTTTAAAATTTGACATAAAAGATATATGCACCGAGCACACATTTATTTAAATAAGATATAAGTTTTTAAGCTTACCAAAAAAAAAAAATATAAGTTTTTAAAATATCATGTCCTGCAAAAAAAATTAAATTTTCAAAATATAATATTTTATTATTCTCCCTTCCATATGATACATATGGCTGGCAGCTAAGAATGCCTCATAAATCAAAGCCCCACACAACGCCACCTTGATCTTTGACACAGTGTACCCATTTCTCGTTTGATAACGTAGCAAATTAGCAACAGAATACTTATAAATTCTAATACACCTTTCTTTCTTTTTTCATTTACACTTTTGTTTCTTTCTTTGTTTTCTTTGTTGGTGCCAAGTTCCGAGTTCCAATGGGTTGTGTTGGATCATCACAGTCCAAGACAAATGGTGAGGCTTCTACACCAACTCTGTCTTTGCCCTGCTTTGCTTTTCATTCATCTGTCGTCAGAGTTTTAATCTTTGCATTTGGGTTTTGGAAAAGCTTCAGAAAATTGATGTTGGGTTGTGTTGAAAAACAAAAGATATGTTCTTTCTGGGTTTTGTTTGTTGGAAGATTTTTGACACTGATAATTGTAAATGCCCATGTTAACCATTCATGTATTGATTATGGAAAATGTAATCTTTAAGCAAAATAACTTAGCTGCATAGGGCACAGGCGAAACAATTCTTTCTTTCTTCTTCTTTTTTTTACTTCGGATATTTATCACATTATATCTAAAACAATGAAAATGCTACCATCTTTAACTATAGAGAGCATTAATCTTTTATATTTTGTTTTCCTGGCTTTTGTTCATTTTTCTGATTGATTGTTGCTCTAAGAATTTCTGTTCTTGGATAAGAGTTAGGATATGATCTGCTTAATTCAACTCTAAATGATGCTGGGAGTTGCTTTAATACGTTCAAGATATTTGCTTGGTCCATCTTTCTTTTTGTAATATAAAAATTTAGTTATTGATGGGGTTTTTGGTGTAGTTAGATTTTGTTGGATTGAATTAATGATGAAAATTGGTTCCTCTGCATTCCCTTGTGAAGTTGGGCATTGAAATTTGGGTGTGTGTAGAGATACAAGGGGTCAAGAAAATAATAATATTGAAATAAAATTGCTTATGAATTTATCTAATAATGTTGATTTTGATTTTGGTTCTATGGATAATACCACCTGAGTCTTGTGTTTCCTTACTGCTATAAAAGCCTTGTCTTTTATATACCACATTCACTGGATCCGAATATCTAGCTGTGTGAGCTAAACTAACAAGTGTAGAAACGGAGAAGGAATGGTAGAAATACCTGTCAAAGAACTAATTTTCAGATATGATACATGCAAAATAAATTAGCCCCTTCTATCTTGTTACTTTGAGCATGATTGCTTAACACTATGACGGGTTCCCATTTTTTCTTGTTTTTGTTCTTTTGAGATGGTGCTTCCACGTTCTGAAACATGCATGATAGTTAAAATTCAGCTTGCAATTTTGTCTACCTTTGAAAAGACTGAATGAGATAAGACTGAAAAAAACAAGAAAAAGATTTATTGGACTGAGGAGAATGAGAAAAAATAAAATAAAAAATTTGCAACCACAATAAGATTTTTTCCCAGTCAATCAAATTCAACTTGCATCCAAATAAGTTTTTTTTTTTGTTATGATTTGAATTTTAACCACTAATGGGGTGTTGGAGCATGTGATTTTCCTTCATTTGTATCCTTTCGTGTAGTGTAGATTGCAGAATGTTTTAGATTCATAAAAGTGTTTTCTCCCTTTATAAGATTCAGTTGTAAGTCAAATTCTCCTTATTTATTATTTGCTAATTGTTGTAGTTAGATTTCTCATTCCCTACAGTATGCTAAAGTGTAACTCTCATCTTTGTAATCTTAGTGGCCTGTTGCTGATGATAATGCTTTAAGTTTTAGATTAACATATTATGTCTGTTGCCATTTACACTGATGGAATGTTGAAACATTTTAACAGGGGAGGTAACAAAGCTCCGAAAGCCTAAGCCTTGGAGGCATCCTCAACCAATAACAAGGACTCATCTAATGCAGTTGCGAGAAGAATTTTGGGATACAGCTCCTCATTATGGTGGCCGGAAAGGTATTATCATAATCCTATAAAATGACTATATTTTGAACCTTTCAAGGTCTATTGGAGATTTCATTAGCTTTTAATGTACTTTATATGAATCAGTTCACTTCCAATAGTTTGCTGCTGGATGGCTTCATCTTAATTTAGATTCATTTTCACACTGATTTTACAAAGTATCTAGTGAAGTTTATTTTTCATCTTTTTATTGCATTCTGTAGTAATTGTTCCTTCACGACTGAAAGGTCATGGGTTCGAATCCAGGAAACAGCATCTTTGCAGTTATGCAAGGGTAAGACTGCGTACAAAGATTTCCTCCACCCCACACTCGCTAGTCGGGTTTAACGGGGAGTGGTTTTTGGTTTTTCTGTAGTAATACATGCTACCATTGACACATAAAGATGCAGTGTTACCAAAGCTAATTTTGGATGACATGGCTTTAAGGACTGTCTTGCTTTATATATGCAATACTGAGCAGACAAGAAACATGCGAATGAATGTATACAAATTCAAATTGAATGTGATATTTGATTGGTTAGGTAAGTTAGGACAATTTTCAAAAGAATCAAAGATATATTTATTTACCTGTTGAAAGAAGGATCATTATGTTCAGAATGACTTTGCCAGGGCTTTTAGCTGTAGAATATAACATTTATGCCGAATAATAAAATCATTTGATAAATAATAAAGTGATATAAGGCCAATAATGATATCAAGGTACTTTAATATTATCTAATTTTTATCACAACAAAACAAGATTAATGTCATCTAGTTTTACAAGGTCATTTATTGTGGTCAATCATTCTAGTATTGAGTGTTTTAAGATACTTATTTTCTGCATGCTAGAAATTTGGGATGCTCTTCGAGCTGCTGCAGATGTTTCTGATCGAACTTTAGCACAAACTATTGTGGATAGTGCTGGTATCATTGTCCAGAATAATGATTTGACAGAATGCTATGATGAAAGAGGTATTTAGCTAATGTTGCATTCCCTTATTTACTATATTTTAGAACAGAATTTTTAAAAATATGAATTGGGAAAAGTCATCTGGCATAAATGATCTGGTTTGATAATCTGGGTCGTCACTCTTTAATCAAAAGTACAGAAATTTAATTGAAATATTTTCATTTGATTTAAAATTTTAATTTTGTTTATGAAAATAAACTGCACCTAGGGGGCATTTGGGTTGTGGAATGACTTTTCATCATCGGAATGTGATTCTTTAGAAGGTATCCAAAATTGTGTGGTTTGCTATAACATATTCCTCAGAATATTTCATGAAATTTGGAAGAACGTTATATTCATGTGTTTGATTTGGAGGTAAATTGCTAGAACTCGACATATATTGATGTAACACACTTTTTACAATCTATTTTAAATATTTTAGTGTTTATTTTGCTTTTTATTTGATAATTTTTTTTATTTCATTTTGTGGGGGCGCTCAGAATATGTACTGCTTCACCTTCGTGTTTTTTTCTTCTTATTATTATGGTGTTCAAGCTTTGGTTACCTCCATTAATGTTTTCTTGTTCTAAACTTCTAATGTTTATACATTTCAGGAGCAAAATATGAGCTACCAAACTACGTTTTGAGTGAGCCAACTAACCTGATTCGGGGCCGTTGATAACAGAGGATAAATAGTATAAGTAATCATTTGCGGGAAAGTGATGTAAATCATGTATATAATGCAATGTCGTTAGTTTGGTAACTCGCACTAACAACTCTTATCCCTATCCATATGCACTCACTTCTAACATCTACGTTATGTTATATCTCAAAAATTTGATAGGAAATTATATTTGCTCCGTATAAGATGACACGTGTTTCAGTTATCCCTATTCTTTGGTAATTACAAACCCTATTAGTTCTATATATGAGTAATTTTTATTTTTTTTGAAAAGCTAACATTGATTTCTAGTTGTGATCATCTATATGACAACTTTTCCAACTATTTTTTATTTCTTTTTGTGTTTGATTAGCTTCTTTATAAGTTTTCCTGCAAAGTAGTTCTGGATTGAAATACTAACTTGTACTACTCATTTGCTTCCCTTTGTTGAAAGTAGTTATGCATTACTTAAAACAATGCATATTAAATTAAAACAATTTGATACACATTAAAATTGACAGAGAAACTTATTATACTATTTTTATAATTAATTTTAGTCGAGCCATATTGTAATTATTCCATTTAAATTTTACAAATTATTATTCTTGTGTATGTCAAGCAATATTAGCTGTATTTCTTAATAAATTTTGATTACTATAGGCAGTGGTGGACGCAGGAAATATTTTTTATGTCTGCACATTTAGTGATGGGGCCCCCGAATTTTTTTTGTTGTAAATAAAGTTTAAATCAACGCTTGAACCCGCTCATAATCTAGTTGCTTCCATAACAAGTTGCAGCCAATAGTTTGACCAATTATTTTCCTCCTAAATCTTACCAATCCTCCAAAACAAATGAGAATATACTCCAGTACATCCATACATCATCATTTTATTTTATAGTGGTGAATAAAAAAGTTAACACTACCTGTACAGAAGGCAAGCAAAATCACACGTCTCTAGATATTAACTTTCTTGAGAATGTCAAACCTGCAATCAATCTTCTCTTTTTATAAAAATGAAAAAGGAAACAAAGGATGAAGAGAGCATGGGAATTGGTACATGACAAGGGAGGAAGAATAAGTTTTCTCTCTAATCAATTTGTGTTGCTACGTTGTTTTAATCATCTCCTTACGTTGCTACGTTGCTAACTAATATAAGAATAAATATCATTTTTGGTCACTAACAAAAAATTCGGTCCCCACTTTAGGTCTTTATAAAAAAAAAAGTAGTCACCTGGTTCCTATGAAATTCAAAGTGAACTCATTTTGTTTTTTTTGAGGGATTAATGTAGGTCTTTTTTGAATTTGTGAGGGACCACGATTTTAACTAAATTAATCAACTATAAATTTTTTAGGGACTTCGAGACTAATTTTCTTTGTAAGAGACTAAAATGGGGACCATGTTTTTCGTTAGAAACTTAAAAGGGTATTTATTCTTAATATATATATTGAACCAAGAGACAAATAAGAACCTGAATCAAGGAAAGAAAAACTGAAATTAAAATTTTTATGTCGTCCGCCACTGACTATAGCTTAACTGAGATAAATAAAATGAGTTCCGTTGCATAGTCCATAGTATGCACCAAATACACATATATACAACGAGGTGAGTTCCACCCAGATGAGGGTGAGACTTATATTTGGACTCTGTTTGCCTGAGCATTATAATTTCTTAAAAAATTTATCAAATTCGATTGAGTCAGCCAGTAACTCAGCATCTTTTCTTGGTGTGGAAGTAACTCAACATAAAACTAGTTATATCTGATTTCCTTGCCGGATCTATGTCAAATTTGATTCTTCTAACTAAGTATTTGTGTATTCGATAGGTGCACCCACAAATTTGGGAAGTTACTTTAACCTGAATTTCATGATTTGAACCCCCATCGCCTGTTTTATTTTCAATCCTACTATATTTTAGTTCACATCTCAAGATTTATGCGCTCCCTGGTGATTCAGTTTCAAAGAATAACTATGCTTGTTAACAATATACCATAACATTATTATGTGTATTCAGTGAGTGTAACTCAGTTGGCAACACAAACTAAGAGTGAAGAGAAAATTTGAGTTTGATTTCAATCAAATACATCTTTGGGAAGAGGTGAATAATTTTAGCTGTGACTAATCCCTGACTCGGGATTAGTCTCATAACCAGTTCAAAGAGTTGAATCTTATAAGAATACCGGAGGGCTGATTCACCTCAAACACATAATTAAAAACAACATAATTCTGTCACGTTATGTTGTCATTTTCAACTACTAATTTAAGCCTTCTCATCTTCACTCTGACTAAGGATAGGCAAAGGCACTGACCAGTATGCGAAGTGTATTTGGTGCGGCACAATGAGGAATATTGTGCCACTGTTCACCAACTTTTTCACCTAAATGCCACGCGAACAGTGTTATTTTCCGATCTGCCACGGGGCAAGTTCGCTTCTGACACAAGCGACCTCGGTTTGCTGATGTGTCAGCTTCCTGGTGGTGTCAGAGTTCGCTTCTGACACAGGCGACCTCGATTTCAATAATATTTTAATCCAGTTCGCCTACATGGTAGGCGAACTTCATTTTTTTGAATTTTTTTTTTTAAATTTAATACTTGTTATCCACTAAAAATGTGACACGTCAGCAAACCGAGGTCGCTTGTGTCAGAAGCGAACTTGCCCCCGTGGCAGATTGGGAAATAACACTGTTCGCGTGGCATTTAGGTAAAAAAGTTGGTGAACAGTGACATTTTGGTCAGTATCCCGCACAATGACGAAGTTAGAAAATTTTGTAAGTGGTGGCAAAAGAATTTTACATTTACACTAAATTAGGCGGGGCAACACAGTACCGGATAGATACGTAATCAAATTTAAAGAACTCTTTAATTTTTTTGTTGTACATAGGGAAAAACAAAAATAAAGGGAGGCAAATTTATGATATATTATTTTACTTTTAATTTTAATGTAATCTAATACAAATGTTTGATGAACTTGAAAGGGCAATTTGTAACATCCCGTCTCTAGCCGTTATGTTAACTGATATTATGGTATAAAAGTGCTACCTACACATTGAATTAAATTAACGGAAGACTTAATTAAAAGTATCACATTAACTTACCATTAATGACGTGATTTGACTTTTTTTTTTAATTTTGTTTATGTAATTGCCTTACTTCATTTATTATTTTTAACTTTAATTCTATATAGTCTCATAACCATATAGAACTCTATTTAACTTACAAAACCATATCCAATTATCAAGTCTCTCCTCGAATATAATAACAAGTACTATCTCTGACAGAAACCACAGACAACATAATGGCTATAAATTGAATATTTCTAGGGATTACAATCCCATGATTTCTTTACACCTGATAGATAGTAAATCAATACATCTTAATTTGTAAATAAAATACATCTCAGCTTCTACTGTATAATATATAGATAAGCCTCTCCAAGATGCTTATAGTAAAACATATTTATAGATAGTCTCAAAACAAACATTTATCAGGCTACTGCTCCATGCAAGACTCTACTTGCCAAGCACTGATTCCTTTCCTATGGATACTTCTCCAACGACTATTGTACCTGAAATATATCCCATAATGCGGGGTGAAAACGAATCTCAATAAGCTCGGGGTTTATACAGCTGTCTCCACCCACGAGTTCACTTCCTGCAGAACATGTCCGACACAAAACATAGACCACACCATACAGTCTTTTAATTATTTAATTAAATATTTTACACAAACACACGAATATATTTTCATACAAAATCATTTACTTTCTTTCTCTGATAATTTAGAGTTCCTTTGATCAATTCAATATTATTTATTCCGAACTCCTATCAAGATTATCAGCAACATCATATACTTTTAACAATCAGAAAGATTAGATATTCATGCTAATCAAGTTAATTAGAAACTCACTTGAATCAGAACTGACAAAATCAAAACCATCACAATCATCAAAACACATCATAATATCAAATATCTCTGATACACAAAGTATCCGGAACCAACTGAAGACTGGATGCGTTCACGGTAATAACTCAATATATTCCACCAGTGTCACTGATGTTTCAGATGCACTCAACTAGTACGACCAATGTACTCAATGACCTCATACGTGGAATTCACAAATATGTATATATAATATATAATTATATATATGCCCATCACTCTTTTTCACAAATATCACCTCTTTATAATCATTTCCTAGGCTTAATTAACTTATGGAACATTTCTCGAACATCACTCTTTTTATATTTAGTGTACTATAAACTATACACTATCCATTAGTCCTTATATCAGATTAATTACAACACAATATTTCATATGCTGACACCAAATCACAAGCAGAATGTTAAACACTCATAACACATAATTTTAATCACGTCACATATTCCTACCACAATACAGAATTTCAAACACAACATATAATTTCACAAACAAATCAAACATAACACTTTGCATATATATATATATATATATATATATATATATATATATATATATATATATATATCAAACAAAACATAATATTTTGCACACCGATATCAAATAAAACATAACATGTTAATTGCAGATATTAAATCAAACATCATGCATTAGTCTCCTTTCATATATTTCACTCAACCACAACATGTTAAATCATTTTGCATTTGCTCACAGCATATCAAATATAATTACATCAAATTACACATAACAGTTCACAACACAATTAATTACAGCAATTTAAACAGATCACTTAATTACAAATATCAAATCAAACAGAATACATTTAACATTAGTAACATAATTCACCTTACATTTAATTATAGTGAATCATATTCATTGATATTTATGCACATAACAATTCATGTCATTATTAATTACACATACATTAATTTAATTCACATAAGATCATGCAATTTATGTTATATTAATTTTATACATATTGATCCTATATGAATGCAACTATGTTAAGTCATGACATTCATAACTATTATTTCAATCAGAAACCATAACCTACTTGGTTACGGTGGAACAATCGTAAACGGAGAAAACTCTTAAACCGAGAACTTACCTGTAAAGTTCCCTGCAAATTATTTGCAAACCAAGTTACCCGCAGACTCTACGTCCATCAATGATGCACGGACACCGATACGGGACACGACACTTCGATACGTTAATTCTAAAAAATACTATATTTTGACACGTTAGGACACGCTTTAATATTAAATAATATTTTTCTTTATTTTAATTTGAATACTTATTATTTAGTTATTTATTTGTTATACTTAATCATTATTTATTAACTTTACCCTTACCACTAAATGGGCTGAAAAAAGAGCCCAAAATCATTATTTTTAAAAATAAAAAAGAAATTGAAAAAAATTAGATTCATTGCATATAGACATGGCGGTGGATGGATTTGTCGCATCATGACACGATACCGAGATTTGGATCTAACTTTACTATTCATTTTCTTCATCCTACTTTCAAGTGTTTCATTGTTCTGTTTTGAGTTTTTTTTTTCTTTTTTATATATATGAGTTTTTTGATTTCTCGTGATCTTCTTAACAAACAAGGATGATCACCTCTTTCGCTGGCTTGTTCGCCTCTGCAGCTAACCGGTCTAACCCTGTTCTTCATCGCACCAGATCTGAGCACCTGACTTGCTCTGTTAAGAACTTAGTGACGCGGTTCCTCTGCTCTTCCTCGACTCAACAGCAGCACTACGAAAAGATGATGAGAGCAAGCACAGTCACCTGGAGAATCTCTCAATGATGAGAGCAACCGAAGCAAAGAGGAAGAAGAAGACGACGTCAACAAAGAAACATGTGAGGTCGGTGGGCACAAATTTCATTTTTGACCGTGTCGGACACGGTCAAAATTGCGTGTCGCGATAGTCAACATGTCCCATAATATTGACCGCGTGTCGAACGCGTGTCTGAACGTGTCGGAGCGTGTCGGTCTCTGACACGTGTCCGGCACGCATATTTCAAAAAAAAGAACGTATCGGTGTATCAAAGACGTCCATTACCTCAACTAATTCATAGTCCGGTACAATATATAAAATACCATTAATACATATTACTTGAAATCCAAGTAACTATCACATCACACGTTAATTCAATTACCAACCAGGTAATTCTATTAGTCACTTTGACCACTCTATTTATCTTGACAGTTCATGCCATATCACAAGTCTTTTCATTTGATTCAACATTTAATAATTTAATCCCAATACTAGTTAGTTTACACCAATTTCAAAACCAACTTATCAAAATGTAGCTTTTTAATTAACTATTCATATAGTTAACCTTCTTTACAGGGTCATGAAATCTTTCACCAAAAATTATAAGATTTTACCATCTTAATCTAGATGTTATAAGATTTCCAACGGTATCTCATACACCTCATTCTGACAAGTATGGCTCAAGATATCTCCGCCGTAAGCAAACTGCTTAAACCTATCGTCAAAACAACAGGGCAGCAAACTCTTTTCTTTTTCTGGGAATGTTTCCTTACTCATTTTATTCTCAGATTTTTATATCAAATGATAGACATTTTGGGCTTCAATTTGATATAATATTCATCCCATTTGGTTAAGTAATGAAGGAATTATGAAGTTTTCAAACTCCAAGTGTAAAGCTGCAAACACAAGGTAGTTTCGAGTACTGTCCATTCTCACTGAAACTGGGAATGATTTAGCACTCTAAAAATTCCCATATTTTACAAAAAGAAACTAGACATCCCAAGCTTTAATTTGATACCTCATAAATTCAATTTTATTAAGAAATGAGTGAGATACGCCCTTTTCAATTTGGGCTAAAACATGAACACAATTTTTCACAGCCTGAACCACGTTTACTATTCTAACCACGAATTCCTCAATTCTGATTGGATTCATCTAAAATTTTTGTATGTTATAATATACTTGTCTACCTTTAATTTGGAACAAGTATCACTCAATTTTATTTCCTAAAACTCAAATTATAAATATCGTAATACAGAATTCAGATTACACTCTATTAGGATTTGTGCACTTTTAACAACTCGATCTTGTTTCCTTTAACTTCAAACTAACAAACAACCACCAAAGAACATTAAACCACTTAAAATAACATCTTAGGATCATGTTTACTCATAACGCTAATTAGTTTTAACCCACTTCATAAATCCATTTTAAACCATCAAAGTTTAGGCCTTTTACCTTATATAGCTCCCTACACACCTCACCAACACTTTCCAAGCTTTAATCCTTGAATAACACTTGATTTTCTATCAAACATGAACAGGGGAAGTCACCTTTAAAGAGGATTATCTCAAAATATAAACCTCTCCAAGAAGAAATAATTGAGGGGTTTTGATCACAAGATCAAGGGCTACAAGTTTTGTGTTGAAACCTTGGTTTAAAAATGGCTAGAAGATGAAGTTTTCAAGCTTTCCTCTTGCTTCCATGGATGTAATAACCCTAAATTATGTAGCCACATTTATTAATGAGTCTTGTGTGGACCAAATGAATTAATGATAGTTATATGTGAATAGCCCAAGTTAAGCATGATTAAATAATCTAAAAGCCAAAAACTTAATGGGTTGAACCCACACCAACTAATGACCTTAATGGACCAAACTTATAACTCTTGAAGTTGTATGATCTTAGACTAAGCCCACATCAAATTTAAACATAAGTAGCCCAACCTAGGGTGATCCCAACCCAAAGAGACTCCTTGGGCCGAACCCATCATGCAAAGGAATAAGGCTTGGCCCATTCTCTAATTTCAATGGAAAGCTAACCCCAAAAGGGAAAAGTGGGCCAAACCCATTACCTAGTGTAGCCTTGGCCCAAAGTACAAAGCATTCCCAATATTTTTGAAGCCAACACCGTGGGCCCTTTAGTGGTGCAACAAGCCCAAGTCCATGAACATATGATGAATGATGTGGCATGTGATGAGTGGTTGCCACTACATGCAACCAATAAGGAAAGAAAGTTGAATGAAACTTGGCCATTTCCAATGCTAGCCGTCGGCCATAATAGAAGCAAGAAGACATGAATTGCCTTTCCTTCTCCCAAGGTGACACATTAAAGGATCAGGAACCAAGGCTTGATCCATTAAAAAGTGGAGCCACTTTTCTCCTTTCCCCTAGGCGCAATGATCATCATAAAAGGAATATGGCTTGCCTTACACACTAACCAATATTTCCCTATTAATGATTAAAGCATTGAACCTTGTTACATGCAAGAGTCTCTTCTCCCCATGCGCATCACTCCCCAAGTAATTAAAGCTGAACCTTGTTTCTCCCTAACCAAGGCATGACATGCAAGAGTCTCTTCTCCCCATGCGCATCACTCCCCAAGTAATTAATGTTGAACCTTGTTTCTCCCTAACCAAGGCATGACATGCAAAAGTCTCTTCTCCCCATGCTCATCACTCCCCAAGTAATTAATGCTGAACCTTGTTTCTCCCTAACCAAGGCATGACATGCAAGAGTCTCTTCTCCCCATGCGTGTAACATCTCGTTGTACACCGGTATTGTTAACATTAATTATGATATTAAGCGCAGTTACAATCACAGCAGTTCATTTATAAAAATGCGAATAAACTTTTTCCGATTATTACGCGAGCATTTAAAACATAAAAAGGCGTAATAATTAAAAGTTGTGATCGTAACCGTAAACTCTTGCAGAAGACTTATTTAAACTATTTTTATAACTCACATTACTTATTATAAGTTACTAAGGGGTTCCCATAAACCCACTTAGCCAATTTCCAAACTTTACGTTTTTACCTTTTCGGACATGTTTCATTCTTAATTTTTCTGCGACCACACCGCTTGCAACCAAACCTTCTTCTTAGATTACATCTTTGTCTTACTTAATTCCCTTTTCAACAAGCTATCATACGCTCAATTCGGAGCTCATTAGCTCCGATTATCGCCGTTTGAATTTGGATAAACAATTAGCCAACCAACCCCAAAAACAGCTCCAAACCACTCACATTACTCGAATTAATGCACTCAATCCATTCATCCATTTGCTTTCAAATTTTTATCCTACAAACTAGACATCTCAAACTTCATTTTGATATATCACACGCTTAATTTGACTAAGAAACGAAGCGGGAATTAATTTCCCAAATCAGGACCAGAACTGCCTCAGATGCAGTGGCATATGAGCAGTCCGTGTTTCTACATTTTTTTCAGGCCGAATATCAACCCAAAATTTCCTCAAATTTTTACAAAAGGTAGAGGACATCTCAAACTTCAAAATGGCGTATGGTACGTCCCTATTGGACCTCTATGGAGGGAGATATGCCCTCCCGAAGTTCACCTAAAATCTGCCAATTCTACAGAAATTTCGCCAGAGTTTCCTTTGTTTTTCCAATAATCCCAAAATTGTAAACGATCATTTAAACCTCAAATGTACCTAATAAACACACGATAATACAGTAATAATCCAATGGGTGGCACACACAAGGACCAACAATGCCTTGGGGCACTTACAACCCAATCCAGTTTATAGTCATTAGGCATATAGTTCATATTAATCATTCTTAAGTAGTTGCAATCACTAACACCTTTTTCATGCATATTTTTATCATACATGTAATCATACCCTAAAATAGGACTAAGGCCCTTCCATCATAAATAGTCATGCATCACATATGATTACAATATTGCTTTACAACTTACAACTTGAAACTTAAACTTCAACTTACATTCTTCCAATATTACAACTTAAATTCAAATGACAACATAACCAATTACATAACTACTAGACTTAGGCAAAATGGCATGAACAAATATGCTAATGAAGCTCATCCCACATACATATGAGATGTTCATGCCCTAAGTCTAGCCTAGGCCACACGGCCAACAAAATGCAAAATATGAAGCACTCCACGGCTCACTCTGCGGGCCTCTTGCCCGCTGCTCCGGCTCCACTGCTACCTCCTGAAATAAATGCCCCGAGACGGGGTGAGATATACGAATATATCTCAGTAACCAAGAGGTTCTGGAGAAAACTCCACCCAATGGTTCACTTCGATGCATATCAATAGAATAAAACAACCACTTTGAAAACGGGATATAGCAAGGGATTTAGAGAAATGGGGAATATAAAGATTCAAACTACGACGATACGGGATGGTAACCCCAATTCCACGTACGCCCTGGGCATATATAAGCCTATGGGTATCATCCAAGGTGTGTTCACAGAAACCACGACCATGATGCCCAAACCAACCAAAACGCCAAAGACATTTCTAATGTGCTCCTACCCGGATCACACACCATGACACGCAGTCAACTGGAACTCCCTCCTGGGGACCTATCCAGCGGAAGTCCGAAACTGCCCGAAGGCTAATAAAACTGTCTACTGGCCAGAGACTCGGTACCTCAGTACCCATAGCAATAATGCATGCATGCTCATGTGTTCTATACTATTCATACACACTTCCTACCGTTGCCATCAACTGGCAAGGTGGAACAGAAAAGGGGAACAAGCCCCTGTACCAAGAGGTTACCTTAAATATTGTTTTCACAAGCTCCGCAGCAGCTTATCCCACAACTTGGTACGCAGCAGAATGCCTACACAGAGGACATTCCCAATCTCTTATAATTCAAACAATACATGCTAATTTACAATTATACATGCATTGAACCAATTACATACCTCAATCCACTTGGTCCAGGACCAAGGGCAACTCCCAGATTCAAGTTTCGGGATTCAAGTCAACGTACGACAACCTATACAATTACGTACATCCATCAGTACGAGTCAAATAGCATCAAAACGCAAAATTCACAAAATCCTCCTCATCCTCCCTTGATGGTTCGGCCATTCAAGTGTTAATTTGAGATTTATTTTTCTAAATTTTCTTTCTCATTTTGTTATGCCTCATTAGGTTGTCAATAGGCCAATTCAAGTGCCGGTTCGTCATTTTCACGTCGAATTACATCAGAACGCGAAAACCGCAAAATCCCCCATTTTCCCCTTGAAGGTTCGGCCATCTAGGTGTTATTTGGGGATTTATTTTTATAAATGTTCTTTCTCATTTTATAACACTTCCTTAGGTTGCTTAGAGGCTAGTTCAATCGTCATTTTTCCGTTTTACGACATTTACGCATCGTTTTGCGAAATATTTCACTCTAGGCTCATTTATGCCAACTAAGCCACTTATTATTTTTGCATTGATTCTTCCACTTGCCAATCACCACACAACCCATCTAATTACCTTTTTAACACATAATTCATCACTCAAACAATTTCCAACAACATCAATTCCATAATTTTCCTTTAAAGGCCAAATTGCAACCTATGGCAATTCTAGGATTTCCATTCACTTTTACTCACTCCACATCTCACACAACCACATTATATCATCATATAATCATACCACAATTCATCAAGCAATGCCTCAACACAAAATTCCAAAGTCCCAAAATCATGATCTCAAATTCACTAAGTTAAAAATCATCACATTTCACCTAAAATTTTCATTGCATTTCTAGCATTAATACATCATTCTAAGGCATTATCATCTAATAGACATTTTCCATTTGAGCTCTCTAACACAACACATCATAAAATCAAAGCTTTAGGTCACAAAATCAATTCATCACAATCAACCGTTTAAAATGCAAGAACACTCACCCAAATGGAAGGTACAAGGCTCCTCCTAAACATACTCCACCATTGGAGCACTTAGAAGCTCCATGAACACAAATCTCCAACTATGAGCCGCGGCCTTGAGGAGGGATTTTCGCAAAATATAGCTGGATTCAAGGCTTGCCACTAGTGCCAATGTGTTTAGAAGGTGTTTTCCAACAAATTTCAACTCAAGAATCACTTGATTTGGTTAAGAAATGATGGAGTTATGGAGAAATTAAAATTTGAAGTGAAATCTTCAATGGGAGAAAAAGGGCTGCGGGTTTGAGGCTGATGGGGAGTGTAGGAGGTGATGAATAGTGTAGTGATGATGTGTCTTAAGTGAATTTTAAGTGGGGTGGGTCCCACGCCACCTCACGCGATTCAAAACGCGTCAAAACTCTCACTAAACGTCCGTAAATTCAAAGCCTATTTAGAAACTCTAATTATTAACATTAACTATTCCACTTTAATTAGGCATGATCAGATGAATTCAGAGTCCTCCATTCGTTAGGAGAAAACACTGTTTTTAAGCTATCGCGCACGCCGTTGGCACGCTTCTCCAAAATGACTTACTTTCATAAGATTTTATCAAAAATCATATTTCCTAACTCAATAAACCATTTATAACTCATATTTGAAACCTATAGCTCAAAACTCAATCGGCACGTTTTACGGTGCAATCGTACCGCGGTATTTTTACCCGCGAAAACACTGTTCACTGATTTTTCTGAAACTTGCCTATCCACCCAATTTTTCGTTCTGAACCCGTTTCCATGGTTATTTTTACCCTCTGAGACCTTCTACTCAATTTTTATCTTCCTAGAGTTGCGTGTTGGCTAATTACCGTTTTGCACTTTCTTTGTATTTTGGCCTAATCTTTAGGATTTTCACTAATCCATCACTTGATTGCTCACTTAATATTTTAATATTTGATTTAGAAATGTGAGGTGTTATATTAATGTTGAACCTTGTTTCTCCCTAACCAAGGCATGACATGCAAAAGTCTCTTCTCCCCATGCGCATCACTCCCCAAGTAATTAATGCTGAACCTTGTTTCTCCCTAACCAAGGCATGACATGCAAGAGTCTCTTCTCCCCATGCGCATCCCTCCCCAAGTGGTTAATGATGAATCTTGTTTCTCTCTAACCTAGACATGACATGTAAGAGTTTCTCCTCCCTATGCGCATGACAACCTTGAACAAGGTGAGAAGATTTGCCTAGCCCACACTCAACCTATGATCTAACCTCTCCTCACCTAGGCGTGATGATTAAGGGGACTTGGATAAAATAGATGACCAAAGGCCCTTCCCCCATTCCAACCGTACATTCCCAAGGCAAAGGTCACACTCCCTCACTCACTCTAACTTTAACAAGAAACCAAAGAAAAATGGCACCCTCTTCCCTCACCAAGGCTTCGGCCTTCTCAAAGAACAAGAACCCAAAAAGAAACAAACCTCTCCTCCCACCTAAGGCTTCGGCCATTAACATATCTAGGGCATAGGAACATCAAAAATACCTTTAAGCCTCCTTCATCGTCTATAGAGGAACACGTGGAAGGTGGACACTTAGAAGATCAAGAGTGACATATTGGTGGAAGAATCACTCCATTAAACATCATCCTTCGAGGTAAGGTCCCTTAGACTCTATTTTCAAGATATGGACCTCCACCCCTCTTATTTTCTTTTCAGTTTTATAAGGGCTTAAAGGAATACAAAATCTTCTTCCCTCATTCGAATTCTTGAAAGCTAAAAAGAAAGGAAAACCTTGTTAAATTGGGGCTTACATGTTAACCAAATTGTTAGAGTACTATGCATGAATCCACGTTGTTAGAATCATCTTCTAAGTCCTAATATCCTAAAGGGTCGAACCTAAATGCGATGTATGGACCAAGTGAGTTTTAGAATCACCTATTAAGTCTTATTATTTGATTAGGCCGAACCAAGGGTGCAAAGGAAGACCAGAGCATTGGAAATACCTACGTGGCCGAACTTGAACTCTAGTGAAGTAAAAGGACAAGACAATAGTGTAAGTGATTTATGGTTGTAGAAGTAGTTTCCCTATGGTTGCCACCCCCTTTATGTAAAGTGTTGGTTTGACTGCAATCTGTTACATGGTGCTATACAGTGATATGTTTTGCTGTTTGGAACTAATGTTTTGTTCATGCAAGATGTGTTACGATGGCCTGTGCACTAATACCATAGAGGCAACCTGACGAGGACCCTGGGTATTCGTCTGTAAGACCATGGAGAGTAATTGCCATGGCAAGATTGGTATGATGTTTTTGAAAGCATGACTTATCTTCCAAACTATGTTTCAAATATTTTCCACTCTATTATTGTATATGCTATTATATGACTGTTGCAGGAGAAAGCATCATGGTTTGGAGGTTGCTCCAACTATGAGTCCTTACTGAGACCCCCAATCTCACCCCTCTTTGGGGATCCCCTTTCAGTTAAAAATGACCAAGTGGGTAAGGAAAGGTAAGAGACTAGTACGTCATGAAGATGATACCATGCAGTTACTCGTGGATAAAATTACTGAACTTTGTAATGAAGGGCTGTATGAGCAGGCTATGTATCTTGTGTTGGTTAAAGTCTTCGGGGACTATAACTACAATGAATCCTTATGGATTGAGTGATGCCTTTTATTTATAGTTGTATGACTGTAATGAATTTTGCTACTTATGCTACTTTAGACATTTGATATGCGCTTATGCTACTTTAGACATTTGATTTGCGCTTATGCTACTTTAGACATTTGATATGCGCTTATGCTACTTTAGACATTTGATATGCGTTTAAGGTATTATAATTGGGTGTTTGTATTTAAGAGGCTTTATGTTTTATGGACTATGCAATTAAGTCGTAAGACCCATAGGATTTGGCCATGCATTGTTATTTAAGGTTAATTGACTAAATTTTAATATCACATAACGGGTTAAGAGGTATGAATAAGGCTAGGACTTCATCCTGGAGTTTATGACTCATTAGATGGACACCGAAGAGATATTTAACTTGATGGAAATTACATAAAGAACTTAAGGGTAATTGCATTCGTGGCTGGAAATTTGATAATAATAGGAGGATCAAATGATGAAACTATACGTAGTGGAAGGTGAGGATCATTAGAAGACTTAGAAATTCATATGGATACAAATCGTGACATAATGCACCCTAGACATTGTGAGGAAAATTGTAAACGCTAAGAACACATTATTAGATGGATACGTAGTTTTCTATTGGTTCTTTGATCTTTAGACTTTCAACTCTTATTCTTATTGGTTAGTAACTTATTCAACTAT
This sequence comes from Gastrolobium bilobum, assembly GCF_033153095.1. Classification (NCBI taxonomy): domain Eukaryota; kingdom Viridiplantae; phylum Streptophyta; class Magnoliopsida; order Fabales; family Fabaceae; genus Gastrolobium; species Gastrolobium bilobum. The sequence continues at coordinate 383,584 of NW_026898492.1, forward strand.
TCTTTATGACTAAGTAGTTGAATTACTTTATATGTCACCTTTGAACATTCAAACTTAAATCCTATTGGACAATTTATTCTTAAGACTTTCAACCTTAATTCCTATTGGTTAATTTCTATCAACCTTTGACTTCCTTGACCGTAGCCTTAATATGATCATAAGGTCATCCAATATGTATAGGAATTTTACTAGTTTTCATAACTTACACAGTCTTAAGGTTTTTACAATTACTTTGACTTAAAAAAATTTCTATTGGTTAACAATTATTCAAGCTTTGACCAAATTTTAAGAATTAATCTAGATATTATTTGATCACAATAAAATCTCTTCTTTCACATAGAATTCCACAAAAAATTTAATTAAATAATCAAAATTAAGTTTAGAGCTAGTTTCACTTATTTGCATACTAGTCCATAAACTTTCACATAATTATACTTTGACCCCAAATATTTTATTTTAATTCCATTAGGATCCTATTTGACTTGTTTGGTATGAACTATACCCTTCACTTAATTACAATGTAATTTACATGATTTATCGCTCACCGTTTCTTTGAATAAGTTTTTAATTCACATAAACGCTAAACTAGTTCACTGTCATCTACTCTGACAGTGAGGGTTGTTATACAATTTCTCTTCCATGACTCCACCACTTGTGTGGCAATAACAAGTTATATTAGCTATAAGGAGAATACACAAGGAAAATGAACACATTAACTTATCTAGAAAAAAAGTTTAGTTCAATCAGTGTTTTAAAACTCAGACCGATCATTAACCCAATCGAGGTATTGGATCATTGAGTCAATGGTTCAATCGGATTTCAAAATAATATATAATAAATATTAATAAATATATTACTCATATTAACAACTCATGCTGATTTTGGAATTTCCTTAAACTGGTCATGTACAAGAAATTTGAATACTTTGAATAACATTAATTTTAAATTAAACAAATTTTGTCTCTCATTATCATGGTTTAAAATATGGAATGCAGCTGTAATGTTGACGTTGTAGTCCTGTTCGAGTCAGGAACATCCACATCATAGTGGAGCTACCTCTTTCAAAATGATTTTTTTTATTCACAAGGACTTGAATACATGACCTTACTTAAGCGAAATCAAGCATATACCACCTGAACCAGCTTCCTTTCGTTGTAATGTTAAAGTTTTTGTTCTAAGCAACTGTAATCGTAGGCAACTGATCAATGAGGTTTAGAGAATTGAATTGGATTCTAAACATTTTGAAAATGTGCTCATAGGATGGAAGTTTTGACCAACGAAAGAATTTAGAAGAAGCTAACTAAGAGCTCCATATATTAGGGCCTATTTTGTGTGATGTATAAGACCTAATAGTATAAGCTTATATTATACGTTATGTCATTTTTAGATATTTGGAGTGACCATCGTATAGCATAAGCTTATACAGCAGGACCCCTTAATACATCAAAATGATGTATAACTTAATCAGGCCTAAGGGGTAGGATTAGGCCTGATAAGGGATTAATGTATTAACAATGTTGACCAGTGCAATTCTCATGAATTAATATATTATTTCAATATTAATATATTAAAATAAAAATAAATTTTTTAATATATTTTTAATTTTTAAAATATTTGAATTTTTTATTTTTGTAATAATTAATATTTTTTTCGGACATACTGATCAATATATTTTTATAAAAGTGAATATCATATGACATATTTGGAAAAAATATATAAATTCGTTATTAAAGGGTATTTTTGTTAAAAATATTTTTTTTTATCCTATCTGGTATTATATAGTGTATTACCAAATACTGGATGATATTATTTTATACAATACATTATATTGTACAATATCATGTCAAACGCTAGATAATATTAAAATTTAATCAGGTCTTATACAATCAAACCTTATACTATCAGACCTTATCCTATTCTGCGTATCAAATATGCCCTTATGTATATTTTATAACATTCGATATTACCAAATTATTGCTAGCTTTCAGTCTTTGACCCATGAGTATTGAAAGCTGAAAATATGTACAACTGTGAATGCATGTGGATAGATTGTCATAATCCTATTATTAATCAAAGTCAACAGTTCAATGCAATTGTCTTTTTTTTTTAATTTGCTCAAGATATTTCTCGGCAGACAATTGAAGACTAATCTTTTCGAGGCGTAAGATCACCGATATAGGTTTTGCTTCTACCAACAAAGCATTTTCCATACGTAGTCAGGAATCGAACCCCTATCATGATGCTTAAGGAACTCGGTCATCTACCGATTGTGCCGGCAGAAGCGGATTTAGAAGGGCTGGGGTGGCGGCCGCAGCAAAAAAATTTGAAGGAATTTTTTTTTTAAGCAAAGCACATTGTTTGTTTCAGTTTCAGTGCCATTCTTGGTTTCTTTACCAGTGGAAATGACACTAACTTTTTATTTTGTCGCTTTCTCTGTTTAGTTTTTGTTGTTGTTTCACTTCAGCCATTTTTGATTGTTTGGAGTTATCTGTAAAAGCTTCACAGAGAAGAAATGAAGAGTGGGGTTAGGGTACCCTTTGTCCTGTCCTGTCTCTCACTTATGCTGCTACTTCTCTTGCGTTTTTCCTCTTCTCAGATGCCAGGTTACCCTCTTCTTCAAATCCCTTTTCTTTTCTTAGATTGGTTTCCATAAAGATTGAGTCTTTTTATGCTCTTGCACTGGTTTTTGCTTTAAAAAAGATGTCTTGTTTTAATAGCAACCTGAATTTTGAAAACCATTTTAACAATTCCTTTGTCTTTCATCATCTTGTTTCATAGGAATGAATTGGTTGTAATTTAGCATGGATATCTTGTTGCATAAATTTAAACACAATAATATAAGGCTGTGACCCAGCTTTAGTGTTTTGATTCATGTGTTTTCAGTTTTACTTGTATGGCTCTTGGCTTTAATTATGAGTCAAGACATACTTAAATTAATTGTGGTTAAATAGTCCTTCTCATCATGATTAAAGTTGTGTTTCTTTCAATGCCATGATGATGTTTCTTTTTCTAGTTTTATGAAAGATCCTTCAGAATTTGAGACTTTTCAAGCCTTTAATGACTCGTTCCGGAGTTAGGGTTGTTCTTTATGCAACTTTGCTGACTAGTTCAATGCAACTTTGCCTCCTCTCATTAAAATTCCTAGTTCCGCCACTATGTGTCGAGCTTTATTGGTCAATGCAATTGTCTTTTATAATTCTTTGCTTGTTTTCACACAAGTTGTGCAATTGTTTTTTTTTTTAAATCATTTGTTGTTTAGTACCAGTTACTTATCAAATGATGTAAATATTATATTATGCGTACTTTTTTTAACAAAGAAATGGCTTGTGGAAGTAAAGCCAATATATTCTTGAGGGGGGAAAATGAATAAAATCAAAGTTTATTTTTTTAATTAAAACAACCCTTAAATTCAGTGTCATCCCTAGATCGGAAGATATAAGTGTGATATCTTAAACTTATTGGGAATGGTATGGGGAGGCCAAAAACCTTTTGTAAAGGATGCATCTATCAATGAACCAAATGACAGATCACGATAAGTGGGTTGATTCTATATTTCAATCTAAAATCTTAAGGTTATAAATATATGGGTCTTTCGTACTTATATGGTCCTCAGTTGAAGGAATTTTCACCGATGTGAGGCTTCACCACTACTCACACTTGAATATTTCCAAGACCCAGCGAAACAGTTGGCTCTGACTCTGATACAACCGTTGGTACGACACTACACCTCAACACGAAATCTTAAGCTTGTAGACCTACAAGTCTTTCGCACTTATATGATCATCACTTGATTGATTTATGATCGATGTAGGACATTATTACTACTCATACTTGAATATTTCTAATAGAAGTTACGTATTAATATTATAGAAATATATTCATTAAAGTTTATGTAATCTCTTCTTTCCATTATAAAAGTTAACACAATATTATTTTATATATTAAATTTTGTTTTGTTCGATGTTATTGGATCGAAATATTCAATTTGAGATTGGTTAATTAATATTGGATCTAGATTCCCTCTCTCAGATACCTATAGGGGAGGTATCTTAGAGAATAACGGATCATTATGCATTAGAATAACGACATAACCAAAGGGTGAGGTATGTGTATAGTGAGAGCTAAGAGAGAGAAAGAGAGAGGGGGTTTAGAAAGTGTGTACCTGATTAGCTTAACCCTTTATTTATAAATGGGTTACCTGACAGGAGCAGATTTTTGGGCCTTTTTGAAATATTGGGAGTCCAGTTCTTGATTCATTGTTGTCACACTAGGATTAGTATACTTTAAGGAATATTTCCTTAATTATCCTCTTAGTTGTTAGCCTTTCTTGGGCCTTCTAAAATGTGGACCTTTATGTCAAGTCCATAACAGTTGCCCTATAGCTCGGTAGTTTGGATGTTCGGGCATCCGAGGTGTAATAATTGTTGTCTCCGTGTTGATGGACTTGTCTCTTTTTTTTCGACAATTTTCCTCTGGGTTGAAACCCTTTTTAGCTGACTTAATTAGGTTGACGATTGCAGTTATTGTCTCCGACTATGTTGAAGATCAAACTTGCCGAGCTTCGCTGCTGGGATCTAGTCATGCCTTGGTCCGTGTTGGCTGCTTTGGTTTAGGACTAGCTAAGTAAGTTTAGACTCATCTTTCAAGTTTGCAGTGCTGGCTTCTCATGCCGGTCGATCGAACTTTTCTTACCGAGGTCCCTATTAGAGGTGGAGTGATTTTTCCTTTGACCTCCTTATCGGGGCTTTATCCCTACCTTTTCGGGTTGTGATACTTTTTCTAAGATCCATGCAATCTTGTTAATCTGCACTCCGGATTCCATTTTTTGGGTACTTCCTGGTTCACACTGAGCGACTTTCTTTTTATGCTTCCTGATTCGAATTTTAACTCAGCCTTAGAATTATTTGTATCAGGTTTCATGAGCCGGTATTGAAGATGCTCCTCTTGTATTCCTCTCTCATCCCTTTTGGCCGAGGTCTTGTTTCGGACTGCTCGATCTATCTTTAGACCATCTTGCCCAGGTTTCGTTGCTTTCATTATTAGTGCTTTCTAGCATTTATGATTTTGTCAACTTTCCTGAATTAGGTTACTGGGGTAGTGTTGGGTTGAAATCTTTTATCCTTCTTTATGGCTTTAGTTGTAGTGTGTTCTGTGTTCGTGATTGTAACAGCCTGTTGTACACCGGTATTGTTAACATTAATAATAATATTAAGCGCAGTTACAATCACAACAATTACTTTATAAAAATGCGAGTAAACTTTTTCCGTTTATTACGCGAGCATTGAAAACCGTAAAAAGCGTAATAAATAAAAGCTGTGACCATAACTGTAAACTCTTGCGAAATACTTGTTTAAACTATTTTTATATCTTATTTTACTTAAGGGTTCCCATAAACCCACTTAACAAATTTTTCAATTTTACATTTTCTACCCATCCGAACATGGTTCGGTTATTATTTTTCTGCGGACACACCGCACAAAACCAGACCTTCAACTTTAGTTATTTTTTTTCTTACTTAAATACCTTTCTAAGAAGCTATCACACGAGTCATTTCGATCTCGTTTGCTCCGGATATCGCCGTTTGAAGTTGGACAAGCAACTCTGCCAACCAACCCCAAAACAGCTCCAAACGTCTCACACTCCATGAATTACTACAGAAAATCCACTCACTCAACTGCTCCCAAATTTTTATAAAACAAACTAGACACCTCAACCTTCAATTTGATATATCATACGCTTAATTTTACTGAGAAACGAAGCGGGAATAAAATTTTCAAAAACTGCCAGAAACAGCCCCTACACAGGAGCGTTCTGGACAGTCCGTGTTCACAGTCTTCTACAGGGTTGCGTTCAACCTAGATAATTCTCAGGTTTTAACACTATGTAGGAGACATCTCAGGCTTTAAAATGGTGTATGGCACGTCCCTATCGGAAATCTGTGGAGGGAATTATGCTCTCCCCAAGTTTGCCGAAAAACTGTCAGTTTCTAGAAATTTCGCCAGAGTTTCCTTTGTTTTTCCAACGTTTCCCAAATTTGTACAAGTGATCTATGACCTCAAATAGTGGGTGGCACACACAAGGACCAACAATTCCTTGGGGTACTTACAACCCATCATAGTTTATTTTACTTATATAATACATATCACATTGCTTCTTGGATTAATACTTAATACGTTTCCATCATCAAAGTCCAACTGCATGCATCTTCTAAACATACACATAATCATGTTCCTAAAATAGGCCTATTGCCCTTCCATCATATTACATGCTTACATATTACATCAAGTATTCAGGTACAGTTTACAATCTCCACATGCATATTACACTTTACAACTCAAAGTCTTCAAATACAACATAATGTGAAAACCTCAAAATGATATATGTACTAGACTTAGGCAAAATGACATGAACAAATATGACAATGAATCTCATCCTACATATATATGGAATGTTCATGCCCTAAGTCTAGCCTAGGCCCAGCGGCCACCGAAATGCAAAATACTGCAAATACTCCAGCTAATCATCCTGCGGGCTTCTTACCCGCCGCTCCTGCACCACTGCTACCTCCCGAAATAAAATCCCCGAGACGGGGTGAGATATATGAATATATATCTCAGTAACCCAGAGGTTCTGGAGAAAACTCCGCCCAATGGCTCACTTCGATGCATATAAATAATATAAAATAACTTCTTGAAAACGGGATACAACAAGGGATTTAGAGAAAACGGGGATCATTGGGTACAAAATACGACGAAGCTGGAATGGTAGCTACCAACACCACACAACGTCCTCAGCATATAAGCCTATGGGTCTCATCCAAGGCGTGTTCCTAGAACATCGACCAAGATACCCCTCCCATCCGCATACACCCGAGACTTCCTAGTGTGCTCCTATCCGGATCACACACTACGACCCTAGGTCAACTGGAACTCCCTCTCGGAGACCTATCCAGTGGAAGTCCGAAACGCCCGAAGGCAAAACTATCTGCTGGCCAGAGAATCGGTACCTATGTACCAACATACATACTAAATGCACGATCATGTTATTCTACATTACTCATATACATTTCCTACCATCACCCTCAACGGCATGGTGGAACACATAAGGGGAACAAGCCCCAGTACCAAGAGGTTACCTGAATAATCCTCTCCACGTAGCTCTAACGTAATATATTTCTCGAGCTCGTTATACAACAGAAATGCCTACACATAGGACATTCTCAATTAATTACTATTCATATGAACACATGCAAGTTACTAATTCTACAAGCATGGTTCCAATTACTCACCTCAATCCCACTTAATCCAGGACCAAGGGCAATCCACTGAGCTCACGGTTTGGGGTTCAAATCAACGTACGGCAACCTACAACAACCATGTACGAATCGTCAATACACGACAATTCTGTCAGAATACGAAAAAAATGTCAAATCATCATATTAACTTATAGAAACCAACATCCACTTCCACCTAGAATTTTATTAACATACTGTTTACACAATTTTCTCCTCTTGGCCGAATTGGCCTAGTTCAAAGTCCATGATTTTCTTTCAAATATAACCATGTTTTCGCACTTCAATCCAAGAGATTCATCAACCATCAAGCCATAACATATTTAAATGAAACTCCATCCAAAGTCAGCCCCTAACATGCTTGACCTAAATTTGAAATTAAAGAAATAAACCATTAAATGATAAGTTTAGTACCTTGTCAGACTTTAGAAGAATAATGGATCATTTCCCATCAATTAAACACTTAAAACAGTCTACTCATGGTCAGGGGCAGCAGCTAGTCGCAGCCTTTGAGGGAGAATAATTCTCTTGATACAAGCTCTCTTGAAGAACTACTAATACCGTTAGGTTCTCAACACTTTATTCTACAAACTTGGTGTAGGACTCACCACTTACAAATGGCTAGAAACCAAGAACCATGGTTGCCCTTTGTCTACAATGGCTCACGGTTATGAGAGAAAGCAAAGGGAGAAGGTGTGTAGTTTTGGTCTCCTAAACTAAAGAGAACCGACTCAATTAAATACTAAGGAGCTTACTTGTTTATTATCTCATTGACTCACCGATTGGAGGGACAAGGAAGTTGCCGAATTGTGTAACCAACCATGACTCCACTCTTTTAATTCCTTTTTGTTCCACCGCTTGGTACCTAGTCTTTATTGATATTAAATTCACTTACCTTCTAATGAAGTAAGGGCCAGCGGAATTCTCACCACCACCGACTTTGCTTCAAGCAACTAGGACTTTGTTTAAGCATGACAAGGACTAAGCATGACAAGGACTTAAGCATGACAAGTACCTCACTTCTTTTATTTGCTTTTGTTCCATCGATTGCCACTTGATGTCCACCGCCAAGCACTTGCTTCACTTGTTTGTTACTTTACTTATCAACTAATGCAATCAAAGACTAGCATGGGATTCATCACCTACTTGGGAGACTAGAAATATACCATTTAGTTTATATTTCCTCTACATACTTTAGTTTATACGAAGTCAAATTAATATGTAATAAGGTTAACAACAATTTATCAATTTACCGTTTTAAGTATTTCGACCTTTTTTTTCAGGATTTTCACTAATCCTTCCCTTTAATTCTCATTTAACATATTAATATTTAAACTTAAAAATGTGAGGTGTTATAGTGATGCTGGGATCATGTATAATAACCCTAATTTATAAATGGTATTATTGCATTGGATTAATTATTTAATCATGCATAATGAAGATTTATTAAGTGAGAGGCTTAATTAAATTGAATAAATGTCAAGAGACTTACGAAATAAATACTCAATTGAGTGGTTGCATGTAGGTAAGTGAGGAAATGGAAAGATATGTTAATGAGCCCTGTCAGCCATTTCTCGTTGGCATGCTCGCTGAAGCGAGCGTTGTAATTGCTCACTGAAGCGAGGAGCCCAACGAGTAAACCTGTGTTTTGTTAAAATTAGATGAAAACCGACATCTCATTTGGTTATCTCCCACAAAAGAACAGAGGCAGTCATTTATGAGTGAGAAAATAGCTAGAAAAAACCCTAAGATAGATAAAGTGAATGAAATCATTTGGTTCTAATTTCAAAAGTGTGTAGAATCACAAGGAGAACTCAACCCACCAAAGAAATCCCTTTGAAAACAATTGTGTGGAGAGGTTTTCCTCCATTAAAGTGGCGCCCCTTTGTTGATTGAAGGACTAAGACAAGTGCACTGGCTCATTGGAGGTTTGGAAAGCATTCCTTGGGCCATTGTGGTGTGATTGATAGTAAGAAACCCTTTTCTTTTTCATGCTTTCATGATATTGAAATTTCTAGGGTTTTATGTGAATGTTGGTTAATTGGGGTATATTGAGGCTTGATTGAGACTTAGTGCATGTTAGAGAAAATGTTAAGGAAGTAGAATAATCAGTGAAAATGTGTTTGGAAGACCATTTCGGTCACCTGCCTTAATTTCGAAAATGCATGCCTATATATATTGAGATTGCTTGTGTTTCAAGCAGTGTAGGTTGGATGGTTGTATTGATTTTGTTTATGTTGTTTCTAGGTTGGAAATTAGTGAACCATCATTGATCGATCAATCATTGGACGAGGCTGTGGATGTGGACTTGAATCTTGAGTGATTCTTGGCTAGTTAAGTTCTCCACTTTGAGAAGTTTGTTGAATTGCCTGAGATATTGTGCATATGGATATATTCAATGGTTTGCAATTTTATTGCGTTGTATATTAAATTACCAAATAACCTTCTGAATGTGTGATTTGTGTTTGGCAAGCTTTGGTGTAGATTTCTTTGTTGGGTTTAGTATGCTCTTTTCACTTAAGCCCAATAGCTTTAGTGAGAGTGAGCCCAAAGTCTAATTTTAACCCATGAAGCTTTGGGTTAGTTTTGGATTGGGCAGGGTATATAAACTCTCTTTTCTCTCTAATGTTTCCTAGGGTTACAGACATCAGAAACACACCAAAGAGGCAGGCGTTCATCATCTGAACGGTTGCCCACACGACCCGCTGATCCCCTTGAGTCATAGCCTGGAAGATCAACCGTAGAGCGGAATTGCGACCGTTCGTGGTGCGTTGCTGCAAGATCGTGAGGCTTGAGAAAGAGAACTGAACGTGAGAAATTTTCATGCTCGCTACTTCACCCCAGGTAATCAAAGCGGTGTCTTTATTCTTCATCGCATCGGTACGATGCGCTTCTGCGTTTCTGATGATAGACCTTCATATGGTATCAGAGTCGGATTGTCATGGGGATTTAGATTAGTTTTGATTTATTTAATTTTCTATGTGATTATGAAAATATGACACCTTTATTATGTATCTGTTATTTATATTCATGTTATTGATTCTTTATAGTTCTTTTTCATAAAAGTTTAAATTTTAATCGGTAAAAATGCTTTTATCCATGGTTAGGGTCTCTCGTGTATTTCTCGATTTGTAACAAGGAGGCTAATCCCATATGATTAGGTTTCCTCCTTGCTATTTTTAATTATTTGTCGGAATTTCTGTGTATTTTTCCAATATTTTGTAAAAGTTCAAGATCGAGAAACTGCGAGGAAAATGCGCAGTCAGCACTGTCAGAGATTTTTCGAGGACTTCACAAGCTTAGAATGGGGCGATCCATATATGGTTGGAAAGAGCACGGAAAGACGAACACAACGGTGGGTGTATCACCTCCACCAGAGCCTCCACGCGCCGTCACAAGTGGATGCGAGTGGCCGCCACTCTCCGGCAAATAATCAACGCGTGTGGGAGCGTGGGGCCACCTTTTTGGGTGGTTCCGGCGGTGGTGCACTTGTTTCTCTGTGGTGGTCCTTCCCCTGGATTTTCGGCCTGAGTTGAATTTGGGTGACGGCACGGCAGACCTGACGGCTAGGGTTCCTTTTTCGCGTGCTAGGGTTTCTCGCCAACGGATTAGGTGTTTGGGCTTTTGGGCCCATGGAAACCCTAAAGGGGCTTGAGATAGATACTATGGGCTAGGCGAAAGTCGAGTTCTAAAGTTGTAATATTTTTTTATTTTTTTTTTAAATAGGAAGGCTATGGATTAAAGTAATTAGAATTTATTACTTAATGCTTTTATTGATTGGTATGAATAATATGTGCGATTAACATGACATTTGCGATAACATGTCATATAGGATAGGAATGTGCCGTATTGTTGCATGATCACTTGTCATACGTGCACATTTACTATTATGTCATTATTGACTAGTTTGATAGTTTATGCGCGTAGTTTTTGATTTTAAATATTCCGGTAAAATAAAATTATGATTATTATGATTTTAGAAACAAAATATAGATTAATGGTTATATTAATTTTGAAAATTAATTAATTATTATGATTTTGGTAAAATCTAGAATAATCAAATTCATTATTTTTTGGAGTTTAAAACCAACACAAATTAGTAAGAAAATTTCCTAAGAGAATTCTTTTGTTTTGCGAGTAATTTGTGGGTCTACTAAAATGGTCATGTGTTAAACGCACGTTGCATACCACAATCATGTATCATGATTGTGTGAAGCACACGCTGCCTATCATGACCGGATTTTAGGACCTTAATGATTTCAAAATTCAGATAAGCTATGTGATGCACGTTCATCGACGCTCTTGTTTACATAGTTTTTGAAACCAAACAAAGGATACTCTCAATTAAATAATTCTTGGAAATTGGAAAATATTGCTTATGTTGAATGGAAGGAGATTTAAATTAAGAAATTAATTTAACCTTCAAGCGCATTATAGGACCATTAATAAAATAATCATGTGAAGTCCCATCGAATAAGCATGACTGAATTTTATTAGATTGGACCTAAATAATTTTGGGAGGAGATTTAAATTAAGAAATTAATTTAACCTCTAAGCGCATTGTGGGCCTATCAATAAAATAATCATGTGAGGCCCCATCGGATAAACATGATTGGATTTTATTGGGCCTTAATAATTTCAAAATTTTAATAAAGTATTGTACGGCCCATCGTCGATAATACTAAGTTATTAAAGATAATTTTGAAATTAAACAATGATTTCGACAGGGATTATGAAAATTCTCAAACAAAAATGTTGAATGGGTGAAGGTTTTAAAAATTAAGTAATTAATTTTAAAACCTGCGGGCTCCATTTGTGGGTTTATTAGTGAAATGGTTATCGCTGAAGCCCCATCTGATAAGGATAATCAGATTTCACTAGATTAAATCTTAATAATTTCAAAATTTTAGTAAAGTATTGTACCGCCCATCGTCGGCAATGCTTAGACACTAAAGATAATTTTGAAATTAAACAATGGTTAATTACATTCAATTTTGGTAAAATTGTTAACCCTCCTATCGAGGCTCTGGCAATGGCACTGAAGGCCCAAACAACAATTTTGGTTTTTACAAGTGACTTGCCCTTCGTAAGCCTTGTAAAGATAAACTGAAGGATTGTTAACAATAAACAAGAGTAGTTATGAGAATTTACTTGTACTTCGTTTGTTTATTGCATTATTTGTTTATAATTGTGTGCTTTATATGTTTTTTTTTCAGAAAATGACTTCCTTTAATCCTATAGCCATGATTTTGAGTCAAAAACCTCTAGATGGTACAAACTATGAAGAATGGAAAAGGAACCTGGATGTTGTTCTTAAACATGAAAAGCTGAAATTTGTCCTTACCATACCAAAGCCATGGCAACCTGTAGAGAGTGCATCTCAGGAAACGAAGATGCATTTCTCAGATTGGAAGAGGGCAGATATGGTAGTTCCCTGCTATATTATTGTCAGTCTTTCAAAATACTTGCAAAAGCAAGTGTACATGATTAAGAGTGGAGTTGAAATGCTTCAGACTCTTAATGACATGTTTGCTGTGTCTAGCAGCTCTGTTAGACAGAATGCAGTTAGTGCAGGTTTTACTAAGAGTCTTGTTAAATCCAAAGGGAAACCCAAGGGTGGTAAGAAGAACAAAATGACTTGGTTATCAGTTGTCAAACCAGTTGCAATGAAGAAGCCGAAAGGCAAGTGCTTCAAGTACAGGCTGAAGGGACACTTGATGAAAGATTGCCCAGAGGTGATGAAAAGAAAAAGGTAAGGGTAATTTAAAAGGCTTAATTAGTGGATGAATCTATGATTTAGGAACCACTAACTATGTTTGTTGCTCTTTGCAGTGGTTCAAGCATAGAGAGCCTATTACCATTGGACAAACATATTTTAAGATTGAAGATGGGGAGCTTGTGTCTGCATTAGCAATAGAATAAGTTATTTTATCTTTTGATAATTTATGATTTTAGTTTTGGATGACTGTTTAATTATTCCAGATTTGAAGAGGAATTTTATTTCTGTTAGTTGTTTTGTGGAAACATGGTTTAATAGTACAATTTAATTCCTCAGTTTAATAAGAAGTTCATCTTCTTTTATTCCGGTATATTAAATTGTCTTTATTACTTGAGTTATATTTCCCATTTAATTTATTATGTTGAATGGATAGGATGATGAACAAGGATTTTCACCAAAGAAATAAAAGTTTCAAATGAAACATAACTTTGGTCTTTGTGATTGAGTCACATTACCTCAAGTAGGAAACATGTTTTAGTTAAAAGAGGGACTGAAAGTTCAAGAATCTTTTAACTAAAAGCTACATGTTAGCCTTAGGGTGTGCATGACAACCATTCTATTCCCTAGCACTGTTTCTGAAAAGAAACAATTCTTTTCTATTTCTGTTTTTGGGAACAGTTTCTGAGAAAAAAATGTGTTTGATAACACGTTCTATTTTTATTCCGAAGATGAGAATTACGTTTGACAACATAACAAATAATATAATAAAAAATAATTCCTATTAAATATAAAAAAATTTCGGATCATCACTTTCCTTTCCATATGGTGTGGTTGTGGTGGTGGTGGTGGCAGGGGGTGGCGGTGGCGGCAGTGACATGGAGATTGTAGTGGTAGTGGTTGTGACGGCAATGGCTGCGGCGATGGCGGTGGTAATGGTGGCGGCGACGGCGATAGTATGGGGGTGGTGGTGGTGGAGGTGACGGCAGTGGCTTCGACAATGGTGGTAGAGATGGTGGTTGGTGGCAGTGACAATGGTAGTGGTGGTGGTTGTGATGGCATCATGGAGGTGGTGGCAGTGGTGGTAGGTGATATTGGTGGTGGTGGTGGTGGCGGTGGTGATGATGGTGGCGGTGGTGGTGGTGATGGTGGTGGTGACGGTAGTGGCTGTGATGGTGGTGGTGGTGGTGGTTGGTGGCGGCGGCAGTGTCGGTGGTGGCTGCAACAATGATAATGGTGGTTGGTGACATTGGTGGTGATGGTAGCGGTGGCGTTGTGGTGGTGGTGGCAATGGCGTGGTGATGGCGATGGTGGCAGTGGCGGTAGTGGTGCGATGATGGTGGTGGTGATAGTGACGGTGATAGTGGTGGTGGTTGCAATGGTGGTAGTTGTGGTGGTGGTGGTGATGGTGGCATGATGGTAGTGATGGGTGGAGGTGGTGATGGTGGCGGTGGCATCATGGTGGTGGCGGGTGGTCACGACAACACTAGTGGTACGACGGCGGCGACGACGATGGTGGCGGTGGTCGTGTTGGGATGATGATGGTAGAGAAGGAGAGTGATTAAGAGAGATAAGTGTTTCTCATTTTGTGCCCAGAAACAAAAAAAGCAAAAATTTTCTGATTCTTTTTTCTGTTCCCCAGCACAAAAATTAATTTGGTTCATCCCGGGAACAAAAAAATAAACCGGTTTTACCAAACGAGTTTTCTATCCATTTCTGTTCCCGGGAACAGAAATTAAAAAAAAAAAAAAGATTCCGGGAAGGTTGTCATGCGCACCCTTATTTTGGAAGGTAAAATGACCAAGCAATCTTACAAGGGTCCAAAAAGATTTGCGCAACTATTCAACTAGAACTGGTACATACTAATGTATGTGGACCAATTAGAGTTCAGACCAGAAGAGGTGATGAGTACTTCATTATATGAAAGTTTACTCTGGATTTGGACAGATGAACCAAGTGCGCCATAAGTCTAAAGCTTTTGGAAATTTCCAAGCAGTTTAAGTCTAAGGCAGAAAAGCACGTAGGTGTTCAAATCAAAACACTTTGGTCTGACTAGAGTGTTGGCAACCTGTCTGGTAAGTTCAGGTCTTACCTGATTTAAGAGGGGATAGTTTTCGTAACTTTCAATTCTAAGAACGCGTTAGTTGAATGAAGTTGCAGTATACAAAAATCAAACATTTTAGACTTGGTGAAGATCATGTTCAGTTATTCATCTTTGCCAATGTTGTTCAAGGGAGATGCCTAAGAGAATGAAATGTACCATCTTAACTTAATTTCGTCAAAAGTTTGTTGTAAAGACACCTAAAGAATTATGGAAAGGGTGCAAGCCCAGATCAAACCATATTCGGATTTAGGGTGCTACGGCACACGTCCTACAACAGCAGTCAAATAAGATAGAATCTCGTATGGAAGAGTGCATATCTTTTGGCTACCCTAAGAGAACTAGGGATGATTTCTTATTTAGTCTTAAGGACAAGATAATCTAAGTGAGCACTCACATGATTTTCTTAAAGGAGGACTAGATGAGAAATTATAAGCTCTTAAGTAAGGTTATTCTTGATGAGATTTTTCTCAGATCAAGAATTTCCAGAATCTCTAGAAGCTTCACCCACTGTTCCCTTGATTGTTGAAGAGGGGATAGATATATCTCTAGGTGAACAAAAGGGAGAACCGTAATTAGAAATTCAACATGATAATATATAAGTGAAACTAGTAGAAATATTAGTATCACATGTGGATGAACAATATCAAGAATAAGCGGATCCTCAAGAAATTGAAGATCCATCATTTGACCCACTCTTTGTTTTACCTATAAATACACAAGGTCTAGTGCAGTACATTCGTAGTGGGAGAGAACCTTGTTAACTCTCAAGTTGTCTCTTATTGAGTGACATTGATCCTACTAGTTACGATAATGCACTAGAAGATGTTGTTGATCAAGTGTTGCTCAAGCTATGAACAATGAGATGAAATACTTGTATTTCAACTCCGTTCGATCCTAGTAAAGACACCAAGAGGAATAAAACCCACAAGGTGCATGTGGACATAAAAGGTAAAGAGAGGATGGACAGGAAGGTGAAAACCTTCAAAGCTAGCTTGGAGGCAATTTTGCCAAACGCCATGTTTGAGTCTATCCAGATTCTCTCAGTTGCTATAAGTCTCAATTATGAGATTTCATTTTGGGAGTTGGGTGTCAGGATATCTACATACAACAACCAAAAGGGTTTATAGCAAATGAGTAGGAACACATGGTATGCAAGTTGTGAAAGTCTATTTCATATAATTAAGCAAGTATCCAGGTCTTGGAACATCAGTTTTGATCAGGTTATCAAAATTTTGATTTTGAGATAAACTTGATGAATAATGTGTATTTGTATGTAAAGGATCCAACTGAAGACAATAGCTTTTCTAGTACTTTATGTAGATGATATGCTCCTTATTGGAAACAACATGGAGGTAATATCAAGCATAAAGAGTTGGCTAAGTTAGTGTTTTGGTATGGAAGTACTGGAGAAGCCAATTATATTCTTGGTTTAAAACTCTTATGAGACCAGAAGAATAAGTTGTCGGCATCACCTCAGGCTACTTACATTGAAAAAACTGTTGCCAAAATTCAACATGATAATTCTAAGAGAAGAATTATAAATTCTCAGATGTTGAATTCATCTTCCTAAGGAGTAACGAAAGACTCCTAAGAAGGAAGAATGCATGAGCAGGATATCCTATGCTTTGGCAAAGGTAGACTCATGTATATCATGTTGGCCATTAAACTAGACATCTGTCACGCAGTGGGACTAGTGAGACGGTACCATTTTGAACCTAGAGGAATACTAGATTATTGTTAAGCATGTACTCAAGTATCTTTGGAGAACGAGAGATTATATGTTGGTATATTCTAGTGGGAGTCTTGAAAAGCTGAGTTTTCACAAATTCAGTTATTTCAAGTGGATATTGACTCAAGAAAATCAACCTCGAGCTATGAATTTTACTCAATTAGGATAGGAATAGAGGTGGATCTTGTAGACCCAGATACTAAGAGTTTTCCTGAACTTGTGTTCAAGAGGCATGTTACTTCTTTGGGTCTTAGGAGGATCCCAGATGTAAAAACCCACACCGTTACTTAAGGAATTTAATTAATAAATTATGAGAAAATAGGAAATGATTCCATAATTGACTCTAATAATTATTATGAGGCCTTAATAATTACAGTAAGTGATTAAGAATGCTGAAAGTCGCTTTTCGGAAGAAAAGTGCAGATACCGGTTCTGCTAGTCGGTATAAATGCGTACCGAAAACGTATCCCGGAAAATTATAATAAGTGCATGATAATTACTAGAATGATATGTAGGACTTGTAAAACGAGTTTCAAGTCCAAATATTGAGAACTGGTGCTAGAAACCGGTACTGGCTTTGAAAAGCACGTACCGGAAAGGCGCTCAGAAAATTATAAGAAAAATATGATAATTCTTGGAAAAATGTGTAGTTTCAGATTCCAAAGTTTGGGATTAAAATGCTAAGCATAGCAATTAAAGTTAATACTGTGTGTTTAATTGTTAAACCACTATATATAGCCTTATGATTGGCACATAACCCTAGGACCTCAGTTTTTGTGCGTGAGAGTGGCTGACCAGAACCTTGAAACACTTTTCCATAGGCTTCTCTTCTCCTTTCTTGAGGCTTGAAGCCATTTTCTTCACACTTTCTTCTTGTAGACACCTTGTGTGAGTGGGAAACACTATGTTGAGTGTGTTGGGAACATCATTCTGAGTTTTTACCTCTGTTGGAGGGTCCTTGTTTGCTGACTTTGGGGGTTGAGAGTGTTGAGCCATTGTGGTGGCATTTTGGAGCTCAAAGGAGCTTCCTTGTGGTGTAAAAGAACAACCTTTGTGCACTATTTTCGTGTACAGTGAGATACAGAACCTTGGAGCTGTTGTGTGAGCTCCAAGAGCACCCTTTTTCTGAGTTTGAGCTTTGTAAGCTTCACCACCTTTGATCTTGAGTCTTTGAGCTTAAAAATGGAACCTTGATGCATGTAAAGGTTAAAAGATGATAACTTAATGTTGGGGTTGATCAAACACACCTAGAAATGCATGTTTAGGTGTTTAAAATCGGTTAAAACCCAACCTTGGAAGGATATCTTCACGAAATGCAGTTTCTGCATTCTGTCGTGAAATATCTGGATATCTGCCCGAGAAATATCCGGATATGTGATATCCGGATATGGGATTTGGACATCCGGATATTGGATATCCGGATATGGGAATCTGGATATCCGAATATTGTATATCCGGATATGGTCAGTGAGATATCCAGATATTGCATATCCGGATATGGTCCCGAGGAATATCCGGATATTCTGGGATTTCGTAGAACAGTAGCTGTGTTGTGTGTACAGTAGGATATTGGGGGTTTGTGGTCCCTAGATTGATGAAGTTGAACTTCTGTAATTAATGAACTAAGTCAGAATCCTGTGATTAAGGGCTTATGGCTTGGTATGGAGCCTTAAGACGTAAAACGTAAGGAAAGGCGTTGTCTTTAAATTATATGCTTTTGGTGCATTATTATTGATATAGTATTGGTCCATAACAGATTGTGAATCTGCTGTGTTTGGACTTTGAGCTATGGACTCTTGGCTTTAGGTGTTAGCTTGCAAGGTAGGCTTTCGTGTCCTCGGTTTAGCCATGTTGTGGTTCCACCATGTCCCATGGGGGTGTGGTTGTATGCATGCTATGTTACATGCTTTGAATATTTGAAATGCTGTTGAGCTTTATGTGTAATGGCTTTTAATATGCATGTGTTGTTCCATCTTGACGGTAAACCTGAGTATGTAGCGTCATACAAGACGGTGATCCAGGGTGGATGCAAGTAGCGTCTTTCACTATTTGTGGGTATTAGACGTATATAAATCCTGCATTTCTCTGGCCAGTAGAATAGTATTGACACACATGACATGATTATCTGCTGCATTACACTATTTTAGAAATGATATTGATGAACTGCTTTTAAACTTATATTACACATGTAAGTGAGCTTGGGGTGGAAGATCCTTGAGGACCCCTTGTCTTACTGAGATTTCTTGTTTAGAGATCTCACCCCACGTTTGGGGAATGCTTATTTCAGGTTCCGGTAGTTTGGTGACTGATGCCTCTGGCGGCAGGAGGCCAGAGCTTAGTTGATGATATTATGCTATTTTACTGCCATGACTGGATAGGGATGCTGTTTATGTTTTCCGTTATTTATGCTTATGTTGTTGTTGAGACTGATGTTGGGCGTGTTGCCTTATTTGAGTGAGCATGGGGATTGTCCATGACACTTTATGTTAGTACCTTTAGATTGAAGTTGTATAAATTGTTAGATGGTTCGGTCTACGTTGTTGTAGTTCCGTGACTAGAGCCACACTTTTATTATCTATGATTATGAGGTATTTCAGTTAGCTATTTTATTGCAATTACATACAGGCGATGTTTTATTAATTGTTTAATAAGCAAGTTGGTAATGATAATGACATCATAATTGAAAAGAAAAAGATATTCCGCATTTTTAATTAAGCGCTGCTTAATACGATAGTATGATAACATTACCGGATATATACGGGGTGTTACATTTATGGTATGAGAGCAATGGTTCGAGGGAAAAGCTTGTATGTATTGCAATAGTTAGGATGTTTGGTTGTGTCTGTCTTGTGTGTTTACTCCGTCAAATTTTAGTATGATAATGCATATGTAATCACACTACGTGGGCCTGATCAACTCATAATTTGTGTAACTTGTGCAGAGTCATGGTAAGGTCCGGGAGAACGCGAGAGACTTCTGAGGATCAACCCGATCCTATCTTGACTGCATTGGCTGAGATGCAGGCGGCTAGGTTAGCCGATCTAAAGGCCACTAGATTGGCCAACGCGGCATTGATGGATGCTGTTCGCGAGGCGAACCGGATAGCCACAGAAGAGGTTTGTGAAGCGAACCGGAGGACCACTGAGGATGTCCTCGAGGCGAACAGGATGACGAACATGACGATGATGAGAGTCATGTTGGAGGAGATGAGGGCTGGTCCTGCTGTAGGCCATGCACCACCGCCACCGCCGCCTCCACCTAGTGTTCAGGATGAGAGCCTGAGTCACATTGGCAGTGCTGCTCATGTCGCTGAGACGAGGGAGACTCTTGTAGATCCTGCTGAGGATCGTGATGTGATAGACCGCCGGCTGAATGCTTTCAGGAAGCATAAGCCACCTGTGTTTGAGGTGTCTTTGGATCCTATTGCTGCTGCTAAATGGCTGGAGTCGCTGGACAAGATATTTCGGGTCATGCAGTGTACAGATCCGCAGAAGCTGATGTTCTCGACTTACATGCTGGAGGGCGATGACCATGAGTGGTGGACGAACACCTCTCGTGCTTATGAGATGCAGGGTCGTGTTTTGACATGGCCATTCTTCGAGGAGTGTTTCTTGGGCAGATACTTTCCCTATGATGCGCAGGAGAGGAAGCAAGGGGAGTTTGATAGATTGGTTCAGGGCTCGATGACTGTTGACGAGTACTTGGCCAAGTTTAATGAGCTGGTGAAGTTTGCACACTTCAGGATGGTTCCTCTTACTCCGATGTTTCTAGCTGCTAAGTTCCGCAGAGGACTTAGTGAGGTGATTGCTGAGCATATTGCTGGAGCTGCTTCAAGAGACTTTGGTACACTGGTTCAGTAGTGTAAGGACATTGAGGATGTCTGCATAGCGAGTAAGGCCAAGAGGGCCAAGGTCGATGAGACCAATGGGACTGTTGGTTCCACTCCTGTTTCTATGTCCTGGAAGGACAAGAGGTTTGCTGGGAAGGGCAAGGGTAAACAGTTGGCGACTAGGCAGGCGCCTGGTCAGTTCAAGAGGACCGCTTCACAACAGGGGAGTTTTGCTAGGCCTCCTTCCACTCCGAGATGTGCGGGGTGCGGAAAGGAGCATGTGGGATGTTGTGCTTCGGGGCAGTTGGTTTGTTTCCAGTGTGGCAAGGAGGGCCACTTCTCTAGAGACTGGCCGTCGTCGACGGCGAGAGCTGCAGCTGTTCAGGCAAATCCTTTGCAGATGGTTCCGATGGCTTCTACTTCGGCACGTGCAGTGCCACCTTCTGTTGGGCGTGTGTACACTTTGGATAGGCAGCAGTTGGATCGCGCTCTGAACCTTGTTAGAGGTACTGTGTCTATTGGTGGTTTTGTTGTTGATGCATTGTTTGACTCCGGGGCTACGCATTCGTTTGTTGCTACCCCGATTGCTTTGGGGCTTGAGTTGCCCATGTCTGTGCTTTCTCCACCGTTGCGGGTGACTACCGCCACCGGAGAAGTTTGTGATTCTACCACTGTTCATCGAGATGTAGCGTTTCAGTGGGATGGCCGTGAGTTCTCGGTAGATCTGATAGGATTGCCAATGGCCAACCTTGAGATTATTCTTGGCATGGATTGGTTGTCTAGAAACTGTGCACTGATTGATTGCTGTGCAAAGCGCGTGGTGATGTCTCCGTGTGATTCCACAACTAGTTCCTCGCCTTATATTTCATTGTTGCAGGCTAGGAAGGCCTTGAGAGTAGGGGCATTTGGTTATGTCATGTTGGGAGGTTTGGTGAGTGGGACACAGGAGGATATCACTGGCATTCCTATGGTGGGGGAGTTCCTTGAGGTGTTTCCCGAGGAGATTCCTGAGTTTCCGCCACAGCGAGAGATAGAGTTCTCCATTGACTTGTTGCCTGGTGTGGGGCCGATTTCTTTAGCTCCATATCGAATGTCGCCACCGGAGTTAGCTGAGCTTAAGAAGCATATTGAGGATCTTTCGACGAAAGATTTCATTAGACCGAGTGTGTCTCCTTGGGGAGCACCAGTCATCTTTGTGAAGAAGAAGGACGGGACAATGCGATTGTGCACCGACTACAGGCAGTTGAACAAGGTGACAATCAAGAACTAGTATCCCCTTCCTCGGATTGATGATCTGTTGGATCAGCTCAGGGGTGCTTGTGTGTATTCCGAGATTGATCTCCGGTCCGGATACCATCAGATTCGGGTGAAGCAGAAGGATTTCCCTAAGACCGCGTTTCGTTCGAGATACGGTCACTTTGAGTATTTGGTGATCCCGTTTGGACTCACCAATGCGCCGGCAATGTTCATAGATTACATGAACAGGATTTTCCAGCCGTATCTGGATCAGTTTGTGATTGTCTTCATTGATGACATTCTGATTTACTCCAAGACTGAGGAGGAGTATGCGGAGCATCTGAGGATAGTTCTGCAAGTGCTGAAGGAGAAAAAGCTTTATGCTAAGCCTTCTAAGTGTGAGTTTTGGCTCAAATCAGTCAAGTTTCTGGGGCATGTGATTTCAGCAGATGGAGTTGCAGTGGATCCCAACAAGATTGAGGCCGTACTAGATTGGGAGAGGCCCAAGACAATCACAGAGGTGAGGAGCTTCTTAGGTTTGGCAGGTTACTATCGGAGGTTCATCAAAGGTTTCTCCACGATGGTTCTCCCTTTGACTCGCCTTACCCGAAAGGAGACTCCATTTTTGTGGACTCACGAGTGTGAGGCATGCTTTCAGGAGTTGAAGGAGAGATTGACTTCTTCACCTGTGTTGATCCTTCCTGATCCTGAGGAGCAGTTTGAGCTTTACTGTGATGCTTCTAGAAAAGGGCTAGGCTGTGTGTTGATGCAGTCTGGTAGAGCTGTTGCTTTTGCTTAGAGGCAGTTGAAGCCTCATGAGGAGAACTACCCGACTCATGATTTGGAGTTGGCTGCGATTGTATTTGCTTTCAAGATTTGGAGGCACTACCTGTTTGGCATGCAGTTTGCGGTGTTCAGTGACCACAAGAGCTTGAAGTATCTGTTTGATCAGAAAGAGCTGAACATGAGGCAGAGAAGATGGATGGAGTTTCTGAAGGACTACGACTTTGAGTTGAAGTACCATCCTGGCAAGGCCAATGTGGTAGCTGATGGTTTGAGTCGGAAATCCGTGAGTCTATCCAGTTTGATGATGGGTGACTTCGACCTCATAGAGAAGTTTCGAGATCTGAAGGTGACCACCTTGTTTGGGGGTTCACTTCTCGAGATGGAGACTGTGAGAGTCAGGAATAAGCTTATGGAGAAGATCCAAGAGGCGCAAGTGCAGAGAAAGTGTCTTGACTACGTGAAGAACCAAGACGGTGTATCTTGGAATGAGGATGGACTTCTGTTGTTTCAGAAGCGTATAGTGATTCCTCGAGGTCCCTTGACCGAAGAGGTTATGGCGGAAGGCCATAAGGGCCAGTATACTGTTCATCCTGGTGCTACGAAGATGTACCAAGACTTGAAGAGAAATTTCTGGTGGCCAGGAATGAAGAAGGACATAGCTGTGTATGTGTCCAAGTGTTTGATTTTCCAGAAGGTGAAGATTGAACACCAGAAGCCGTCTGGTAAGCTTCAACCTCTTGAGATTCCAGAGTGGAAATGGGAGAGCATTTCTATGGACTTCGTTGTGGGTTTTCCGAAGACTCAGGTTGGCTGTAACTTGATATGGGTCATTGTGGACAGATTGACAAAGTCTGCCCATTTTCTTCCAGTGAAGGTGAGCTTCACTACCGAGCAGTTGGCCAAGCTTTATGTTCGCGAGATCGTGAGGCTTCACAGGGTGCCCGAGAGTATCATTAGTGTTAGGGACCCGAAGTTCACATCTCAGTTCTGGGAGGCGCTGCAGGGAGCTTTTGGTACGCAGTTGAGACTGAGTACAGCCTATCACCCTCAAAATGATGGACAGACTGAGCGGACTATCCAGACCTTGGAGGACATGTTGCGGGCTTGCACGTTGGAGTAGGGCTCGACATGGGATAGGTACCTTCTATTGGTGGAGTTTTCGTATAACAATAGTTTCCATGCTAGCCTGGGCATGGCACCCTACGAGGCGCTCTACGGTAGGAGGTGTCGTACACCTACCTGCTGGTCTGAGGTTGGGGATCGTGAGTTGTTTGGCTTGGACTTTGTCTAAGATATCACCCTGCAGATCCAGATGATCAGGGAAAAGTTGAAGCAAGCGCAGAATCGTCAGAAGAGCTACTACGATGTCAAGCATCGTCCACTGGAGTTCAGTGAGGGTGAGCATGTGTTTGTGAGACTTTCACCTGTCACCGGTGTTGGACGGGAACTTGGAGTGAGGAAGCTAAGCCCGCGATTTATTGGGCCATACCAGATTCTTGGTAGAGTAGGACCTGTTGCCTACCGGCTTACCTTGCCTCCGAACCTGGCTAACATCCACGACGTGTTTCACGTGTCTCAGCTTCGGAGGTACATAGCAGATCCGTCGCACGTGGTGCAACCGGATGATGTCGAGGTTCGGAAGAACCTAAAGACTCCCGTAGGACCACTAAAGATTCTCGATCGTGGCGAGAAGCAGCTGAGGAGCAAGATCATTCTGATGGTCAAAGTGCAGTGGACCGGAAGAACTCCTGAGGAGTGTACTTGGGAGCGTGAGGACGAGCTTCTCCGGTAGTACCCCGAGTTTTGACCAGGTATATTTCTGATTTTGAGGTCAAAATCCAAAAAAGGTGGGGTGAATGTAAGAACCTGCACCGTTAATTAAGGAATTTAATTAATAAATTATGAGAAAATAGGAAATGATTCCATAATTGACTCTAATAATTATTATGAGGCCTTAATAATTACAGTAAGTGATTAAGAATGCTGAAAGTCACTTTTCGGAAGAAAAGTGCAGATACCGGTTCTGCTAGTCGGTATAAATGCGTAACGAAAAAGTATCCCGAAAAATTATAATAAGTGCATGATAATTACTAGAATGATATGTAGGACTTGTAAAACGAGTTTCAAGTCCAAATATTGAGAACTGGTGCTAGAAACCGGTACTGGCTTTGAAAAGCACGTACCGGAAAGGTGCTCAGAAAATTATAAGAAAAATATAATAATTCTTGGAAAAATGTGTAGTTTCAGATTCCAAAGTTTGGGATTAAAATGCTAAGCGTAACAATTAAAGTTAATACTGTGTGTTTAATTGTTAAACCACTATATATAGCCTTATGATTGGCACATAACCCTAGGACCTCAGTTTTTGTGCGTGAGAGTGGCTGACCAGAACCTTGAAACACTGTTCCATAGGCTTCTCTTCTCATTTCTTGAGGCTTGAAGCCATTTTCTTCACACTTTCTTCTTGTAGACACCTTGAGTGAGTGGGAAACACTATGGTGAGTGTGTTGGGAACATCATTCTGAGCCTTTACCTCTGTTGGAGGGTCCTTGTTTGCTGACTTTGGGGGTTGAGAGTGTTGAGCCATTGTGGTGGCATTTTGGAGGTCAAAGGAGCTTCCTTGTGGTGTAAAAGAACCACCTTTGTGCACTATTTTCGTGTACAGTGAGAGACAGAACCTTGGAGCTGTTGTGTGAGCTCCAAGAGCACCCTTTTTCTGAGTTTGAGCTTGGTAAGCTTCACCACCTTTGATCTTGAGTCTTTGAGCTTAAAAATGGAACCTTGATGCATGTAAAGGTTAAAAGATGATAACTTAATGTTGGGGTTGGTCAAACACACCTAGAAATGCATGTTTAGGTGTTTAAAATCGGTAAAAACCCAACCTTGGAAGGATATCTTCACGAAATGCAGTTTCTGCATTCTGTCGTGAAATATCTGGATATCTGCCCGAGAAATATCCGGATATGTGATATCCGGATGTGATTTGGACATCCGGATATTGGATATCCGAATATGGAAATCTGGATATCCGGATATTGTATATCCGGATATGGTCAGAGAGATATCCGGATATTGCATATCCGGATATGGTCCCGAGGAATATCCGGATATTCTGGGATTTCGTTGAACAGTAGTTGTGCTGTGTGTACAGTAGGCTATTGGGGGTTTGTGGACCCTAGATTGATGAAGTTGAACTTCTGTAATTAATGAATTAAGTCAGAATCCTGTGATTAAGGGCTTATGGCTTGGTATGGAGCCTTAAGATGTAAAACGTAAGGAAAGGCGTTGTCTTTAAATTATATGCTTTTGGTGCATTATTATTGATATAGTATTGGTCCATAACAGATTGTGAATCTGCTGTGTTTGGACGTTGAGCTGTGGACTCTTTGCTTTGGGTGTTAGCTTGCAAGGTAAGCTTTCGTGTCCTCAGTTTAGCCATGTTGTGGTTCCACCATGTCCCATGGGGGTGTGGTTGTATGCATGCTGTGTTACATGCTTTGAATATTTGAAATGATGTTGAGCTTTAAGTGTAATGGCTTTTAATATGCATGTGTTGTTCCATCTTGATGGTATACCTGAGTATGTAGCGTCATACAAGACGGTGATCCGGGGTGGATGCAAGTAGCGTCTTGTAATATTTGTGGGTATTAGACGTATATAAATCCTGCACTTCTCTGGCCAGTAGAATAGTATTGACACACATGACATGATTATCTGCTGCATTACACTGTTTTAGAAATGATATTGATGAACTGCTTTTAAACTTATATTACACATGTAAGTGAGCTTGGGGTGGAAGATCCTTGAGGACCCCTTGTCTTACTGAGATTTCTTGTTTAGAGATCTCACCCCACGTTTGGGGAATGCTTATTTCAGGTTCCGGTAGTTTGGTGACTGATGCCTCTGGCGGCAGGAGGCCAGAGCTTAGTTGATGATATTATGCTGTTTTACTGCCAAAACTGGATATGGATGCTGTTTATGTTTTCCGCTATTTATGCTTATGTTGTTGTTGAGACTGATGTTGGGCGTGTTGCCTTATTTGAGTGAGCATGAGGATTGTCCATGAAACTTTATGTTAGTACCTTTAGATTGGAGTTGAATAAACTGTTAGATGGTCCGGTCTACGTTGTTGTAGTTCCGTGACTAGAGCCACACTTTTATTATCTATGATTATGAGGTATTTCAGTTAGCTGTTTTATTGCAATTACATACAGGCGATGTTTTATTAATTGTTTAATAAGCAAGTTGGTAATGATAATGACATCATAATTGAAAAGAAAAAGATATTCCGCATTTTTAATTAAGCGCTGCTTAATACGATAGTATGATAACATTACCGGATATATACGGGGTGTTACACCAGACTTGTATTAAGCAAGTGGGAGTTATTGGTTTCATTGTTCTCTTGGAGTAAGACGATGAAACAATGAAATCATTTTCTGAATTTCATAAATATGGTCTTATTTATTTATTTTGCCCACTATTTACAAACATCAAGGTCCGGATCAAATTGTGGAGTATATGATCATATGGATACGTTCATGGAGGACATGATCATAGGTTCTCACAATTGATGAATGGATTTACAGCTGTTAAATAAAGTTAGGCACTTTATTTAGGCTGCAATATTTTATGAAATGGTTTTGTCCGAATCATTGTAAAATATTGGTGTGAATTAACATTCACATTGAAAGGATCAAGGAGAGATTTGATTAAGGTTATTTTTCTGTCATAAGGTATCAAATCTCCAGTTAACTAAAGTTATGTGATTGCTCTTAATTCTGAGTTTATTATAAATAGGTAATCAAATAGTTTTCATTCTTTGATTTGCCAACGGGTGAGGTTCGATCTATTGACGGCCAATAACTCGGTATTTTGGGAGTGAGATTATTTGATCATTGGTATTTATGAGATAAACAACATGGAATTTGTAGCATACGTCCCCTTGATATGTTTCAGTACTTGGATATTAAAGTCACTGGCCAGTGCATGTAATCCATTAGAGAAACTATCATAGTCAAGTGAATAAATAATTGATTGGGTTACAGAAATTTAATCAGTCAGTTATAGACATTCTGTAAAGGGGCAATGCATATTCATGTTATAAAGGTCATTAATCTTGGAGTTCACGTTCAGGCTTTTAGTGGAGTAGCGCCGAATTAGATAATCTTTCAAAGATTATCAGGAGCCTTGATGAGTGACAAATGGTAGATCCCTAGGCTAGCTTGAGACAAGGGATGGTTTGTATAATCAGATGATGATGGCTTATGGGCTACATAGTCTTGGATTTATGAACTCAAGTTTGTGTCCAAAAGAGCAAGTGGGAGACTGTTGGGTTTAGTATGCTCTTTCACTTAAGCTCAATAGCTTTAGTGAGAGTGAGCCCAAAGTCTAATTTTAACCCATGAAGCTTTGAGTTAGTTTTGGATTGGGCATGGTATATAAACTCTCTTTTCTCTCTAGTGTCTCCTAGGACTACAGACATGAGAAACATACCAAAGAGACAGACGTTCATCATTTGAACGGTTGCCCACACGACCCCCTGATCCCCTTGAGTCATAGCCTGGTAGATCAACCATAGAGCAGAATTGCGACCGTTCGTGGTGCGTTGCTGCAAGATCGTGAGGCTTGAGAAGGAGAACTGAACGTGAGAAATTGTCACGCTCGCTACTTCACCTTATGTAATCAAAGCAGTGTCTTTATTCTTCATCGCATCGGTACGATGCGCTTCCGCGTTTCTGATGATAGACCTTCATTCTTTCTATTGCATTGGGTGTGAGGATCACCTTGTTGTGCAGGAAAGCATTTGGTGAAAAGCTTTGACAAGTAAGCTTTCAGACTTGGGATTTATTCCTTGATTGTTCCATCAAGCCTATGTGGGTGTTGATTTGTATGGTTGATGTAAATGTAATGAATTGAATATAATGCATGATATATAATGTGTGTTGTGTATTGTAAGAGGGATTCTTACACGGGTATGTGGCAAGGAGATCCTCGCGTAATTCATACGGTATGTTGCAAAATTGCATAATTAATACACTATTCCTGGCCTTAGAATTATTTTGTCTTAAGTGTCCTGTTTAAGGTATGTTTACCACGAGGGATGGCTAGGACACTGTCGTTTGTATTCTGTTAACGGTGTGAGGCTCTAGCAAAGATATTAGACAGTTATTGCATAGTTTGCATGCATGCATACATGATTATATTGTTTATTTCTTATTGCCTGAAGTGAATTTTGGGGTGGAGGAATCCTCTAAGGACCCCTTGTTTACTAAGATGTTTATCTCACTCTGCATTTTGAGGACCCCCTTTCAGGTACTAATGGTGCTTAAGCATCTATTAGCAGGAGGCCACAATAGATAACTTGATGATAGCATCTTTTAATGTTTTCTAGAGCATCATGTATATATATATTAGAAGAACATGTGTAGGATATTTACATTGATAGCTCATTTGTTATATCATGATGTATTTTGCGGACTTAGCCTATGATCACTTTTCTTTGGTATCTTCATATTGTTGGATGGAGCCAAGGACCTTGATCATAGTTATTTTGTGTAGCTAAGTTCCATTACGTGTATTTGAGATATTAATGTTATGTATTGATACATTTGGACATTATGTTTATGTGATGAAAAGGCATGGATGCCTATTTGGTTTGTTGTGAGAACCATTGTATATGTCTCTTTTGTTTAACCTAATTGGCATGCATATGAAATATGCAAGGAATGGAAATGATCATATGTGTTGAGTTAGGAATATAACAACTTGTGAGGTAAGAAAGAGACATAAATTGATATGAGAAATTGGATGTAAGTGCAGTCATGTTTGTTGGGCATATGGTTGTCATTCCTACTCTATTAGGTAAACAAGAGGTGTACTAACCATGAGAAGTTTGAGCCTTAAAACATATGGATCATGTTCAAAATTAGGCTTTGCTCGCTGGCGCGCTCGCTTTAGCGTTGAGGCCAGCAAGCTACTTAAAATGGAGACATAAGCTGATTCGAAGCAGGGGACTTTTCACTTAAGTGCTCACTTTAGCAAGTTGTTGAGTGAGCAAGCACGCTGTTGACCTCGCTTTAGCGAGCTAGGCTGCAAGGAAATGTAGCACTTGGGTAGTAGCTACTGCCTAGGGAATTAATTGGCTCGCTGTAATGCTTGCTTCAGCGAGCAGTGCAGCGAGCAGAAGCGAATTGGTCGCTGAGGAGCTCAGCGAGCTGCCCAGTTTGCTGAAAAATGAAAATAGTGTTATGAGGTGTCTAGGAACCCCATAGTTATGTCTAACAGGACTAGTATGATATGATTAAGCTAGATTTAATTATTCTGCAAAGTCAATGTGTTATAATTACAGTTTCAGTTTATTTTGAATACGATAATTATGTAAAATGGAACGTGCAACGTTTAAAAAGAAAAAGTTTAGCCGTATTTTTAATTTTACTGTTGTGATTGTAATTGTGTTTAATATCATACGTAATGATAACATATTGGTACGTAACGGGGTGTTACATCATGCTTCATTTAGTGGTCTGCTGCCACATTTGGACAATTTGTGAGGATTCATCTAGCCCAAGTGGTTAAGGCGATCCATCTGTCTAGTGCTTCATCCATATTTGATTTCGTATCGAATGATTTTTTCTTTGAACAGAATGATCCTTTCCTTGTATGACATCATCCTTGCTTGTACTCAGTTGTCAATTGTTTTTGCTAGGTCATCAGGTTCTATTCTGACATCTCCTCTCTCAGCCTTTCTGGCTGAGGTAATAGTTCGAACTAGATGATCTTTCTCTTTGACTGCCTTGCCGAGATCTCAACTTATGAAGGTTTTTGTTGCTCTACCTCATTCTATTTTGATGGTTGTGTTCCTACGTTTGCCCCCCGATCCAGCAATCTAGAAGTCTGGGCTGTCTGGCTATAGTGTTTTTGTACCCTGGTCATGTTTGAATCCTTTTTGTTTGAAGACTCCAATTGGTTGTGCTGGTGGCTCAAATCACTTATTCGAGGCCGAGCTCAATCGACGCCTGACTGGGGTTCTTGGGTCGGTAAATGTGCATTTACTTGGCGGGCGACTTCTTATTGGTGTGGCGAGATCTGAGTTAGTGGCTGAGATTCAGTCCCATGTGCCGGATTGCTTTGCGCTTGAGTCGACCCTTTTGGCCAAGGTCTAGATCTGAAGTAGCTTGTCCTTATGTAGATCGCCTTGTTCGTGCTTCTGTGCTGCCCTATTTGGGCATCTAGATCCAATATTAATTAACCAATTTCAAATTGGACATTTTATTTCAACAGGATCAAATATTGGTGCTGTTTATGGGAATATTGGAGGTCCAGGATCGAACAATGTGGATCTTTATGTCAAGTCCAGTTTTAAACTTATACACAAGGTCACATCAAGATTTTTTTTTAATAAATACATATAAACAATTTATGTGTAAATTACTCTCTTTAAAATTTGAACTAGACAACTAGCCGATCTAGTCCCGTCAATTTAACCATTAAGAAAACACGCGACATTAGATATTAAGCCACAATTATATGTTTGTTACGTAATGTTTCTATTATTATTCTGTATTTACTCTACTCATTAATTTTTTTAATTTTCAATATGTGTCCACACATTTAATTCAAATTTAGGAAGCGAGCGTGTATTAAAGTACCAAAAATTTACTCCAACCAATAACGAGTGACCCAATACCGTGAATAAAATCCAGATTTAATAACACGTGTAAATCTATGCAGAAGTCAATATTTGACCTTGATGATATTCATCGGTCCTAGTTGCGCTTTATGCACGCTGTATCAAGAAGAGACGATGAAAGTGGCAACCCCGGCCAATCATGACCAATTTAAAATGGGATTACCATGGCTCAATTATAATTTCAAGCCAATAAACAAAGACCTTGTACGGTTGTTAGGTTACACTATTGGATAAAAGAAATTATACTATACTCCGACAGCTGGATTAATTTAGTTTTTTGTTCAATAATTTAAATGTATTCCAACTACATCTGGAGTCATACAATTCGCGTGTCAATATTTTTATCGGAGTAAGTATAGTATTCTAAAATAAACAAGATTTTTTCCATGGATTCACTAGCTAAAACAAAAATAAAATAAAATCAACAAAGGGAACGAATAATAATACCACTAGCATTTAGCACTCTATATATATATCCCTCCGTAGTCACAATTACAATTCACAATCAAGTCAAGCATATCAAGTTGTTGATCAAGGTAGAGAGAAAAGCTCTTCTCATTTGCTCATCATGGCTCGTCTACATGATGGCTGCTTTATGCATAGAGCCCTTGTTCAAGTTTTAAGTTTCAGACCCCACCGAGCTGAATTCTTGATCATGTTAGTTTATTCGTTTCCTTTCACTTCCACCTATATAAAATTTCTTAGCTTCCCTTTGGTTTATCTGTTTTAATTTGTTTTACTAATTAAGTAGCAATGTGCAGTTTCTAACCTTTACCCCTCAAGAGGTAATTTACTATATACACCGTTAAAATTTGTTTATAGCAAGGCATTAATTATTTAAATCTATTACGTATGTACTATGTTGTTTTAATTGCTACATGATTTTGTTTAGTCAGCCAAAAAATCAACTGCGCAACTTCACCTTACATGTATACATTTGTAAAGTCTTTACTCGCATAAGTTTCAAAGACTAAATTTCAGTGTGTAAATTATACTCTCAATATGTGAGTACGTGTAACACAAAAAAGTTTTCGGTAAAAATAAAAATATTTTTTCCATACATATATATATGAAAAAAATTTCTGCTCTTACTGCAGAAAAAATTTATTTGTCACACTCACATGAAAATGAATAAATCCCACTAATTTTTTTTCTCTCTTCTCTTTACAATGGAAAAATATTAAATATAAAGGGAAAAACGTTTCTCCTGTCATACAAGATAAAATTATCTCTTGCAGCCTCATAACAACGTAATTTTTGGGTTAAAAATTAAAAATAAAGGGTATTTTGAAAATTTTACATTTCTTTGTGAATCATGAATTTTATTAAAATATCCTTTGTTTTAATCTTTAACATCAAATGATGTCATTTTGAGGCTACAAGAGATAATTTTATCTGCTGTGATAAGAGATACATTAATCTCATATATTAACATAATTGTTTCTTTCGATTTGGAATATCACAGAACACGTGGTAAAAGGTCGGGACTTAGCGAGGGAAAAGGAGGAAAAACTAACGATGTAGGAACATTGCGTCTTCATGAGAAGAACGAAGGTGAATTCAAAAAACCAGAAGACAAGAAAGATAGCAATCAAAGGAAAGGAAAACAGGGTTCCATCAGCCGTAGTATAGGCATTGCCGAGAGTAGTGGCTGAAGAATACGTACGTTGCAAGCTTCAACTGCAAGTTGTGGCCATGACCACATCACATCGTTTACGATTTGATTTTTAATTGTCACATATGTCCATGTACTGATGTACAAGACTAAGTATGAATAATAAGCCACGAAAAGAAATTACCTTAATTTTCATTAAATTGGATAATTTTTTTTAATATTGCATTCAACTTTCCTAGTTATATTTAGGGTGTTCATGACAACCATTCTATTCCTTGGAACTGTTTCTGAAAAGAAACAATTCTTTTCTATTTCTGAGAAAAAAAATGTGTTTGATAACATGTTCTATTTTTTCTGAGAATGAGAATTGTATTTGATAACATAACAAATAATATAATAAAAAATAATTCCTATTACGCATAAAAAAATTTCGGATCATCACATTCCTTTCCATATGGTGAGGTTGTGGTGGTGGTGGTGGTAGAGATGACAGTAGCTATGGCGAGGTGGCGTCATAGTGGTGGTGGTAGTGGTGGTGGTGATGGCAGTGACTGCGACAATGGTGGTGATGGTTGGTGGTGGTGGTGGTGGTGGTGGCGTGGTGGTGGTGGTGGTGACGGTAGTAGTTGTGGTGGTGGTGGTGGAGTGGCTGCGGCGATGGTAGTGGTGGTTGGTGATGGTGGTGGAAGTGGTGGTAGCGATGGCGTGGTGATGGCAATGGTGGTGGTCGTGACAACAGTGGCTGCGATAATGGTGGTAGTGGTTGGTAATGGTGGAGGTGGTAACGATGGCAGTGGCTATGACAGTGGTGACGGTGGTTTGTGGTGGTGGTGGTGGCGTGGTAGTGGTGGTGATGGTGGTGGCAGCAGTGGTGATGGTGGTGGTGGTGGTAGTGGCTATGGCGATGGTGGCGGCATAGTGGTGGTGGTAATGGTGGCAATGGTGGTGGTGGTGGTGGTGGTGGTGGTGGTGGTGGTGGTGGTGGTGATGGTAGTGGTTGAGACGATAGTGGTAATGGTTGGTGACAGTGGTGGTGGCGTGATAATGGTGGTGGTGACGGTGACGGTGGTGATGGCAGTGGCTGCGGCTGCGGCGATGGTAGTGGTTGTTGGTGACGGTGGTGGAAGTGGTGGTGGTGATGGTGATGGCGGTGGTGGTGGCATGGTGGTGGTTGTGACAGCAGTGGCTGCGATTATTGTGGTGGTGGTTGGTGACGGTGATGGTAGTGGTGGCGGTGATGATGGCGATGGTGTCGGCATAGTGGTGGTGGTAGTGAACGCAATGGCTACGATAGTGGTGTCGGCATAGTGGCGGTGGTGGTGGCGTGGTAGTGGTGTCATGTTGGCGGCTGTGGTGATGGCATGATAGTGTTGGTGATGGCATGGTGGTGGTGGTGATGGCAGTGGCTGCGGCGGTGGTGGTGGTTGTGGCAATGACATGGTGATGGCATGGTAGTGGTGGTGATGGCAGTGGTGGAAATAGTGGTAGCGATGGCGTGGTGATGGCGATGGTGCTTGTAATGCCCGGCAGCTTCAAGAATCAATGACTATCCCCACATACTAACACGAGACTTTTCAATGTGCTTTTCCCCCACTCGCACACTTCCTGGGAAAACATCCCATGAGGTCACCCATCCCAGAATTGCTCCAAGTCAAGCACGCTTAACTATGGAGTTCTTTCGTTCTGGGCTACCGAAAAGTATATGCATCTTGTTATAGGTAGTACCAATTAATTCTTATAAGCTATCCCAAACTGTGCAGTCTTACACCTGCACAGTCTTTGGAATCCCTCTCTTTCGGATGTCGATTCGATTCATTCATGCATGTAACCCCCCGATGGAAGCCTGTCAAGAGTCACTCCTTGTCCATGCCCTTTCGCACCGGCGATCACTCCCTGCCCTCGTCAGCGCTCGGGATGTTACAATGGTTGTGGTGGCATGGTGGTGGTTGTGACAATAGTGACTGTGATGATGGTGGTGGTGGTGACAGTGATGGTAGTGACAGTGATGGTAGTGGTGGCGGTGGAGATGACATCGTCGTGATGGTGGTGGTGGTGATGGCAGTGGCATTGTCGTCGTGGTGGTGGTTATGGTAACGACGACATTGGTGGTCCAACGACATCGATGACGGTGGTGGCGGTGGTCGTGTCGGGTTGATGATAATGATAGTGGTGAAGAGAGATTGAGAGAAATAAGTGTTTCTCATTTTGTGTCCCAGAACAAAAAAGTAGAAATTTTTTGATTTTCTATTTCGCTGCACACAAAAAAACTGGCTCTTCCCAGGAATAAAAAATTAAACCGATTTTACCAAACGAGTTTTTTATCCATTTCTGTTCCTGGGCACATAAATTTAAAAAAAAATTGATTCCAAGAAGGTTGTCATGCACACCCTTAGTGACTTGAAATGAGTCCGTACACACCGATATACATTGTATAATTAATTGGATTCGTAGCAATGTAGTAGATTCAACAATTAAAATTTGAGTGTATTAGGTTGGAGAATATTATTTACTTAATCGTTTGTAAGAGATGAGATAACATAAAATGGAGTTCGTTGTTTGTTTTATTTAATCAATCTTGGTTTTGATGGTTTTTTGATAAATTGTTAAAAACATATTATGACTTCATTTCATGTTCATATTTTTGAAATTAAATATTTGAAAGACTTGAATGATTTGTTTTTTTTTTGGTAAAAAAAAGACTTAAACGATTTAAATCAGTGTTTCAAAACTCGGACAGGTGATCGACTCTGTTGAAGTATTGGAATACTGGGTCATTAATTCAACTAGATAGTTCACATATTACAAAATATAAATATTTAGAAACTACCTTCCAAAGAAAAAATAAAAAAATGTTTTCAGTGTATCCTCGTAGGCATGTGCCCATAGATTTTGCGCCATCTTTTCTTAAATATTTCTCTAATCTATACAAGAAACTCTTGATCTCTTAATCATGTCGCAATGAGAAATAAGTAAATAATGATTATATAAAAAAAGAAAATAGAATAGTGAGTGTTGAGATATATAGTCCCACATTGATTAGATGGACAACTAATATGGCCTTTATAAGGCCTTGGGCACTCCCACCCCTGGAGCTAGCTTTTGGGGTGGTGTATCCCAAGGTTCTTAACATGGTATCAGAGCCTCAACGTCCCCCGCTTTAAAAAGTGGAATTAAAATAAAATAAAAAAGCACAAAAAGGTAAACCAAGAATTGGGCCTGTGCAATTCCACGCTTCTAGCCCAAAGGGCTCTTGCGTGAGGGGGCGTGTTGAGATATATAGTCCCACATTGATTAGATGGGCAACTAATATGGCCTTTATAAGGCCTTGGGCACTCCCACCCCTGGAGCTAGCTTTTGGGTAGTGTATCCCAAGGTTCTTAATAGTGAGTATGAGAACTGAGAAGCAGCCTTGTTGAATTGAAACCACTCGTAGTAAGGAGGGTTGAAAATTCCTTCGACGTTGAATTTGCCCAAAAGAGGAAATGGGGCATCGAGGAAAACGAGGTCGAGGTTGTCGAGCACCGTTAGGGGCCACTTTTGTAACTGTTTTTTGAGGATTTCTGCACTGGTTCGGAACCCATGAAGGCACATGATTATTGGTTTCTTTTCACCTTCACTTCCCATTTCGATTCTGTTCCTTCTTCCTTAGTATATGTTTTCTGCTATCAACCAAACACAAATGAGTCGCCAAATCATTTGCCCATGTAATGTTTTGGCGAGAAAAACGAAGGGGTGTGCTCAAAATCGAAGGTTGAGCAGGTTTGTTTGAGTATCTTACAGAAGGAGATGATGAGCTTCGTTCTTCAATGCGTCCAAGCCCATTGAGGGGTTTTTTTAAAAACCCTAAACCCTAAATTCCACCTCCTCTATATATTCATTAGTTGTGGGTGGAGGCTAGGTTAGAAGAAAATTAGAGAAGATTATTTGAGAGATTTGGGAGAAAAGCTTTGAGCTTTGCATTTGAGAAATCTCTAGAGAGAGTTTGAGTGAAAACATCTCTAGGGAAGTTTGATTATCATCATTGTTGGAGAGGTTGTGTTAACCACCACTTTGGTGAATCTTGATTCTTTGTACCCATTATTTTCAAAGTCGATGTTTGAACTGGACTAGGTCCCGTTGGTTTTTTACTTCTTCATTGGAGAAGGTTTTCCCACGTTAAAAATCTGCTTGTGTTCTCTTTCTCTCTCTTCTCTTTGTATTTTGTTTTTTAACTGCGCTGCTCGACTTGGTAAAGTTCAGGTCGAGGTAAGATTGCCGAGATCCGAGATCCATGATCTTGTTGATTGACTTCCGCGAAAAGGCTTCTTAGCAGAGTTTAGGGATCCGAGTTCCTAACAGTGGTATCAGAGCCCGAGTTCGACGAGTTCTGAGGGAGACGAGATGGAGACCAGTGGTATAACCCATGATGGAGATATGTTCAAGTTGACCGCAGACAATTTCACTTATCGAAGACCGATGATGGAAGATCATCTCTACTGCAAAAATTTACATGAGCCCATTATCCTTGATGAGAGTTCGGCAGGCAAAACAGTCGTAAAGCGGTAGCTACAATCAGGAAATACATTGACAAAAGCCTCTTTGAGCACGTGTCCGAGTTCACGAATGTGTACGAGTTATGGACGAAGTTGGAGTCCATGATTCAGAAGAAGACTCCCAAGAACAAAGCACACCTGGTTCGCCGACTTGTGAAGCTGGAATACAAGGACGACATGAGCATGATTGAACACCTCAACACCTACAAAGGTATTGTTAATAAGCTGTCTAAAGTCGAGATGAAAATTGATGACGAGATGCAGGTTTTGCTGCTTTTGAGTTCACTGCCAGAAATCTAGGATACTCTGGTGGTGACTTTGAGTAATTCGGCACCAGAAGAAAAATTGAAGATGGATGCCGTAACAGATAGTCTCCTGAACTAAGAAGCAGGAGAAGAGAACGAGGTTTTTTGAGCATGTCTGAGGCCAAAGTTGCTGAGAACAGAGGGAAATCCGACTCCCGGGGTAGAAGCAAGAGTCGTGGTCGAGATCGTGACAGGCAAGGAAAGTCCAGAGGTCGGTCAAAGCCGAAATATGAGCTGAAATGCTTCTATTGTGGGAAGACAGGGCATAAGAAGCCAGACTGTTGGACTCTGCAAAATTACGAGAAGAACGGTTCTGTGAAGCCGGGTCAGATTATTCCCAAGAAGAGGGAAGACAAGAGCACCACTGCGGTGGCTGCCAACTTGGATGCCGAGATATTCCTCCTAGGTGAGGATAATTATTTGAATGTTGCATATGATGACTGCACCTGGATTGTTGACTGGGGCCTCCTTCCACGTTACTCCATACAAAGGTTTTTTCTCCTCTTACCGAGGTGGTGATTTTGGAGCCGTGAAGATGGGAAATCAAGTGACCAGCAAGATTGTTGGTGTCAGTGATGTGACCCTGACCACGAATGTTGGGTGCCGACTTGTGTTGAAAGATGTAAGGCATGTTCCTGACGTGCGATTGAACCTAATCTCAGTAGGCAAGCTTGACAATGCCAGGTTAGTGAAGTACTTCGGTAGTGTTAGATGGAAGCTGGCCAAGGGAAACTTGGTTGTTGCCCGAGGTAAGAAGGAAGGTACCTTGTACGTGATGCAAGGAAAGATCAATTGCGAAGAAGCCAATTTTGTCCAAGATGGACCTAGCTTGGAGCTATGGCACATGAGCCTCCGCCATATGAGTGAGAAATGGCTCTAAATCCTGAACAAGAAAGGATTATTGACCGGGTTGAAAGGCCAAGCGTTGGAGAGTTGCACGCACTGCCTAGCTGGAAAGCAGCATTGTGTTTCTTTCGTGAAACCGGATCAACCAAGAAGACGCAGGTATATTCTTCACCTCGTCCATACTAATGTTTGCTCCATGTCGGAGAGATCCCTTGGAGGAGATCAGTACTTTGTTTCATTCATTGATGACCATTCTCACAAAGTGTGGGTATATTTTTTGAAGTAGGTACTCAAATACTTTAAAGAATTTTATGCTATGGTTGAAAAGGAGACTGACAAGAAATTGATGGTGGTCCGATCTGACAATGGTGGTGAGTATTACGGCCGTTTTGATGCTTATTGCAGAGCGGCCGGGATCCGACTTGAGAAGACGCCCCCCAAAACTCCACAGTTGAATGGACTGGCTGAGAGGATGAACCAGACTATTGAAGAGAAGGTCTGAAGTATGCTATCCAATGCCAGATTGCCGAAATCATTTTGGAGAGAAGCCATCAGAACTGCTGTTGACTTGATCAAACACGTCATCTTGGGCTCAGGTTTCGACCATTTTCCCGCCCGAATTGGGCTTCAGATGCTGAAAAGATATTGTATACCTTTTGATTAACTGCAAAACGCAACAAGAACGGAGTCAATCAGACATCTGTAAAGTGAGATATGGCCAAAATACAAAAGTAGCGTAAATTTGGAAAATTCTGATGAAAATCAATTAAACCCAATTAAAATCTAGAATTCGGATTTGACCCAAAAGACCTATATTTAACTCAAATAAATTCTAAAAATACTAAGCAAGAGTAAGAAATAAGTGTAACAAA
Source organism: Gastrolobium bilobum (assembly GCF_033153095.1). Classification (NCBI taxonomy): domain Eukaryota; kingdom Viridiplantae; phylum Streptophyta; class Magnoliopsida; order Fabales; family Fabaceae; genus Gastrolobium; species Gastrolobium bilobum. The sequence continues at coordinate 423,137 of NW_026898492.1, forward strand.
ATATGTTTTATCAATGATGAACATCCCTATTGATGCAGTACCCCTTATCTATGGGAGCCTGAAAAAAGAGTTCAGGAAAACCACCAACTGCCTCCCCAGTCTGATTTCAAAGCTCTGTCTAAGAGCTGGTGTACCCGTTCCCTCAGATGAAATCCCAGCTGTTGGGTCAGTGCTTGATTTCAAAACCTGGAATAATTTGAGAAGCACTTACATTGATGGAGCCCATGCATTTCTCAGGGATCACTACATCAAGCATGATGTTGCTGTGATTAATGATGATGATGATGAAGAAGAAAAAGAAGCCCGTGTTCCAAGACAGGAGAAAAAGAAAATCAAGAAAATCAAGAAACCAGCACCCATTACCTTAGCCACCAAAACAGCAAAATTCTTTCCCCCTCCACCAAAAATCAAGAAGTAGATTCCTGCTGCTACTGAAGGCAAACAAGTGAAGAAACCCCCGCCTAAATCTCCTTCAAAACCTTCCCCTAAAATACACAGAAAAGGGGAAATGTACAAGTCAGAGGCTGAAGAGAACCTTCAGCAGCATAAAAGGACCAGAGGGAACTACCTCTGAAAAACCTATCACTCTCTCTGACAAAGAGGAGGACAATGAAGATAATGTGCACATTGCAAAAAGACTAAAGAAGGATGGAGCTTCAAAACCACAGGCAACTACGAAGGAGACATCCCCAGGTAGCTCTGAAATCTCTGGTTTTTCTGACGTTTCGTCTTTTCAAGCATCACCTCCTCACTCCTCACCACCCCCACAAGAAGAACCACAACAGCCTTCTCCCAAGCAGCAAGGAGGAGAAAGGCTAAAGGAAACAGAAGCAGCTGAGGCTGCAAAAAAACAAGTGACTGAGCAAGAGCAGCAAGAAGCTTAGTCACAGAAAAATGTTGACAAGGGCAAGGGGATTTCTCATAGTCCCCCCAAGAAGAAAAGTCAATTGTTCCCAAACAAATCAGTCTGGGGGGACCCCTCTCTTCTTCATTCATCTGTCCCAACACTTCTGAGGACGAGGCCCTAGCTAGGGCTCTGGTAGAAGAAGAAGGACTTGAAGTTTCTCCACTGATGGAGGAACAGGTTACAATAATCCCTTCTACCTCAAAAACAAAAGAGGTAGTGACCAGCGAAACACCTGCTGAAGAACCATCACCCATCATCACCAAGCCATCTACTGAGAAACAGTCATCTTCTGGTCCTCAAACCAAAAGCAAGCACACAAAAAGAAAAACAACTTCCCTCATCATAACAATTCCCCTTGCAGCAAGGGAAAATCCCAAATAAGAATTGCAGAAATTTTTGAGATGATGGGGAAGAAAATGGAAAAATTGCTTCCTGAAGAACCATATGTTCCTCAGATAGACATCTCCAGTGCCACAAAAGAACTTAAAGCTCTGAGGAACGGAGTAGAATAGCTCTCCACTGCCTTCACCCAATTTCAAGAACAACAAAAGGCAGAGAGAGAACAGTTCCTTAGCTCTGTCAATGCCACTATCAGAAACACCAGAGCTACACCCTCTGCACCAACTCTACAAGCTGTCAGGAACGAAGTCAGAGGTGTAGTTGATGCCTTAAAACATGCTCACTCACTGCATAACACCAGAGCTGAGTTACAACTCAGACGCCTCCTCATCAAAGATGCTGAGGAACGAAAAGAGACCAAAGAGGCTTTCAAGTCTTTGGTACATTCCTGGAATAAAAGATCACTCCTGGAGGATTAGAGTGCTGGATGTGGAAGGCCAATTGGTGCATATTCACAATGGCAGATGATGGGACGAAAATTTGTTCCCATCTAAGCTCATTTTGATGGTAAAATACCATCAGTTCCTTCTTCTGTTGAGCAACTTTTGCATTAAAAACACATGTTTAAATCTTTATGACAAAAACACAGTAAGGAACGGATGATAAGGTAATCATTTGAGAAATATAGGACAAAAGGGAACAGATTGGTTCATTAAATACACCTGCTCCACTAACTCAATCTCTCTGACCACTTTGCAGGAAACATTGAAAAGAAACTTCCAAAAAGCATAAAGAGGTATAGCAATAAGCAGGAAGAAATGTGTACACCAGAGAATAAAGAGTTCCCATTGGGCAAGAGGAAAGCAAAGCATGGGAAGTGCAGAAGGAAAGGCAAATCTCAACAATAAGTGTCCCATCCAGCAACTTGCGTCCCTTTTGAGTACTGTTCACACCGCCCCTTTCATGCAGTCAAGAAAACAACTCAAAGGAAATTACAAGTTTTGCCATCCACTCTTCTGACCTATAAATATGACGTTCCAACACGAAGAAATTATCGAATTCCTTAAGAAGATATCACTTAGTTTCAGTTTTATTTTCTACTTTTCAGTTGCATAGTTTTTAGCAATAGTTAAGTGACAACAACTCTTTCTCTATTATGTATCCTCCATTTGAAACTCCTCACGAGCAACTTCCATACTTCTCCATTTTATTTTTCTGTAACCTAATCTTGTTTCTTATTAATATAAGTTGTTATTTCTTTTCTCTTCCAATCGTTATCTCTGAACTGAATCTCGGGTCTATGGAACTTCAGTTTGGAATTATTATATTTACTGTTATAACCATGGGCTAAGTTATTTGTGGAACGGAAAAACTATGAAGTTCTTAAAGAACTATATTCAAAAATTTTGCACTAAAGCTTTTGTATTTCTGTGATTAAGTGGGCTTTATTCTTTGCATATCAATGGAAATTAAACTCAAACTGAGAAAGAAACTTCCATAAGGAAGGGATTTCAAACAACTTAATCAGAGGAGGAAGGTAGGGTTGTGAAAACAACACTACTGCCTTAGGAATAAGTAACCACCTCGTTCACTGAAGGTTCTGAACTTAGTAACTGTTGGAGTCAAGGGAGGCATAGGAATATGGAAACTTGTGATCCATTAAAGTCCATGATCTAAGGAATCAGAGTTGGCAGTGAAAAGACCTGAAAAAATTCTGAAGGGTTAAGTCTTGGGTTAAGAATATAGCTCTTTACGAATGGGAACAGTGGATCCGTTCCTAGTGTTAAAAACTGTTATTATCCATTGATATTGTTGTCTCTTAAATATTGTTATCTTGTAGTTATTTTCTTTCATAAATCTTGTGACCATAAAACCAAAACTCCAATGAATATTGTCGTTCCTTCTCACATCCAGAACGATTTCAGACTTAACTTATTATCTTTGAGGAACGTTTTCAAGATAGTAGGGAACGAATGACCAAACAGTTCAAATACTGTCTTTTCTTTTCATTTTAAATTTTTGTAAAACAGTTTAAGGTATTATTTAGAGTTTTATACTCGTGGGAACGATAATCTGGGCATTAATAATCTCATTTATTACTTGATGCGTGCACTTGCGCACTTGGGTTGAAATCAAGAGAACAAATGTGTTTTCTCTTGATGAACTGAATTAAAGGAACGTCCTTTAAAAGAACATATAAGCAACCAATAAGTTCACACCCAATAGCAGAGTAATGATGAGGGCTACCATGGAACACATCACTGCTATAGTCAGTGACCTCTTGAAAGAAGCTAAGAAATGGCTCCCTAAAGCTGAACTAAAAAAGTTGCAAGATCAGTTGCGAATGAGGCCATTAACACAAGAGGAGATTTATGAGAAGAGTAATGAAGAGTAGAACAAAAGCCTGGAGAACCCTCCTTTTTTGTTTTATTGCATTTTGCTGTTATTTTTCTTTTACTGCAATTTTCAATTCCTTTTATTTATGTTTCTTTGTTTAAAACTTTTCAGTTATGAATGGAAATTTTCTTTATGCTTAGTGAAAATTCAAGCTGTTTTGAGCAAACATTTTAGTTATAATAGCATGGCTATACAAGTTTGAATAAACATTGATATGGAATATAAAACCAGTGATTGATAATTGTTATTCTTACTTTGAATTTTGGAAGTAGGGACAGAGAAATGAATTTAATCTTCAGATTTTTAAAGGATGTTGATCTGTGTGAACTAGCAGGTGAAGAACGAAAAATGCCAAACACTTACTCATGAGAGCGTTCCCAAGGTGTAACCATAATGAAACTTTTGAACTTGCTTTGATGATGTAAGTACTGTTGAGGAACAGGTGAATTCCAAAAGAATAAGGACACCCACTAAACCAATTGTTCCCTCACAGTAATATCCAAACACCTCCATCAACACACTCACATACACATCTACAAACCACCAAGTCAAACTAAAGGTCAAGGAACAACAACAAAATGAACAGTAAGGACAAAGAAAAAGGAAGTGGGATCAGCCATTCAAAAGAATTCAGAAGAAAATACCAAACAAGATTACTTTAAAATAAAAGGTGTTCCCTAACAGAAGAGTCCAATTCTCAACAGAGAAGTAATGTAAACATTCCTTGACCTAAGATCAGTGCTCATATTATTTTACCCACTCCATAATTCATCCCCACAAAAGTCCTTTGAAATGGAAGACACCCATACCTCTTAGGAAAACAGCAGATAAGGAAGTCTGAAGAATCACATCTAGGAATGGACAGAGAAATACCAACCCTGAGTGACAGTGAGACAGAAGATCAGTAACCTTCACTTACCTAGGAACGAATTCTTTCTACTCTACCATCTATGGATAGTAATTTGTTTTTGAATATAATTATGTTTCTCATTGGTTAAGATTCTAATATTGAGCTTTTCTTTGAAGTTGAGCATCCTAACCACTATCTCTGAGTTGTTTTAGGACAACCAACAATTTAATTTTGGGGTATTTGATGGACGAAAATTCATTCCATCTAAGCTTATTTTGATGGTAAAATTCTGGTCGTTCCTTCATCTGGTGAACAACTTTTGCATTAAAAACACAAGTGAAACCTTTATAACAAAAATACAGTAAGGAACGGATGATGAGGTAATCATTTGAGAAATATAGGAAAAAGGGGAACAAATTGATTCATTAAATACACCTGCTCCACTAACTTAATCTCTATGACCACTTTGCAGGAAACGTTGAAAAGAAGCTTCCAAAAAGCAAAAAGAAACGTGCGCAGCATAGAATAAAGAGTTACCATTGGGTGAGAGGAAAAGCAAGCATGAGAAGTGCAGAAGGAAAGGCAAATCTCAAAAATAAGTGTCCCTTCCAGCAACTTGCCTCTCAAAAGAGCACTGTTCAGACCGCCCCTTTCATGCAGTCAAGAAAGCAACTCAGATAAAATTACAAGCTTTGTCGTTCACTCTTCTAGCCTATAAATAGGACGTCCCAACATGAAGAAAGCATCGAATTCCTTAAGAAGAGATCACTTAGTTTCAATTTAAGTTTCTACTTTTCAGTTGTATAGTTTTTAGCAATAGTTAAGTGACAACAACTCTTTCTCTATTGTGTATACTCCATTTGAAACTCCTCACGAGCAACTTCCATACATCTCCATTTTATTTTTCTGTAACCTAATCTTATTTCTTATTAATATAAGTTGCTATTTCTTTTCTCTTCCAATTGTTATCTCTGAACTAAATCTCGGGTCTATGGAACTTCAGTTTGGAATATTATGTTTACTGTTATACCCATGGGCTAAGTTATTTATGGAACGAAAAAACTATGAAGTTCTTAAAGAACTATATTCAAAAATTTTGCACTAAAGCTTTTGTATTTCTGTGATTAAGTGGGCTTTATTCTTTGCATATCAATGGAAATTAAACTCAAACTGAGAAAGAAACTTCCATAAGGAAGGGATTTCAAACAACTTAATCAGAGGAGGAAGGTAGGGTTGTGAAAACAACACTACTGCCTTAGGAATAAGTAACCACCTCGTTCACTGAAGGTTCTAAACTTAGTAACTGTTGGAGTCAAGGGAGGCATAAGAATATGGAAACTTGTGAGCCATTAAAGTCCATGAGCTGAGGAATCAAAGTTGGCAGTGAAAAGACCTGAACAAATTCAGAAGGGTTAAGTCTTAGGTTAAGAATATAGCTCTTTACGAATGGGAACAGTGGATCTGTTCCTTGTGTTAAAAACTATTTTTATCCATCCATATTGTTGTCTCTTAAATATTATTATCTTGTAGTTATTTTCTTTCATAAGTCTTGTGACTATAAAACCAAAACTCTAATGAATATTGTCGTTCCTTCTCACATCAAGAACGATTTGATATATAACGACGTGAGGAGTTGTTTGAAGACAGACTGAACTTATTATCTTTGAGGAACGTTTTCAAGATAGTAGGAAACGAATGACCAAACAGTTCAAATACTGTCTTTTTTTTTTCATTTTAAATTTTTTAAAACAGTTCAAGGTATTATTTAGAGTTCTATCCTCGTGGGAACGATAATCTGGGAATTAATAATCCCATTTATTACTTGATGAGTGCACTTCCGCACTTGGGTTGAAATCAAGAGGAAACAAATATGTTTCTTCTTGATGAACTAAATATAGGGAACGTCCTTAAAAGAACATCTAAGCAACCAACAAGTTCACACCCAACAATACCCATATGAAGAATACACCGTTATTGCTGAAGATGGTGAGCCTCAGAGTTAAGATGAGGCTGTGATGAGCTTTGAGAAAGAAAAATGGGAAAAGGCAATGCAAGACGAGATCAAGTCTCTGCACGAAAATCAGACTTATGAGCTGACCGAGTTGCCTGAAGGAAGACGAGCTCTGAAAAATAAATGGATCTACAAGATTAAGAACGAAGAGAACGGGCAGAAGCCGAGATACAAAGCCCGGATTGTAGTGAAAGATTGCAATCAGAAGAAAGGAGTAGACTTTGAGGAGATCTTTTCTCTTATGGTGAAAATGACCTCGGTCCGAGCCGTGTTAGCTATAGCGGCTTCGATGGACCTCGAGGTAGAACAAATGGACGTGAAGACGGTATTTTTTCACGGTGATTTAGAAGAAGAGATATATATGGAGCAACCTGAGGGGTTCCGAGCTCCAAAACAAAAGTCTTGGTATGTCGGTTGAAGAAGAGCCTATATGCCTTGAAACAACCACCTCGGCAGTGGTACAAGAAGTTTTAATCGTTCATGACAGATCACAAGTTTCTGAAGACAGAGACCGACCACTGCATATTTGTGAAGAGGTATGAAGCCAGAGATTTTTTGATTTTGTTTTTATATGTTGACGATATGCTTATTGTAGGGAAAGACATATTGAGGATAGTCGCCCTGAAGAAGGTGTTAAGCTCGTCATTCCCAATGAAGGGCCTCGGCCCTGCAAAGCAGATTCTCGGAATCAAGATCATCCGAGATAGACAAAAGAAGCTACTGTGGCTGAGTCAAGAGAAGTATATTGAGAAGATTCTGAAGAGATTCAGCATGGACAAACCAAAATAGTGACCACCCCCTTAGCCGGACACATAAAACTGAACCAGAAGCAATGTCTGAGATATGATGAAGATAAAGACGAGATGTTGCCAATCCGTTGTTAGAAGCGTGATGTATGCAATGGTTTGCACTAGACCCGACTTGGCATATGCTGTTGGAATGGTGAGCCGGTATCTGTCAAACCCCGGCAAAGAGCACTAGGAAGCAGTGAAGTGGTTCTTCAAGTATGTCCGAGGTACGACCAACTTATGCCTTCGATTTGGAGAAGACAAAGCTGAGTTGCAAGGCTACTCAAATGCTGATTTAGGGGGAGACTCTGACTCGAGGAAGTCGACGACGGGATACATGATGAGATTCGCCGGAGAAGTTGTCTCTTGGCAATCAAGACTTCAGAAGTGTCTTGCACTATCGACAACCGAGGCTGAGTACATTGCCGCTACTGAGGCAAGAAAAGAGATGTTGTGGATGAAGAAGTTCCTCATGGAACTCGGCCATCATCAAGACAAGTACGAACTAGGATGTGACAATAAAAGCGCAATTTATCTTGCAAAGAATTCGACCAATGACTCCCGCACTAAGCACATAGATGTGAGGTATCATTGGATCCGGGATGTGGTGGAAGGTGGAGAGCTCAAACTCGTCAAAGTGCATACTGACAAAAATTTGTCTGACATGATGACGAAGCCGGTTCCAATAAGAAAATTTGAAGACTGCTGTGAAGGAGCTGGGTTGATGTTGAAGCCGACACATTGAAGTCGGAGGGGGAGATTTGTTGGGCTTCCTCCTTCAATGCTAAGCCCAAGCCCATTGAGGGGTTTTCTAAAATCCCTAAACCCTAAATTCATTAGTTTAGGGATTTTCGACCTCCTCTATATATTCATTAGTTTGAGTGAAAACATCTCTAGGGAAGTTTGATTATCACCATTGTTGGAGAGGTTGTGTTAACCACCACTTTGGTGAATCTTGATTCTTTGTACCCATTATTTTCATATTGGATGTTTGAACTGGACTAAATCCTGTGGGTTTTTTACTTTGTCATTGGAGAAGATTTTCCCACGTTAAAAATCTGCTTGTGTTATCTTTCTCTCTCTCCTCTTTGTATCTTGTTTTTTATCTGCGCTGCTCGACCTGGTGAAGTTCAGGCCGAGGTAAGATTGTCGAGATCCGAGATCTAGGATCTTGTTGATTGACTTCCGTGAAAAGGCTTCTTAGCCGAGTTGAGGGATCCGAGTTCTAGACAGGAGAGCGAGAGAGGAGAATAGCTCCGATTTCGCTGAAGCCAGAGAACAATCCATCCATGTAGGGCCGTTTTCGAACTGTAACAATGAACCCCACCAAAATAAAATAGAGAAACACAGTTTGAAAATGAAGTTGTTCAGTAAAGTATAGAGAGAGAGAGAGAGAGAGAGAGAGAGAGAAACCTCCATGCACATTGAGCTCCCTAGAGGCGATGTGGTTGAAGGGGATTGGGGTTTGGGAATGTCCATTGAGTTTACCCCGCTGTAGGTTTTCCCTTGTAGATATTGTGTCTGAACTCGTTCACATCGACTAGCTTATAACAAAAAATATTATTTATAAACCACTTGAGGAACCAACGCTAAAAATTTTGTTCTGAGTGTTTGTTCAAGCTCGGTTTCGCTTTATACGAGTCGCGGGTCTCTAATTTATGTTCAAACTCGCCAACTTGATATTCGTTCCGATGTGTTACTCTTATACAATATTTGACTTAGTTAATAGAATTAAGAATCGCTATGAAAGGATAATGTAAATTTTGTGAATTGTATATAATTGTGCATAGTTGAATAGTATTTGAGAAGTAATTGACTATTTGTGAAATGATTTATAAAATTATGATAGGGTAAAATATTTCTCTAGAGATAAACTTTTTTCGGTAAGTCCAAAACGACGTCATTTTGAGACGAAAATTAATGTATTTTAGTAATTCTAATTTATTGTAGGGTTATATTAGTCTTTATCATTATAATTTTTTAAATTTAATCTTACAACTCCAAAACGACATCATTTTTGACTCACTGGAGATAAATTTATCTCCAGTGACTGAAGAAATACTTTTCACATTATAATATGCATTTGATTGGTTTTGTTTTAAGAAATGTATATATATTATGGTTTATGTTTTTAAAACCAGTTTTGGGGAATTGTTTAGAGCACTCTGTATTTTAACAATAGGAGTTATTAGCCTTGGTACATCATGACTTGTGTATAGCCGTAGAGCCTATTATTAATTTATTAAAGGTGATAAGTCTGATATTGTGATCACACATATATTTACAGGCAAAGGGCATGTGATTGATATGTTATATTTTTGTCTAAGCATACACCACTTAATTATGTATATTGTTTTATTAAAGTATTGATTTTTGATATGGTGATATAAATTGATTTAGAAATTTGAAGTTTATTTATAACATTTATAGTTTGATTTTATCTGTTTATTATTTTGATAAAATAATAGTTGTTGATGTGTATATAAAAATCAATTTGGTACATATTATGATTTGAGAGACTCATCAACCTTATAGTTTGCTTTATGTTAAATAACAAGAAAAGAGAGGAACATTGAAATAATCTGTGTGTATTAATCTGATGAGAAATGTACAATATAAAAACAAACTAATGGGATAAGCCCAAACCTAATATAATCAGACCTAATACAAAAAGCCTAATGAAATAAGGAAACCCTAATTACAATATAATTCTAATACTCCCCCTCAAGCTGGAGCGTATAGGTCATATGCACCAAGCTTGTTACATATAAACTCTATTCGACGACCCCTCAAAGATTTTGTAAACACATCTGCTAATTGCTCATTAGAGGGTACAAAGCTAGTTTTAATTTCACCAGCAATAACCTTTTCTCGAACAAAGTGACAATCTATTTCTATATGCTTGGTTCTTTCATGAAACACTGGATTTGATGAAATGTGTAAAGCTGCTTGATTATCACAAATGAGAGTTGCATGTCCAGTGTCTCCAAACTTAAGCTCTTTGAGAAGCTGTTTAAGCCAGATGAGCTCGCAAGTAGTAGTCGCCATGGAGCGGTATTCTGCTTCAGCACTTGATCTGGCAACTACGCTTTGTTTCTTACTTTTCCAGGAAATCAAGTTGCCTCCAACAAAGACACAATACCCATAAGTAGATCTCCTATCAGCTGGACAACCAGCCCAATCAGCATCACAGTACCCAACAACTTTGTCATGACCTTTATCTTCATATTCAAGGCTTTTTCCTGGAGATGCCTTGATATACTTAAGAATACGAATGATTGCATTTCAATGTTCTTGACATGGAGAATTGAGAAATTGACTGACAACACTAACTGCAAAGGAAATATCAGGCCGAGTGACTGTGAGGTAGTTCGATTTTCCAACCAATCTTCTATACTGCTCAGGATCTGAAAAAGGCTCCCCCTGATTTGGTAGAAGCTTGATACTTGGATCCATAAGAGTATCAACAGACTTTGAATTCAACAGAGCAGATTCTTCAAGAATATCCAGAGCATATTTCCTCTGAGATATCACAACACCAGCTTTAGATTGGGCCACCTCGATTCCCAAGAAGTATTGAAGTTTCCCAAGATCCTTAGTCTGAAAATGATGACATAAATGTTGTTTCAATTGAGTGATCCCATGCCGATCACTTCATGTGATGACACTATCATCCACATATACCACCAGATAAATAGATCCAGAAGCAGAATGACAATAAAAGAGAGAATGATCAGCTGCACTCCGAGTCATGCCAAATTGTTGAACAACACTGCTAAATTTACCAAACCAAGCTCTTGGAGATTGTTTGAGGCCATAGAGAGACTTACGAAGACGACAAACAAGACCTGACTCTCCTTGAGCAACAAATCCAGGAGGTTGCTCCATATAAATTTCTTCCTCAAGATCACCATGGAGAAAAGCATTCTTGATATCCAGTTGGTAGAGAGGCCAATGGCGAATAGGAGCCATGGCAATAAAAAGGCGAACAGTGGACATCTTCGCCACAGGAGAAAAAGTATCAACAAAATCCAAGCCAAAGACTTGAGTGAAACCCTTCGCCACCAAGCGAGCTTTAAGATGATCCACTTGACCATCAGGTCCAACCTTAATAGCATAAATCCATCGGCAACCAACCACAGATTTTCCAGAAGGAAGAGGCACCAGATCCCATGTGCCATTATGATGAAGAGCACTCATTTCATCAATCATAGCTTGTCTCCATCCCGAATGTGAAAGTGCATCACCTGTAGTCTTAGGAACAGATACAGAGGAAAAAGAGAAAAGGCAAGCAAAATATGATGGAGAAAGACGATGGTAACTAATATTGACTGTATACCTAGCCGGAGGGCGAGTATCACGAGTACCCTTACGAAGAGAAATGGGAAGGTCACTATCCGAAGGTGAGACCGAAGTTGTGGGAGGAGATGCAGTTGAATGTGAGTCCACAGATACATCTGACGAACTATGCTCGATCTCATCAGTAGAGGAGGTGATAGAAGGAGAGACAGAAACATGGACGGGTAAAGACGAAAGGTAAAGAAGGTCACCTGGGAAGGATAACTGTACAGAATCAGTGTCCACAAGAGTAGTAGAGGATCCAAAAAAGGGATCTGATTCAAAAAAGGAGACATCCGTCGAGATAAAGTATCGACGTAAAGTGGGAGAGTAGCAACGGTAACCCTTGTGAGACTGAGGATAACCCAGAAAAACACATTTATGAGACTTGGGAGCTAATTTATCCAAACCTGGACCAAGATGATGAACAAAAAACATAGAACCAAACACATATGGAGTTAAAGGATATAAATCTTGATGGGGAAATAAAATAGAGTGAAGTACCTTATGATTGATAACAGATGATGGCAAACGATTAATGAGATAGCATGCAGTAAGTATAGCATCACTCCAGAATGTGTATGGAACATTGCCATCAATTAACAAAGCACGAGTGGTTTCAACCAGATGGCAATTCTTGCGCTCGGCTACACCATTTTGTTGAGGTGTATGAGGGCAAGATGTTTGAAGAAGAATGTCATGAGATGAAAAGAATTGTTGAAATTGATGAGATAAGTACTCACATGCATTATCACTACGAAAAGTACGAATAGGAATACCAAATTGAATTTTTATTTCATTATAGAATAACTGAAAAAATAGAAAACAACTGAGACCGCTTTTTCATTAAAAATAACCAAGTACATCTGGAATAATCATCAATAAAAGTAACAAAGTACTTAAAACCTAAAGTAGAAGAACGATGACTTGGTCCACAAACATCAGAGTGGACCACAGAAAAAGGAGAAACAGCTTGACGACTAAGACCACTCAAAAACGTACTACGAGTATGTTTCCCGAACTGACAAAACTCACAATTTAAAGTAGAAAGAGACGATAAATGTGGAACCATCTTCTGAAGCTTTGCAAGACTAGGATGGCCCAGACGAGCATGTATAGTAAGAGGAGAATCCACAGTGGAGCAGGCTGAAGAAGAGGGAACTAGTTGATAGAGGCCCTGAGACTCACATCCTTTGGTAATCTCCTTCCCCGAACTCCGATCCTGAAAGATGACAGAGGTTTTAGTAAAAGAAACAACGCAGTCAATGGATTTGGTCAAACGAGTAACAGAAAGTAAGTTAAAAGGAGAATCGGGAACATATAGAACATGATCCAGAGATAAATTGGGTAAAAGAAGAACTGTGCCAATCCCCCTTGATTGGACCAGAGACCCATTGGCTATAGTAATAGTGGGAAAAGAGCCAGTAGTACAAAGGGAAGTGAATAAGGACTTATTACTAGAAATGTGATCAGAAGCCTCAGAATCAAGAGTCCAAGGGCCTATAGAGTGAAACTGAGAGATGCCAGCAAAAGAATTACCAGTGGGAGCAAAGGATGCAGTAGGACCTGATGTTTGCTTTTCAGACCACCAAGTCACAAATTCGTTCAGAAGAGCAGCTGGAGGTGGTGCACTAGAAGGTAACTCTGGAGCAGAGGTACTAGAGAAAGCCTGAGCAACATGAGCATTCCGAGGAGGTGGAGGTGGCCTTCCATGAAGCTTCCAACAATGGTCAACAATATGATTGGTCTGATGACAATGAGTGCATAATAGCTTTCCTTTAGAGAATCGACGTCCACGACCATACCCTTGAGCAGCAAGAGCGGAAGAGTCAACAAAATCTTCTTTACGTCCACGACCATACCCTTGAGCAGCAAGAGCAGAAGAGTCAACAGAATCCACTGGGGGTATATGCATCATAGGAGGTGCTGGTGACGTAGAGGGCTTAGAGGTAATTCTAAGCAAGGTAGACATCACGGATCCAGTGTAGGAACTGTAGCAGATCTCAAAATTTTATCCCGATTGGCAGACAAATGGTCAGGCAAACCATATAAAATGAACAGCATAAACAGTGTATTACACTGTTCCTATTCCTTAGTAACATCACCAGTGAGAGGAAGAAGTTCATTAAGGTCATGAAGTAAACTCTGAGCTTTCCCAAATATTTAGTCATATGACAATTGAAGTCCCGAGGAGCAAAGGTAGTCATCAATTTCTTACACACACCATAGAGTCTTTGTGTGTCATTGGTGTATAGTGCTTTTGCTTGACTCCAAATAGCTTCACAGGTATTAGCAGGTCAGAAAATCTGCTAATTGACGGATGAAGAGTAGCTTTAATGAGACTACATAAGAGAGCATCAATCATCTTCCATCGTGTGCGCTCCGTTGTCGTCACAGATTCAGCCTTAGTGGTGAGATGAGATGTATAATTCTGTCCTTCCAACCAAAGGCGCAGATCAGATGACCAAGTATCATAGTTGGATCCATCCAATTTATCCACACTCAACGGAGCAAGGATATAATTTGAAAAAATAGAAGAGTTCGACTTTTTCTCAGCCGGAGTACCAGAAACATTAGAGACATGAGAGTCCATAATCAAGAGAAAAAAAATCAAAAAAAGGATAGATCACACAACTAACTGGTAGAAGAGGGATCTGTACGTCAACACAAAACGAAGTCCAAACACAGAACCAGGACCAGATCCAAAACCGTCACAGGGAGACGAGGAGAACGCAACCAGCCGCGGTCGGAAATGAGGCTCCACGCGCCGCCACCGCCTTGTAGAGGAGATGACCAGAGCTTGCACGCGCGCGAGTTGGCGCGTGAGAAGTCTGATGGAGGTGCGGCCGATGTGGTTGTGATCGCGCTTCCAAGACGAGCACACCGATATGCTGTTTGCCGAAAAACTCCCCCGGACAGTGGTGGTTGACGAAGAAGCAGCCTGAATGTGAATGCGGAATAGAAGCGTACCGGAAACTGACAGCGAGACAGTTCCAGAAAAAATTTAAAAGACGATGAACAGTGGGTTCACCGAAAAAAAAAAATCAAAGTTCCTTAGGCTCTTGATACCATGTTAAATAACAAGAAAAGAGAGGAACATTGAAATAATCTGTGTGTATCAATCTGATGAGAGATGTACGATATATAGACAAACTAATCGGCTAAGCCCAAACCTAATATAATCAGACCTAATACAAAAGCCTAATGAAATAAGGAAACCCTAATTACAATATAATTCTAATACTTTAAATATACTTTTATTTGTTGTCAAGTTCCACTTATTATAGTTTTCGTTATTTGCTCACAAGGTTGTGTTGTAATTCATCCAAAGCATGGTTATATATTTTTAGGTAAAGCAAAAGAGATTGCCTAGGAGTTTACTTATTCGATTTGATTGAGTAAGTCATATTATTTCCTAGTGGTGAATCTGACATTTCTTTGTATGGGCAAAAGTTAAAGTAATAAGTTGTTATTATGTACTTTGAACCCTTTGTATTTTTTTTTAGTTTTTTCATTATTTTTATAAGCATGTTGTCTTGTAAACTTGATAAACCTTTATGTATTGTAGGATTTGAATTATTACGATTAGTTTATGGGATATATGAATATCATGTTGTAGGAGGGAGTTATGTCATATTGTAGAGACATGTCATATGAGGCCCACTTTTTTCAAAAATAAAATAAAATAATTTTAGAGGTGGGCCTTACATGAAATGTCTCTACAACATGACACTAACTCCCTCCTACAATATGATGTTCATAAATCCCTTAATTTATAGTCTGTGCGCCATTAATAACTTGAAATTTATATCATGACATTTTTTATCCTCTCTGTGGATTTGGAAATGAAATAAGGGTTTGTTTGGATAGAATTTCTACTTTTTTTTGTTTTTAGTTTTTTAATGGAAAAAAAACTTTTCACGTATTACTTTTAGAAAGGATTTTACGAAATTTTGTTTTTTCTTTTAATTATATATTTTCATTATCCCTTTGACCTCGAGAACCCATTTATAGGAACAATTATGTTGAAAAGAAAGTCATTGTATTAAGATAATTCTGGGAAAAAATTAAATATTACAAATTAAATAAGAAAATACAAAAAACAATATTTTAAAACCTATTTACGAACATATAACAACCAGTCGTATACAAAATAAAATTGACCGATCACACTTAAAAATAGACGCATTAAGGCCCGGGTCGGGCCCAAACTTAGACATCACCAGTCTCATCCCATTTTGGTCACGACCCAATCCCTTGTAAATCTCCAAATTGATATTGAGGGTTGTTCTAACAAATAAGGTTCGGATGGTTGCTTATCAACCAAAAGTGGCTTGGAAGGAAAAAGGAAAGCATGGAGCATGGGGGATCCACCACTCTCATATCGATCGTGTGCTCCAGATCTTCATCTGTTTTAACCAACACCAATGCATTAAGATCTTTGATAAGACCTAACTTCAAGGGTGATGAACCTTCTTAAAGGATAAATAGAATTGACAAGAAGATTGCTTGATTCATTAAGGGCAAAGCCATAGTGCTTAAATACATCAGTAAGGTGATAATCACACCTCCACCTAGCATAACAGAATACAAGGGAAAAATAAACAAGCAGCAGCTAACAAATCAGTGATATTCTCGCTAACCAACTCCTATTGCAATGCAACCTTCTAGAACATTTAGCATCCCAATTCTATATCAGATGGTAGTCACGCATCCACTTGGGTTTTTTCTTCTAACGTTTGGCCAATCTAGCTTTCGGAGTAACTTGCTGATCCAACTCGACTTCTAGAGCAGCCTCTCCTATGTCTTCTTTAGTATGGGCCGCATCTTCATCATTCTGGACCAACGTTTCCTTAAGTTGTGGACTCTTAACATCCCCTACCCTATCAAGACAGACCTTGTCCTCAAGTTGGAAGGAGGGGTACACAGTTTGAAGATCAGACAACAACTCCCTATATGCATCTTCAGGGTACAAGCATTGTCATTATATTAACATGTTGGTCAAATTTAGTTTGGGTCCTGATTGCATATCTAACACAGCCAGGGGTTGCATAATAGGTTGATTGTCAACTGCATCCTTAGGTAAAGGCAAAGGCTGATCAGGGGCAGATGATGTATCAACATTATAAAAAAGGTTTAAGCACAGATAAGTGGAACACATAGTAGATCTTATTAGATCCTGCCGGTAAGTCTAACTCGAAAGTCACCAGATTAGTGCAACGCATAATCTGATACAGACCAAAAAGCTTCTAACTTCTGAGAGCGAACCCCTGCCATTAAAGTTTTTCGATAGGGCCGAAGGCGCACCATAACCCAATCGCCTTCTTAGAACTCGTGATGACAACGATGTTAATCTGTGGATCTTTTCATGCTCTCCTGAGCTTTCAAGAGATGACGTTTAAGCTAGGCTAGAATAGCCTCTCTGGTACTAAGCTTAAGCTCAACAGCTTCTATGGAGCTGCTACCCAAGGTATAGACCGGAATAGTTGGAGGATCCTTACTATAGATAACCTAAAAGGGTGTCATGCCAGTAGAGGAATGGATAGTGTTGTTGTAGCACTATTCTGCCCAGTGAAGAAATTTACCCTACATACGAGGCTGATCATGAATAAAGGATCGAAGTTACTATTGAACTATGCAATTGACTACCTTGGTTTGCACATCGCTCTGGGATGATATGCAGTTGATAAACAAAGTTTGGTACTGAGTTTAAAGAGCTCCTGCCAAAAATGGCTCAAGAATATGGGATCCCGGTCTGAAATCATGCTCTTAGGCATCCCGTGCAATTTAAAAATCAGTTGGACAAACACATCTGCTAACTTGGCAGCGGTAAAATAGGTAGTAAGCATTCCAAAGCGTGTTGATTTAGAAAAGTAATCCACCACCACGAGAATTACCGTGTAATTTTGGAAAGGAGGAAGCCCAACGATGAAGTCTAAGGAAACATCTTCCCATACATGAGTAGGAATTTTAGTTAGGTGAAGCAATCTGATGGGTGCCTGAGTAGAGGATTTTACCTGTTGATAAACAAGACACTGTTTGACAAAATTGGTTATATTACCTGCTAATAAAAATTTTCTCGCAGGCGCCCAATATTCTTACTAATCCCCATATGACCAGCTAGAGGGGAAGCAAGGAACTCCAATAATAACAATCATTTAAGTGGAGAGTTGGCGAAAATAAAGATCTTGTCCTTATATAAAAGCACCCCTTGCATTACTCATATAAGGATAAGAGACTAATTCTTGCAAAGTATTTTGCACCCCAAATTCACTATAATAAGACTCCTTTAGCTTGGAAATGAATTCCAATTGAGGCACAATGAGGACTAACAATTATGTAAATGAACCTTCCACTCGAGAAAAGGCATCAGCGACCTAATTAGAGGCATCTGGCTTTTACACAATAGTATAATCATACGCTAAGAGCTTTGACAAGTAGTATTGTTGTTCCAGAGTTTGAATGATCAGCGTCATGAGTTCTCTAAGGCTACGCTGGTCAATATGAATTGTAAAGCATTGTCCAAGCAAGTAAGGACGCCACTTATGCATTGCCTCAGTGATGGCATGCAGCTCTTGGACGTATGTAGACGCCTCTGATAAACGATTGCAAAATTTCTCGTTGAAGAAGCAAACAGGGTGCCCTCCCTGGATAAGAACCGCACCCATGGCCAGACCAGATGCGTCTGTTTCTAACACAAATTCTTAGTCAAAATTAGGGAGACACAAGACTAGAGCTTGAGTTATTGCTAGTTTAAGGCTTTCAAAGGCAGTACAGGCTTCTTCAGTCCATTCAAAAGCATATTTCTTCAATATGTCAGCGAGGGGGCAATTATGGAAACATAGTGCTGCACAAATTTCCTGTAAAACCCAGCTAACCCCAAGAACCCGCGTAGCTGTTTCAGAGTAGTGGGTAAGGGTCATTCTACCATGGCTCGAATTTTTTCGGGATCAGGACCAACACCATCTTTTGATATGATATGGCCTGTCGTAAGTGTATTACATGTTCATCCTCTGTTCTGCTATAAAAAAAATATCATAAAAAAATTACAAAATGACGGAGAAAAGGATGAAACAACCTATTCATGGTTGCCTGAAATGTTGCCAGCGCATTGCAGAGGCCGAAAGACATGACCGGAAATTCGTAGTACTCATCGTGTGTTTTAAACCCTGTCTTGGCAATGTCAGCTAGGTCCATGCGAATCTGATGGTACCCTGAATGCAAATCAAATTTTGAAAACCACTACGCACCGTGAAGCTCATCTAGAAGCTCGTCAATAGTGGGAATTAGGAAACGATATTTCAATATGAGGGCATTCAGAGCCCGATAATCTACACAGAAATGCCTTAATTCGTCCTTCTTCCACACTAGCAGCACCGGAGATGAAAACAAGCTAATGCTTCCTCGAATAATCCTAGTGGAGAGCATAACACTAACTTGTTTCTTGATTTCTCTTTTCTGGAAGAAAGGGTAGCGTGAAGGACGCACATTCACTAGTGCAGTGCCATCTGTTAGAGGAATTCCATGATCGGTGTCACGTGATGGCAGAATTTCATTCAGTGTGGCAAACAAGTGTGCAAAGTCCTCAAACAATTGTAACACTAGGGAAGAAGAGGGATTTGGGTTGTTCAAAAGTGGGGAAAAGGTAAGGAGCACCTACAAATGAAAAAGTTCCAATATGGACTGGGTAGTGGTCATCCTTCAAAGTTGGGCCAGGGACACTTCTTGGAGCCCACTTGGTTTGGCTCCAAATAACAAGACTATTTCACCATTTTTGACAAATTTCATTGTTAAGCCCTCATAATCAGTCAAAATAAGCCCTAGTGTTTTCAACCATTGGACCCCAAGTACCAGGTCTAATTCACTAATATGTAAAACAAATAAATCTAATTCAAATTGGCGAGGCCCAAAACACAATGGAACAACCTTACACATCAAATAACAATCAAGTTCATCTCCATTCCCTACGATAACCTTGAATCCTTGGGTCTATTGAGTTTGTAGCCCCAAGAATTTAGCTATTCTATCTTGAACAAAATTGTGCGTGCTTCCTCCGTCTATCAGGACTGAAAGCTCAGTTTTGTCAACGCGTCCCTTGACCAGAATTCCTCCTTTGGCCTTTCTTGGCTCTCCAGCTCTAAAGTACCTGAGTCGAGAGAGAGGTCCAATTCAGGCTGTTGAGACTCTGCTTCAAAAGCCGGATCCACAATTAATAGCATAAACAAACGCTTGCTTTTGATCTGGACGAAACTTCTCGTTACAATTGTAACACAACCCCTTTTCACGCCTGACTGCCAGCTCCTCCAGTGAGAGACGCTTGATCAACGTTTGTCCCATCGTATGGATATTGGGTTTAGCTGTAGTATTCTCACTAGTCCCACTCATGGTGCCTGCATTGGTTGCTATAGTCTGTTGTTTTCGTCTGGACGCGCCGGAATGTGTAACATCCCGTTGTACACCGATATTGTTAAAATTAATTATGATATTAAGCGCAGTTACAATCACAGTAATTCGTTCATAAAAATGCGAGTAACTTTTTCCGTTTATTACGCGAGCATGTAAAACAATAAAAAGTGTAATAAATAAAAGTTGTGACCGTAACTGTAAACTCTTTGCGGAATAATTATTTAACTAATTTTATAAGATATATTACATCTCTCAAGTCACTAAGGGGTTCCATAAACCAATTTAGCTAAAATCTCACTTTTACGTTTTCTTCTCATCCGAACATGGTTCGGTCTTTATTTTTCTGCGCACAAACCACATGACGCGCGCTCCTCATCTTTTAGTATGTTATTCTAAACTTAATTACCTTTATATAAAGCTATCACACGAGTCATAAAGTTCTTGTTTGCTCCGGATATCGCCGTTTGAAGTTGGACAAGCAAATCTGCCAGCCAACCTCCAAATGGCTCCAAACAGCCCTTACTCAATCAATTAGTCTGGAAAATAGACTCAATCAATTGCTCTCAAATTTTTATACAAGAACTATACACCGTAAGCTTCAATTTGACATATCATACACCTAATTTGACAGGGAAACAAAGTGGGAATATTTTTCTCAATCTCGCACCAGATCTACCACATGTGCCGTAACCAAATGGGCAGTCTGTGTTCACTGCCTTCTACAGGCTGACGCCCAACCCAGAAAAATCCCTATCGGACCTATATAGAGGACATCTCAAGCTTCAAAATGGCGTATGGAACGTCCCTATCGGACCTCTATGGAGGGAGATATGCTCTCTCAAAGTTCGCCTAAATTCTGCCAATTTCTAGAAAATTCGCCAGAGTTTCCTTTGTTTTTCCAATAAATCCCAAATTTGCAAAAGTGATCTCTAGCCTCAATTGGTACCTAATAATCATTGGGTGGCACACAAGTACCAGCAATGCCTTGGTGCACTTACAACCCATCACAGGTTATATCCAATTTAATCAATATGCTCAATTCATGCTTACTTTCTCAAGTTAATTAATTTCAATCACAATATTCATTTGCATGCTTCTTGCAACATAAACATAAATCAATCCTATAATAAGCCTATTTCCCTTTCATCATATTACATACTTCCATATTACATCAAGTCTTCATGTACAATTTACAATTCTTCCAAATGACATATTACAATTTACAAACCATAACCTTCAAATAAAACATAATAAATACTCCAAAATAAACATGATAAATCAAGACTAAACTTAGACAAAATACATCATGAAAAAAATGATAATCATATCCTAATCATACGCATTTTTTATGACCTAAGTCTAGCCTAGGCCCACTGGGAAGCTATTCCTACGTCCAAATCATCCTACGGGCTTCTTGCTCGCCACTTCAACACCACTGCTATCTCCTGAAATAAAGCCCCTCAAGCGAGGTGAGATATACGAATATATCTCAATAACCCAGAGGTTCTGGAGAATACTCCGCCCAATGGCTCACTTCGATGCATATAAATAACATAACATAACATCTGAAAACGGGATAAAGCAAGGGATTTAGTGAAATAAGGGAGCATAGGGATACAAAAATACAACGAAGCTGGAATGGTCAATGCCAAAACAATGCAACGTCCAGCCTATTGACTCGGCATATAAGCCTACGGGTTTCAAACCAAGGCGTGTTCCCAGAACATCAAACCAAAGCACCCTCCATCCATATCCACCCGAGACTTCCTAGTGTGCTCCTACCCGGATCACACACCACGACCCCAAGTCAACTGGAACTCCCTCACGGAGACCTATCCAGTGGAAGTCCGTAACGCCCAAAGGGAAACAGTCTATTGGCCAGAGACACAGTACATCCTATGTACCACCACACATACAATATGCATGAACATGTTATCCTATATTATTTACATACATTTCCTACTATTACCCTCAACGGGCATGGTGGAACACACAAGGGGATCAAACCCCAGTACCAACAGGTTACCTATATAATCCTCTTCCACAGCTCCAATGCAGTATATTTCCCGAGCTAGGCACACAACAGAAATGCCTACACATAGGACATTCCCAATTAATTTCTATTCATTCAAACACATGCAAGCTATAAATTCTACAAGCATGGTTTCAAATACTCACCACAATCCCTTTTGGTACTGGACCAAGGGCAACCCACCTAGCTCACGGTTCAGAGTTCAAATCCACGAAAGGCAACCTACATTGATCATATTCGGATCATTAAAACACGGTAAACCCACCAAAGTACAAAACATCAAAATCTCCTCCCCCCACCTAGTGAGGTTCAACCAAATTAGTGTTAAAATCAAATTATTTTTCTTTATGTTCTTTTCTTTTTTCTTAAGTATCCCAAGGTTACCCCAATATCATTTTAGGTGCCAATTTGCATCCTCCATCACTCAAACATCATTTTACCAATTAATTCGCTCTAGGTTCAATACAAAATCCAACACCATCCAATATTTTTCCATTGATTTTCAAAGCTTCCAACCATCACACAACCCTATTAATTACCATTTAACACTACACAACATCCATTACACAATTTCACAACATCAAATCCCCAATTTACTCATTATGGCCGAATTGCACATAGCCTCACACCAAGGGTTTTTCAATTCAATTCAACTATTCCACACCTCATACAATCCTATTATTACATTATACAACCATACAACAACTCAATTACATAATCCTAAAACAATTCAAAATCACAAAGTGTTGGATTTCTCATCAAAATTTCCTAAAGTTATGAGCACATTTCCTCAATAATTTTTATTGCATTCATCACTCCAACACATAATTCCAAGACATATTTATCTAATACACAATCTCATTTTGAGCTCTCTAACTCCATAAATCAAACATGCAAGCTCTAGGTTTTCATGAAATTAAATCATCAAATCATTCCATGAAAGGTGTTGAATCTTACCCATAATCCAGTCACAAGACTCCTCCAAGTGATCTCCAAGCAATGACTTGAGCAAACAACTCCAAAATCACAAAAATCCTCTCAATTTTCGTGGCTGGTTTTCCCCATATCTCTCAAATGAGAGGGTTTCAAGGAAAACTAATCGGTGGGATGTGTTCGGATGATGATTTCCAACAACTTTGCTCACAAACTTTTCTTGATTCGGGGTTGTATTGAGAGAGTTAGAAGGGAAAGAAATTTCAAACCAAAAATGGCCAAGGGAGGGGGTGGCTCACGGTTTTTAAGAGAGAGAAGGAGGTTTTAGGTGATGATGAATAGTGATAAGCCATGTGGCTTAAGTGACTTAAGTGAGGTGGGCCCCACCGCCACCTCACGCGATTTCAAACTAATTCAAAACTCCCTCTAATTCCACTAAACGTCCATAATTTCACAACCTATTTAGAAACTCTAATTTTAACATTAACCATTGTCCTTTAATTACCCTTGATCAGATGAATCCGAATTTTTTCAGTCGTTCAGAGAAATTGCAGTTTTAAGCTGTTACGCGCGCCGTAGGCACGCTTCTCCAAACTCACTAATCTCCGTCAATTCTCATCAAAAATCATATTTCCTAGTCCTATATACCATTTATAACTTATATCCAAACCTAGAGCTCAAAACTCAATCAGCACATTTTACGGTGCAACTGTACCGCGGTATTTTTCCCTGGTAAAAACACTATTCATCGAATTTTCTGAAACTTGCCTAACCACTCGATTTTTCGTTCTGAATCCATTTCCAGGGTATTGTTATCTTTTGAGACCTCCTACTCAATTTTACCTTCCCAGGGTTATGTGTTTGGGTAATTACCGTTTTACCCTTCCGTTGTATTTTGGCCTTAATTTCAGAATTTTCATTAATCCTACCCTTTAACCCACATTTAATATACAATTACGTGTTTTAGAATTGCGAGGTGTTATAGGATGTAAGGTTTTGGGCCCGTACTTAGTAACATCATTGACCTTCTCTTCCTGAAGGCGTGCGAGACCGATAGCTTGAGTTAGAGAATTTGAGGTCAAAGCTTGAACCTCCCAGCGAATATCAGCCCTTAACCTAGAGATAAAACAGCTCAGCAAGAACGGCGGTGAAAGTCCAACGATTCAGTTAGCCAAGGTTACATATTGAGTTTGGTATGCACGAACTGAAGTGGTCTAAACAGAGCTCCTCTAGGATCTTCATACTGAGAAGGAGAAAATCAAAGATCTAGAGCTTGTAGAAATTAAGCCCAAGTATTGAGTTGGCCATTTGCATGCATCCACTGATACCACCTGAGGGCTTCTCTCTCCATATAAAAGGAAGCAATACGCAATCATTGGTCTTCGGACGTTCTGTGGAATTCAAAGATTTGGGAAATTTTGAAAGACCACCCCAAGGGATCAGATCCATCAAAATAGGGGACATCGAGTTTCATAATGGTACGGATCCCAGGAGTAGGAGTGTTTGGATCTGGGTTTGGGTGGTGAAATGTGTTGGTGAGAGTTAGGGTTTGGTTTCTAACGCCACCATCCTTTGCATCATGTTCTGCAAGTTTGTTTGCAGGGAGAGATGAGCCTCGAGAAAATGATTGAGGGTAATATCCAGGTTTTCATTGGGGATAGTGGTTTCAGCCATGGTGGTAGTCCTCTCGATAAAAGCACCAGATGATAAGACCTCACTTCGAGGGTGAGGAACATCCTTAAAGGATAAATAGAATTGACAAGAAAAATACTAAGGATTGCTTGATTCATTAAGGGAAAAGCCAAAGTGCTTAAATACATCAGTAAGGAGATCACCACACCTCCACCTAGCATAATAGAATACAAGGGAAAAACAAACAAGAAGCAGCTAACAAATCAACGATATTCTCGCTAACCAACTCCTACTGCAATGCAACCTTCTAGAACGTTCAGCATCCCCATTCTATATCAGATGGTAGTCACGCATCCACTTGGGTTTGGTTTGGCCCAAAGTAACCTGCTGATCCAACTTGACTTCTAGAGCAGCCTCTCCTAAGTCTTCTTCAGTATGGGCCACATCTTCAGCATTTTGGCTCAAAATTTCCTCGAGTTGTGGACTCATAACAATCGTCATATGTTTCAAATCCATATACATTTATTTAACCATTGGTTGTTGTTGTTCGAATCTTGGGAAATGGAAAGATTAATACCAGAGAAAGTGATGTCACGAGGGACAAAAATGACATGAGTCTCACCGCCGACATACTTGAGGAGGCCATTGGAGGGTCGGGGAAGAATCTTTTCGCCATGGCTGCACAAGAACTTGACTTTATTCTCAGGCGAATCATCCCCCATTGTTTATTGTATCGTATCAGTCAAAACGAATCCAAAGTGATTTTGGGATGAAAAAGGAAGGATATGAGAATCAGAGGATAAGGGTATTTTTGAAAGTGTTTTGTTTTTTTGTTTTCAAAAACTGTTTTGAATATGAATTTTAAAAAATGATTTTGAGAGTAAAAAAACAAAAATACTTGTTTGAGTGTAGTTAAACTAAAGTTATAAAAAAGTTATAGTTATTTACAAAAACGCCATTAATGATGTTTCAGAATTACAAAAATGCCACCGTAAAGTAATTGTTTTGAGTCTTCATATTTACGAAATTTCCATTAATGAATCGTGATATTTATGAAAATGCGAAAAAAATAGAAAACTGCTTAGGAGAACATCTGTAGGTTGTTTTGGTTTTTCAATTTTTAAAACTAAAAAACAATCATTGTTTTGAAAATCATTTTGCAAAACAATCCTTTCCAAACAGAATATTTTACTTTTTAGTTTTAAAAATTTAAAAATTGTTTTTAAGAATAGGAATCAAACATGGCCTAAATGTTGCGGCTCATTCCTCTAATGCAAACACTAATTGTGGACCTATCAATTAGATCCATTTAGTTTGTTTTATTAGTTTTAGGCATTATCCTTATCTTATCCATTAGTTTGTTTTATTAATTTTAGGTATTATCTCTGGGAGCATTGTCTCTTTATCCTTATCCTATTAGTTTTATTTGAATTCCAGCATAGCATTGATTTCACATTTTAATTGTAACTGATTTGTTTTATATAGCCTGGGTGTAATAAAAAAGGAAAAATGTATGTAACAGTCTAAAGGATGTAAAGTTGTGTCATTTTAATTTAGAGAAAAAGATAGATAAAAGAGAAGAGAGAGTTGATAAAAAAATATAAAGGTGTGGGTCCTACCTCTTTGTGAGAGTAAAATGACATAAATTATGTTATTTAAAAGGACAAACACTTTTCCTAATAAAAAATGGCACTAAGGATTTTTCCACCAAACTCTTCCTCTTCCTTTTTCTTTTCTCTCTACTCTCTCTCCTCTCAACCCTTAGTTCTGAGTCTTCTGACAATGCTTTTCTAGTTTTCGTTGTTACAATGAATTTTCTTTACTATTTTTTTGTAAAATGGATTCTCTCATGTGGAAAAAAAAACATGATATGGTCATGTGGGAAGATCACAACCATACAAAGGTAAATTAACGGTTATGATTTCGTAACTATCTATTTTAACATTTTTTCTCTTCCCTTCTTTATTACCATTGATCCACCTTTGTATGGTTATGATTCCTCACATGACATAGTCATGAGAATTTTCATATGATAGGATCTAGATCCATATTTTTGTGCCTCTCTTATATTCAATTTCTATTATTCTCACTTTTCTTTTCTTTTTTTGGAGATATTCCTATCGGTTCATCGTTTTGCGATTAATCAAATTCGGGGCGGGTCCAGAATTAAGGCTTTGAACCCCTCCCAAAGGTGGTACTGGAGAGGATCGAACACATGCTCTCACACTCCTACCTGCTCAGCTCCTATGCACCAACTGAGCTATCACTGTTTGGTTCACTTTTCTTTTCTTTTCATTCCTTTCAATTCAACTTCCTAAATATCTTCCCTCCAAAATCTCTCTCTCTCTCTCTCCCCTTTGATTGTCAAACACAAAATACCAAAATTCTCGTTTCTTAAATTCGCATTAATTCTATTTTATTTACACTTTTACCCTTTCTGATCACTTTTAGTCAGGTATATTTTTCCGTGGAAATAGCACTTTTATTGTCTCTACACTACTGTACACTCTAACGAAGCCACAATATATAGCGGATGGGTCGTTCCCGGTAGCGCCTAAAGTGGGATGCGACCCTCCCTTCTAACTTGTCTCATTTTAAACGTGATTTTGCCCCATTCGTGCCCCATTTTAGGCACAATTAGTTCCTCTCAAAATGGGCGCGACCAGCTTCCTAATGCGCTGGGCACAACATATTGTTATACATTTGTAAATAATTTCCAAAGTGCTGCTTTTGGTATTTTTTATTTAATTTGTAATATTTAAATTTTGAGTAAATACCTTTTCTGGTCCTCAGCAAATTTTACGATGCCCGTTTTAGTCCCTAGCAAATAAAAAGGCCCATCGTGGTCCCTAAGAAATTCAAAATGGACTCATTTAGTTGAAATTTTGGTCCCTCACAAATTCAAAAAAAGACCCATATTAGTCCCTAAAAGGACTAAAATGGGTCCATTTTGAATTTCTTAGGGACCATGATGGCCTTTTTATTTGCTAGGGACTAAAACGGGTGTCGTGAAATTTGCTGACCAAAAAGGGTATTTACTGTTAAAATTTTTAGCCGAGAATCTCTTAGTTGTTAGTAATTGATTAAAGTGTCATGCGTACGGTTAAGTAGTTCTTTGGACACTGCAGTTAGCTTGTATAATCAATTAGTGCTGATATATAAGCAGCGCATGCTCCTATGGTAGGGAGGGACTCATGAAATAATAATTTTCACGTGTTTTTCCTCTCCCCTTTCTGCCATCCTCGTGAATATACGAACTCTGTTGCTAACATATATTCAATTTAAAATAGTCAAATTAAACCAACAAATTAAACAAGAGTCATTTACAACCACACAACATAAGTGCCTAAACCTTCAATTGGTTTCTTGCACAAGGTGTCTTGAGGTTTACTTTAAACCCTTGCAAGAGCTTTGACAGTCAATCACAATAAATGGGAAACCTCAATGCCAGAGAGCTAGTATAGGATTACATTTCAATACAAAGTTGCAAACTTAGTAGGTGATAATGTCTGCTAGAACATGCAAAAATAAATGATAAATATTAGACATAAATATAAGAACTCATGCGTCATGCCATCATACATTGAGCTTATTCATCTCCCTATTGATTGCATGGGCCCTCATTAAGCTCCCAATGGTTTTAATAGCCAACTTGATATCCTCCATAGGATTTCCAGGTACAATTTTTTTGTACAAATAGCCATCAAATGCCATCTTCTGCACATACACATCTCCACACATCTCCACAAACGCTTCCCTAGCAGGATTGGACCTATAAAACACCTTTTGAAACACATCCAACACTTTAAAAGTTGGCCAATAAATCTTGTCCCATTTCTCCAAGTACTTCTTTAAATCCCCTTCTTCCACCATCCTCTTACCATTCTCTGACCCTTCAACTATTGCCTCTGCACAGATCCTCCCACTCTTTGCAGCAAAATAGATGCCTTCGCCTGAGCATTTTGTAACATACCCTGCAGCATCACCAACTAGTGCTACTCTACCCATCATTCTTCGTGGTCGAGGATGTTCTGGGATAGGGTGTGCCTCCACTCGAATAGTTTTCGCTCCCAAGATCTTGTCCTTTGCTCTGTTCCTTGTTGCTAGTTGATACTTCTTGATGTCTCCCTTGTGTGTAAAAGTGCCAGTGCCAACAGCTACATGGTCACACTTTGGAAACACCCACCCATAGAAATCTGGAGAAACATCTTCACCCATATACACCTCAGCAAGGTTCTCGTAATACACCATTTTATCATCCGGTATTTTTATCCTCTCCTGGAAAACCATAGCACCACCAAAATATAACATTCAAGTGTAACCTTTTAGGGCATGTTTGATACATAGTATAAGATAAGACATGATAGTATAAGACGTGATAGTATATAAGTTCATGGAAACTAGTTCTAAACAAAGCATCTTATCTTAATTGCAATACAAAGAAGAACATATTCGACACAGAGCAGCAAAATCTGAAAGCAGTATAAAAAAATTTACCTCACATATTCACACTCCCGTAGTCTCAATTACACACTACGCTTAGGGGCTGACATAACTTGAACCCAAAAGGAAAACAGAAAACTTCAAACCTTTGTGTCAAGGTAAAAAGTTACTAATTCGATTAAATTTCCAAATACCCATAACATATCTAGAACATATGATATAATATTTGATGGGATATATAATTGTATGATTTTAGTCAAAAAAAAAAATTTCTATATTTCATGATGAGGAAAACAGAAATCATAACAGAAGAAGGTGGAAGATTTTTTAATTTAGATATTAAATAAAAAATACTAATTTTAACTAAAATAACTGTGTTTTAAAACGACAAATATATTTTGCAATATTTGATATAATGAAAAAGAAAAAATATTCTCTTGTACATTCTAACATCGTTAAAATACTACATTAAAACCTACCCAAAAAAAAAATACTACATTAAAATATAATTTTAATATTAAATACATGATATAATATCTTATTATTGAGAGGACCGAGCCTTAAATTTGTAAGATTCCTTCTTTATTACTGGAAGTTACATTTTCTAGTTTAAGAAATAATTTATCCGAAATGAAATAGAGAAAAATATTAAAATATAAGGTGGAAAAAAAAGGTAATCCTTGAATTGTTTATCAACAGTTAAGAACATTTTACATGACCTGGTCGTCATGCACAATTTAATTTAATGGGAGAGCATCTATTATAATTGACCCTCACTCATGTATTCTGGTACATTTATCTTGTACCTCTACGGTGATAAAATGGCCCGTTTGTATGGGCTTCTCAAAAAAATGTTTTTTATACATTATTTATTTTAAAAGTGCTTTTTACAAAAAGTAGAATTATTTAGATTTTTTAAAAATTATTTGAATTTTGAAAAACATATTTGATTTTTGACTTTTTTTTTTTTTTAGAAGTTAAAATTTTTAGTTTTCAAAAAAGAAAGTTTTTGAATTTTTTTATAATTTCTGCTTTTTTAAAAAACATATATTTAATAGACTTTATTATAGAAGTACTTTATTTTTACCCAATGGGTGCAGCTCAGTTGGTAACTTGGCGCTGAGTTAGTGGGGTTGGATATGTGTTCGATTCCCGCTGAATGCATTCTTGGGGAGGGGGCTGAACCTTTAGTCATCACTGTTCCCCCGCACTCCAGATTAGTCCCATAGCCGGCTCAAAGAGTCGAAGCTCGTGGGGATACCGGAGGGAGCCAACTCGTCTCAAAGAGATAATTAGGGTTGGGTAACTCCAAAAAAAAGAAGTACTTTATTTTCTAAAAAAAAGTAGCATTTGGCTAAAAAAACCATCCAAATGGGCCCACAGTCGAGGAAACATGTGTACCGAAAAAATAAGGCTAAAACACATTTCTAGGATTTTTGGGTAAAAGAATTGTCCAGTTAAAGTTGATTGAATAAGTTTTTCCAAACTAATGCAGTTAAACATGTCATCAGTACTGAAGGGACTGATGTCACGTCAGCACCACATAGACAGTTCCATTACCATAAAATTTCAAAAGACCATAACTTTTGACTCGGTTATCCAAATTAGATAATTTTTTTAATTTCACACAACTTTTCGAAATCTACGCAATGACACCTCATTTGGCATATTTTATCTCCCACAAACATAATTTGAATTTACAAACAATAGTTCCACAATCACAAGAGCATTTAAACTCAGAAGCTCCTTAGTTTTTTCGAAACCAACACCATGAGTTGTAGCACATGGCATCGATCTCTTGGCCTAGTTTTGCCACGGTTATCCTCTGAGCCAACGATTTTTTTAGCAACAAGATAAGTACTTTAAGGCTTTCTGTAAGAAGAAACGTTGTTATCCATGGTTGCTTGTGCGCGTTAGTGGAGAGGAACCACTGTCAGTATTTGTTATTGTTGGATAGTTGAAAAGTAAGAAAAGGATTTAAATAGCATCATTCACATAGATAAAACATGTCAATCGATGGCATGTGCTGTAGCTCACGGTGTTGGTTCAGAAAGAACTCATGAGCTTATGGATTTAAACACTCTTGTGATTGTGGTACCATAGTTACAAATTCGAACTATGTTTGTGGAAGATAAAATACACCAAATGAGGTGTCATTGCGTAGATCTCGAAAAGTTATTTGAAATAAAAAAAATCATCTGATTTGGATACACGAGTCAAAAGTTATGGCCTTTCGAAATTTTACAGTAACGGGACTACTTACGTAGCCTGATGTGGCATCAGTCCCATCAAGATCATTGATGAGACTAGTTAGTACCACTACGTATTTGACTGCAGTAGTTTGGAAAAACTTATTCATTCAACTTTAAATGGACAATTCATTTACCCAAAAGTCTTAGAAAGTTGTTTTTGTCGAAAAAATAATTAGTAATGAAGACTCGTTCCATCTCTTGTTAAAGTTAAAATTATATATATATATATATATATATATATATATATATATATATATATACTTGAAGATATTCCAATCATTTAATTACTTCGTAATTAGTCCGATTTGGGAGGAATCCCGGGATTAAGGCTTTAAATCCCTTCCAAAGATGGTACTAAGGAGTATCGAATACATGTTTTCACCCCACCTACTCAGTTTTCTAGCGCCAACTGAGCTACCATCATTTGATTTTTAATATATTTTATTATTACTCACTGATGGGACGAATATTCGTTCCCATTTAAGCCCATTTTGATGGCAAAATACCATCTGTTCCCTCCACTGATGAGCAACTTTAGCACTAAAAGCACGTGTTTAATATCTTTTTGACAAAAACGCATTGGGGAACAGAAGGTGACGTGATCTTTTGGAAAATATATAAAAAGGGGGAACAGATTAAACATTAAAAACACCTACTTCACTCACTCAATCTCTCTGACCACTTTTTAGGAAACGTTGAAAAGAAGTTTCCATAAAGCATAAGCGGTGCAGCTATTTAGCAAGAAGAAACGTGCGCAACAGAGAATAAAGGGTTCTTATTGGCCAAAGATGAAAGCAAGGCATGGGGGTGGTCAGAAGGAAAGACAAATCGCAAACAGTCACTGTCCCATCCAGCCACTTTGCACCTTTCGAAGCACTGTTCACACCGCCTCTACACACGCAGACAAGAATACAAAACCAAGAGAAGTACAGACTTTGCCATCCACTCTTCTCCTATAAATAGGACGTCCCAGCACGAAGACATCCATCAATTCCTTAAGAATAGATCACCTAGGATCGAATTCCTTAAGAAGAGATAATTTAGTTTATTTTTGTAGTTTGTAGTTGTAGAGTTTTCACTTTAGTTAAGTGACAACACTTCTTCTTCTTTCTATATCACCAACTTGAGACTCCTCACGAGCACCAACCATCTTCTCCACTTTTTATTTTGTTGTAATCTGTTTATTTCCATTTAAATACAAGTGTTATTTCTCTCCTTTCTATTCGTTATCTCTGAACTGAATCTCGGGTCTATGAGATTTCAGTTTGGAATAATTATTTTTAATCTAGTAGCCATGGGCTAACTTATCTGTGGAATGGAAAAACTGCAAAGTTCTTAAAGAATTATTTTCAAAACTCTTGTATTACAACTTTCGTGTTTTTATGGTTAAGTGAGCTATCTTCACTGTGTATCTTTGGAAATCGAACACATACTGAGAAAGGATCTTTCATAAGGAAGGGATTCCAGACAGCTTAACCAGAGGGGGAAGGTAGTCTTGTGGAAACAAGGGTGCTGGTTGCCTTAGGAATAAGGGACCACCTCGTTCACTCAAAGGTCATGTACCCAGTACCTATTGGAGTCAAGGGAGCCATAGGAATATGGAAACTTGTGAGCCATCTAGTCTATGAGCTGAGGAATCAGAGTTGGCAGAGAAGAGACTGGAACAAAGACAAAAGTGTTGAGTCTTGAGTAGAGAAAATAATTGTTTATGAATGGAGCAGTGGATCCGTTCCTTCTGTTATTATTGTTTTATAATCATCCACACTGTGGTCTCTTAATTACTGTTATTACTTTTATTTTCTGTACTTTATTTAATCTTGTATCTATAAATCTCCCATGAATATTGTTGTTCCTTCCCTAAACAAGAAGGATAACATACATAACGAAGCGATGAACTGTTTGCTGTCAGATTGCATCTACTGACTTTGAGGAACGTTGTCAAGACAGTAGGGAACGTTTGACCAAATAGGTCAATTACTAACTTTTCTTTTCATTTTCATTGTTTGTAAAATAGTATAAGGTATTAATTATAGTTCTATCCTTGTGGGAACGATAATCTGGACATTAACACTCCATTTATTATTTGATACGTGCACTTGCGCACATGGGTTGAAGTTGAAGCTAAGAGAGCCAGTGTGTTTTCTCTTCTCTTAATAAACTGAAGAACGTTTTCATCGTAATATATTTTTACCCAACACTCACTTATTTAAGATTAATGTCACTTGAATTATCATTTTTCTGCTTTTTAGTAAGAGAGCAGTAGCTACTAATTTAGTGCTGAAAATATGTTCGTGGACCATGTTTGCCATTTATAATATCTTATTCCAATAAAATTTAGGAAAAAAGTGTACCTGAAATGCAATTGCATAGCCGTAGTCACCAGCATTGATACACTTAGCGACTCTGGAGTTAGCCCCATCAGCACCAATCACAGCATCAACTTCTAACGTGCGCTTCTCAGCGACCCCACCGGATTTCTCGTCAAATCCAGAGTAATGCAACACGTAGGGTGAGTTCTGATCTCTGGGAATATCCATTTTCAAGAACAACCCGTTAATGATGTTCGCCCCGTTTTGCTTTGCACGGTCCCTGAGATAAGCGTCTAGCACTTCACGCCTAACCATGCCAATGTACTCGTGGGGTTTAAGGGTTCTTCCAACTTCGACGGCAACGTTCGACGGCGATATCATCATCATTCTCGTCACCCTTCGGTCGATGATGTCAAGTGGAAGGTCGAACTCTCCGATCATGCAAAGTGGAATGGCTCCGCCGCATGGCTTGCAGTTGTCTAGCTTTCTTTCGATAAGGAATGTTTCAATGCCGCCTTTGGCTAGTGTTTCCGCGGCTGAGCCGCCGGCCGGACCGCCGCCGACGATGGCGACCCTGAGGTTTCGACCGGAGACCTTCGGGCTTGATTTTCCGGCGGTCACTTTGATGTGCCGGCGGTGGGTAATGGATTCCGTTTGGGTGGCGAAATGGGGTTTTTCCGGCGAGGACTGGAGGAGGCCGACGAAGGATTTAATCATTGTGATTTGTGACGAGCGAGTGGAAGCAAGGGAGTGTTTTTTTTTTATTGTTTATTTATTTATATATTTTACTTTGTATCAATGCGGTTTTGAACTTTTAGGATATATAGATTGAGTTGGAGATGGTGGTTAGACGTGGGACATGTTTGAATTTAATTCTCAAAAATAGTTTTTTAACTTTTAGAAGAAAAAAAAACTTATTTGGTAATGTTTATTGAGAACGGTTATATATATTTATAAATTAAATTATGTATAAACTCTTACAATTAAATTTTAATCATTAATTTTCGTCAATCTAACAATTAAAATTTATAATTATTTAATAAGTGTGACCCAATAAATTATAATCGTTAGATTAACGAAAATCAACAGTTAAAATTTAGTTGTAAGAATTTGTAAATAATTTAATTTATAAATATAACTCTCCTCATGTTTATTTTGTAAAAATAATTTTACAAATTGTAATTATTTTTTACTTTTTAGAATTAAATTTAGAGAATATATCTGAATTATTTTTGTTTTTTGTTTTTGATTTTTAACTTTCAAAACAAAACAAAAACAGAGAAAACATATATTTCATTCATTATTCTATAAAGTAATTTTTTAAAAAATAACACAATTCAATAGGCCCATGATTTTTTGGTTTGGGATGCTAGCTATTTTCAGAATAAAATCACATAGGAAAATATTACTTTCATGCATTCACAAATCAAAGATAGAGTACACTCAATATTTTTTTTTCTCATTTATTCTCTCTCTTCTCTTCTCTATTATGTGAGTGCATAAGAGAATATTTCTCTCATATAATATAACATGAGAGTAATATTCCTCAATCACATAACTTCTTTCTCTTCTTTTTTACACGAGTCTCTATAACATTAAAAAAAAAAATAATAAGAAAAGTGTTACTGTTTAATGCGGAAGGGTTTCTTTTCTTTACACGTGTGTTAAACATTTGAAGGGAAAAAGAAAAATAACAATTGAGAAAAAAGTTATTGTAGAATAGGGAAGCGAAGTGACTTGTTTGTCTCCTTTATATATATCTTCAACATTTCAAGAAGAAAAGAAAAAACAAGAAAAAAGTTATTGTTTAATGTGGAAGGGAAGTGATTTTAGTTTGTAGCTGATGTAACTGCCAGCTTGTTCTGCATACTTCTGCTTGTCCGTTATTTTACGTGAAGCCATCAATGACTACGGTGACGGGGAGATATATAAGATGAAGGATCATGTTAAAGTATCAGACAAGCTAGGTCCTCTGAAGCGGAAGTATGATGATATAACCAATTTTTTCAGTTCTCTGAACTCCACTAAAGTGTGAGGTGTACTTGTAAGGGTCATGCATGTGCATGTCTGGGTAATCAGGTGTGGGAAAAATCACTTATCCTTGCTGTGTTGCCTAGCCTTGCTGGACGGTCAATTGAATAAGGTCTTTCAACCAGTTAAAACACAGTAATAATATTTGAGAAAGAGTAGTTAAATATATATACAGAAAAAATAATGAGCCCCTCAAAAACTTTTAAATAACCTCATTATAACCATGTTTTCCCCTCACCAACTTACTTTATTTATTTTTTCCTTCATCTCAATGGCCACCAATGAATAAATTTTTAGTGCATAAGATGCACCGAAGATTTAATGTATTTGCCCAATTATTTCGTGACACGTATACAAAAAATATCATGTTGATTATTGACTGATGAATTATTTGGTACCAAATAAACACTAAGAGAATGTATAATTGTTAACTGTTGATGCTGCTGTGAACTAACACACAAAGTTTTGGGATCAAACAGTAAATTTGTAAGGGATGCCTTACTTGGCTTGAGTTCTGCAAATCAGACCATTTCACATGCAGGGACCCATAAAATTGGAAATTTAATTAACTTCAGTTAAATGTTACAAAATTTATTAATTGTGATTTTTTTTATATCACTTCTTTTTTATAAAATTATTTAAGAGAATAGTATTTTCCACTATTACGGCTGGAATGGTTATAGTTAGAAAGCCTCAATACTACTGAGACTTTCATCGCATTTGTTTATTTGTGCTAACCTTTCTGGAGGATCATCATGCCTAGTTTGTGTTTTACTGGCGAGAATTAGGGAATTTTCGTCTATTTCTATTAAAACCGTTCAGAGTTTTATATTATACTGGTATATTACCCATGCGATGCATGAGGGGAAATAATCGGTCGGTTTGTCGAAAAAAACTTGTCGATCTGGAAAAACAGAGTTACATACCATTTTTACTATCACGAAGCCATTGTATACTATTATAGTAAGAAAAAAATAATTATCACAGCACACCCAAGGTATTCATGCTTTCATAGTCAAAATCCAAGTATCCACATTTTGTATAAAAACTTTATTTTAATAATAATATAGATAATAAAAGCTCTTTTGCTTTATTTCTTAAGTTCCTTTCATTTTGATATAAAAAATATGTTCTACAAATGCATTGAATTGGGAACAAATTAGATAATTACCCAAAAGAAAGATAACTACATCATAGAAGTACATAACAACACCAGAGAAAGATATACTGCAGTACTTTAAATTTTCACTGGCAATTATTCAAAATAAAAAGGACGAATACAAACAGAAGAATTTAAAACTTATCAATCTAAGGAATGAAATTAGTCTATACTATAGAAATTCTACAAAAAAAATTGACTTCAAAATCTGCCTTGCAAAAATAACACGTAATTCCATTACCATCATTAACTTCATCATTTTCCCATAGGGACTGATCAATTGAAACGTTTTGCATTTTGCATTTGTTGGAATGGAAGAAATGAGAGTTATGGTTTCGAACAATTTCTTTACGCCCCCACAAGCTTCGGATATAAGATTTCACCCGCTGTCTGAATTGTTGTAAACTGTTTGTCTTATTCAGGGAACGAAAAATTTCAAATCCAAAATTTCTTTGATTTTGATGTTCACTATTCATCAAAAGCATGCAATAAACATACTTGCTCACTATGACCTTTCAGTGTTGCAATCTTCAAGGCTTCAAGAGCCAACGCTTGCGTTTTCAAACTGGAAATTTGTTTGAAATAACTAACCAATCCTTCTCGATACAAAATGTCAGGGTTGCCACTTTCCCTGCAACGTTTTAAGAAAAGTAATTGTCTTTCTCTATTGAACTTTTGCTATTGATAGAAGAAAATATCGTATACTTTTCCTTTGTACACTGGTCGATTTTCATGCTCATAGTTATCCGGTATTTGATGAATAATTTTTTTTTTTATCGGTAATCCATTCTAATGGACCCGATTCAAACTTGTCCATCGAAGCATTTTCATACACGTAATCATTTTCTGCAAGCCGAAGAAATTCTTTGCAAGTTTGATGTTGGATATATCTTCAATGGGATGAGACTCCACCTTTCTAAAATCAGTAGTAATAAATTCGTTGGCAGAAAAACAACAAAATTGTTGTCGACCGTCGTTGGTTAATCATCGCACGGGTAAATCAACACCTTCATCTTGCTATGAAGCTTCGAATGGTATAATTGTGGAGGTATAAACATGTAGGAACAAAAAACAAAAATGTAAACTGTTACTTGAGAAATATCTGAAATAAAAAATAATTGTTTTGTTATTTTGTGCTATTTTTGAAGTTGAAAAAACTATAGCATTCACACAGAACTTTGTAAGCATCAACAAAAAATAAAACTCTACAATTATGAGACATCGATTATTATCCAAATCAAATATAGTTATGTACTCAATAATTCAGTCTTCAAATATAGCCACATATTACTATGTTTCTATGTTTTCTGTAGTTGTGACACATATTAGATGAAGAGTTGAAAAATATTTGAGTTAGTACGTTTAATAGTCTAACAAACATTTCACAGTTAAAATTTTGTGGTAATATCAAAAGATCATTTATTAGATTAATTGCATAAATAAAAAATAATTATTCATAAATTAGAATATATATATATATATTATATATATATATATATATTATATATATATATAGGGTTCATGTTTTCTTATGTTGTAGGATAGCATGAGAGAAAAAAAGTAGAGACAAATTAAATATGGGTCCCACATTTTATATTAAAAAAAAAAACAAATTAATTGGCACGAAAAACGAATTTGTGCAGGAAAAAATTTCGCTCTCCTATCACAGGAGAGCATGATTTATATATATATATATATATATATATATATATATATATATATATATATATATATATATCTATATATAAATATTTTTGTGTGTGTGTGTGTGTGTGTATATATATATATAACCATATATTTAATGCATTGTGTTTGATCTCAATAATACTTCAGCTCTACCAACAACAATTTGGTTAAGAATATGAGAATGTGTTGCCGAGCGGGGAGGGCTGGCCCTCCGGGCCGAGCCCATTTGCCACCTCTAATTGTCAGCATTTTATATCAGCATATAATAGGTTTTCATATTTATCCACAAAAAAAGGTTCTTATACTTGCATCTAGATTACTATGTATCTATGTTTTCTGTAGTTATGACATATATTAGATGAAGAGTTGAAAAATATTTGAGTGAGTACGTTTAATAGTCTAAGAAACATTTCATAGTTACCCAATGGGTGCAGCTCAGTTGGTTCCTTGGCGCTGAGTTAGTGGGGTTGGACATGTGTTCGATTCCCGCTGAATGCATTCTTGGGGAGGGGGCTGAACCTTTAGCCATCACTGACCCCCGCACTCCGGATTAGTCCCATAGCCGGCTCAAAGAGTTGAAGCTTGTAGGGATACCGGAGGGAGCCAACTCGCCTCAAAGAGGTAATTAGGGTTGGGTAACTCCAAAAAAAAAAAAAAAACATTTCATAGTTGAAGTTATGTGGTAATATCAAAAGACCATTTATTAGCTGAATTGCATAAATAAAAAATAATTATTCATAAAATTAGAATATATATAACCATATATTTAATGCATTATATTTAATCTCAATAATACACCAACTCTACCAACAATAATTTAGTTAACAATATGAAAACGTGTTGCCAGGTGGGGTGGGACCGCCTTCCGGGCCGAGCCCATTTTGCCACCTCTAACTGTCAACATTTTATATCAGCTATATATGTTTTCCATAAAAAAAGGTTCTTATAGTTGCGTCAAAATTACTATCTATATATGTTTTCTATATTTGCATTTAAAGATTTTTATCACGTTTGTTTGTTTGTGCTAACCTTTCTAGAGGATCATCATGCCTAGTTTGTGTATTACCGGCAAGAATTAGGGAATTGTCGTCTATTTCTATGAAAACTGTTTAGAGTTTTATATTATATTAGGGAATCCACAAGCGGTTGCTGTGTTTTATCAAAAAATAATTACTGTGTATCGACCCTAAGCTCTCTCTCAATTTATTTACATTGGGATTACCCGATTTATATTCTCTGTTACACTCTCAAATTTAGTTACACTCTCGATTTGATATCCTGTTAGATAATGATTATGATTTATTAAATATGTAAATCATTATATGCAAGTAAATCTATAAATAATCTGAATTTTTTTATAGATTATTGAACACGTCAGCAAACTTGATTTTTTCCACTTTTAGAAACATTTCAAATTTGAATTTTTTATTTGATAAGGGGAAAAAAGCTAAACATTCATTACAAAATGTTCCACTTTTCAAATTTGATTTTTGAAATTTGAAATTGATATGTGGGAAAATAGTTTATCATTCATTACAAATATAAAATCTCAATACTTACTGCATTGGAAAGTGTTGAGTCTATTAATTTCGCTATATTCAACAAAAACCATAATAACAATAAAAACCACTTTAAAATGTTTCCTATTTAATAAATTTATAAATTCGAAATTTTAATTCAAATTTTTAATTTTACCACCACTTGATGCATTGAAATTGGTTAAGTCAATTAATGATATTTATTATTATACCTAAAAAATTTATACATAGATAATTGTTAACCCTATTAACAATCCACTGTTGGGCTTAACTACTAAAAAATGAAATTATTTTGTATATAAATAAGATATGTGTTACTTGGTCTTTTCATTTCGTAATTAATTAGCTTTTGTGCACATGTTTCTTCTTTTCTTTGTTTGTTTATCTTCATCATCTTCTCAAGCTGCTCTTCTATTAGATGAACATGTAATACTTTTCATTTTTTTTGTAGCTCTATTGTAGAGCAAAGCTGACGGGATGATTTGGAATCACTATTCTTTCGGAAGATAAATATTCTTCAGAAATCACTTTTCTCACATCATGAAAGCTATTTTAGAATTTGATCTATCATTTATTAATTAGTGCAGGTATGGTGTCGATATGGTTGTGTTACTCATCCAATCTGCTATATCTTTGGGAAAAAGAGAAATGACGCGTTTGGCAAGGCCAAGCCTATCAAGCTGTGTTCTCACTTCATTTGTTTGTGGTGATGAAGTGTTATTTTGCAACTCCAAGGCGCTACAGCAGAAATCAAAGGATGGCTCCACTATTTTGATCCCACAGAGATATGAGATTTTTTTGCTACAAGTCACTTATTTGTATGATTTGTGTAATTGGTTGTAGTATATAAATTTTGGAAAATTATACTCTCATGTTGCATAAGATTCATCTCTCATGTAATACTCATATAAAAAGATATGGTTTTCTTTTTCTTTTTCTCTCTGAAAAAAATTGGTGGCCTCACTTTGTTTCTAACACTCACATAAAAAGATACTACATCTTTTCTCATTTTTTATGCTTATGTTTTAGGGGTATCAGTGAGGAAACGTGAAAAATGCATAATGGTGGAAAATGAAAAGATGGAGAATTTATAACAGTGAAAACAAACAATCTACCACGAAACCAACATCAACAATGAATTTAGGGTCAAGAAGAAGAAAAACGGTTTGTGAGTATATTAGGTGGAAGATGATGTGTTACGCTCTATTGGTTTTTTGATTTTGCGGCTTCCTTTTTTCTTTTTCTTTTTTCTTTTATTTGTATATGCACGATGCAATTGTGGCTTCGTAATAGCCAAAAGGATATATTATTATATATTATTTCCTTTTCTTATTTATTTTTTCTCCATCAAACATGATTACTAATATCCTTGGTATATCCAACATTTTTCTTTATTTTTTGTATGGCTTTTATGATTAAATTTTACTAATTTTGAACATAGGTCAACTAATTTATGGTTACCTTTTCTTGCTTGGTTTGTCCATGCATTCCCTAATTTTCACTTTCATATACTGTATTTATTGCAATAATTTGAAGATGTAAATACAACGATACTTTCAATGAGTTAATATGCTTTAAAAAGAAAACTATTGAAATTCCAAAAACATCTCATAATAAAGGAAAACAACATTTAAAATTGTGCAAATAACCTCAAACTTTAGAGTAAATATCCTTTTTTGGTCCCTAACAAAAAACACGGTCTCCACTTTAGTCCCTTACAAAAATAAATTAGTCAGTTAGTCCCTAACAAATTCAAAGTGAACCCATTTTAGTCTTTTTGAGGGACTAATATGAGTCTTTTTTGAATTTGTGAGGGACCACGATTTCAACTAAATGGATCCACTTTGAATTTGTTAGGGACTAACTGACTAATTTATTTTTGTAAGCGACTAAAGTGGGGACCGTGTTTTTTGTTAAGGACCAAAGAGGGTATTTACTCTTATAAAAACAAAGAACTGTTATGATCTGCTTTGCATGTGAGGTTGTTAACAATGGTGTCAGGCGTGAGATGGCAGAAGGTGAAGCTTTTGGTTCTTGGATGATTGTCCAAAGGAGTCAACGGGGAAGGAAGGCAAAAGCTACCATGGAGACTGCCGCAATCAATGCTGCCGCAATCAATGCTACCGCAATCAATGCAGCCAGGAATCAGGGGTCATCCGTTACAACTGGCCAAAGGAGAATTAATGCTCAAGGAATAAATCATTATGTTTCACGTCCAGCTAAAATCAAGCAGCAGAAACCCGATAATCATGTGGGAATTAAATCGGCAACAATGATTAATGCAAAAAATAACGGTTCTGGAGCTTCAAAGGTGGCGTCTTCAACGGCTGGATCAAGATTTTCAGTTATTTCTGACGAAGTTAATGATAATCATGATGTTAATTATGAGAATATTCAAATCATTAATGATAAGCATGGCCCCTCTAAGGTAACCGCTAGTGCTGATTTGAAAAAGGGTTTAAATAATAAGATTTCGAATTTTCCTCATGATAAACGTCATCTTTCAGCAGCTATTCTCCCTAGCTCAAATACAGTTACAAATTTGGTGGGACCCTCTATGCCAAATCAAAATCTAAGTGGCCCTGAGCTTATGCCAGTTGTTCAAAAAGGTACTGTTATTCCTCAGGTAGAAGAAAGGATTTTGTCTCGACCACAAGAGGCTACCGTTTCCAAGTCTTCTACTTTGTCGCAAAATGGAAAAAAAAAAAAAAAGAGTTACGTGATGAAATTAACAGGAATAAAAAGGCAGTTGCCTTATCTATTGTCCCAAAGAGTTTTAAGCAAAGGGCTAAGCCGTTCATTGCTTCGAGCTCGACAAAAAAAATTTCAGCAATGGACATTAATGGTAGAAAGCCTCTTGTTCTCTCTTCTACATCATCTCCTCCACATGTGGTAACTCCCTCAGATTCTGGTAAAAGGGAGGATGGGGTTGATATTTCCATAATAACGCATGACAACAAGAGTCCGGTTACTCTTTCCAGCTCGAAGGATGTTGAGGCTTCGAATGCTAGTTTGAGACCTGCTGATGTACCCTCGGTGATGCGGGATAGTTTTGATCTCCCCAAAGTCTAATGACAGGGTGTTTTTCATCCTTTCTCATTATTTTTTGTGGTTTTTTGATGAGTGTGTGTGTTTGGAATTGCAGGGGGGCTGGAAAAAAGGGTTTTTCTCCCCTTATTAGGGACTTGTCTCGTCGTTTTAATATTCAAGTTATGGCTTTGCTTGAAACTCGTATCGGAGCTGACCGTGCTCAGAAGGTGGTGAAAGGCTTTGGCTTTCAAAAGCATGTTATGGCTCATCCTCAAGGTTTTTCTGGTGGCCTGTGGGTGTTGTGGAATGATAATGAAGCTCAGATTCAGATTTTAGAGTCTCATCGTCAGTTTATCCATTTAAAAATTTTTTGGCGTAATAGGAGGAAGGAGGAAGCTGTTACTTTTGTTTATGCCAGTCCGCGGCGTCTTGAGAGGGTGTCTCTGTGGAATGCTCTAGGAAGGTTACAACAGCAATCCTCGGAGGCTTGGTGCATTTTGGGAGATTTCAATTCTTATTTGCATGCAGCAGAAAAGGAGGGAGGTGGCCCGCCTGATTGGAGGAGTATTTATGATTTCCAAAATTGTATTATGAACTGCAATCTGGAAGACTTGGGTCATCAGGGGCCTACTTTCACTTGGCATAGTGGCAGATTGAAGGAACGTCTTGATAGAGTTTGTGCGAATGAGCAGTGGCAATTGTCCTTTCCTGACAGGGTTGTGACTCATCTTCCCTGCTACTGCTCGGATCATAGACCTCTTCTTCTCTGGGAGGGTCCTTCTCCTCACCATCCTGGAGGGAGCCGTCCATTTAGATTTCTGGCAGCCTGGCTCACTCATGAGGATTTCCCTGGCCTAGTGCAGGAGTGTTGGAATGGGAGTACAGGTTGGGGCACAGCTAGTGAAACTTTTCGATCGAATGCTTCTCACTGGCATAGGGAGTGCTTTAGGGAAGATGCCAAGCTTAAGAATAATCTTCAGGCGAGACTAAGGGGTATTGACCGTAGTCTTAGTCACCATCCTTGCCATGCTCTAGAAATTCTGCAGAAAGATCTTTGGCGTCAGTTGAATCTCATTTATATTCGGGAGGATCTTACTTGGTTTCAGCGGTCTAGGGCTAGCTGGTTGAAATATGGTGACCGGAATACGAAATTCTTCCATTCTACTACAGCTGCTAGGAGGAGGAGAAATCGTATTGATGCTCTGAAAAATGATGCTGATGATTGGATTGGTGATCCCTCTATTCTGATGAATATGGAGGTGGA
Source organism: Gastrolobium bilobum (assembly GCF_033153095.1). Lineage (NCBI taxonomy): Eukaryota > Viridiplantae > Streptophyta > Magnoliopsida > Fabales > Fabaceae > Gastrolobium > Gastrolobium bilobum. Next base: position 467,482 of record NW_026898492.1, read on the forward strand.
GTATTATCGTAATTTGTTTAAAGAGGATAATACTGCTAGACCTAGGCTTCCAATTAGAGGCTATTTTCCTCACCTTGTGCAAGAGCACAACATTCATATTGGTAGCATTCCTTCGAATGAGGAGATTAGGAGTACAGTTTTTTCCATGGGACCTCACAAAGCTCCAGGGGTGGACGGTCTTCATAGTCTATTTTTCCAATCTCAATGGGATACTGTAGGAAGCTCTGTTTGTGATCTGGTGAAAGATGTGTTTAATAATCCCCAAAAAGTTCGGGATATTAATCAAACTCTTATTTGCCTGATCCCGAAGATAACTTCACCTCAATCCCTTAAAGATTTCCGGCCTATTAGCCTTTGTAATGTTATTTATAAGACTATTACTAAGCTTATTGCTAACCGTTTGAAATTGCAGATGGATAAAATTGTTATGCCTAACCAGTGTAGTTTCATCAAAGGAAGGCAAGGGACAGATAATGTAATTATTGCTCAGGAAATTATTCACTCTATGAGGTCAAAGAAAGGCGCCAAAGGTTGGATGATGATTAAGGTGGATCTGGAGAAAGCTTATGACAGAATTAGCTGGGACTTTCTCTGAGATACTCTTCAGGATGTGGGACTCCCCCCAAATCTCATTAATCTTGTTATGTGGTGTGTTTCTTCTTGTTCGATGAATGTTCTTTGGAATGGTTCTACAACTCAGGAGTTTTTCCCATCCAGGGGGCTTAGACAGGGTGACCCTTTGTCCCCATATTTATTTATTCTTTGTATGGAGCGACTTGGTCATCTCATTTCCCATGCAGTTAGGCAAAAGTGCTGGAAGCCGATCATGTTGAGGAGAAATGCTCCTCCCATTTCTCACCTCTTTTTTGCGGATGATCTTATTCTTTGTGCGGATGCATCCTTTGATCAGGCCCAAACCATTTCCAAGGTGCTAGATGATTTTTGTCTTTCTTCTGGGCAAAAGGTTAACCATGAAAAAACAAAAATTCTCTTCTCCCACAATGTGAATCATATTTTGGCAGAGGAACTTAGTGGTGAGTTGGGCTTCTCAAGGACGGTGGATCTTGGAAAGTATTTGGGTATTCCTCTTCATCATCGCAGAGTTGGGAGGGCGGCTTTCAGTCATATCCTCGATCGAGTTCAATCTAGGATTAATGCCTGGAACCACACCAGTCTTTCTCTAGCAGGAAGAATTACACTTTCGAAAGCTGTTCTCTCAGCTATTCCAGCCTACACAATGCAAGTTTCTGTTGTTCCTCTCGGAATCTGCAATGATATTGAGAAACATATTAGGAGGTTGGATGTGGGGGGCTTTCCAGCATAGTCTCAGATAAATCATCAGCTAATGGTCTCTGATCTTGTCTCATCCTCCGGAAGTTGGATGTGGGGGGCTTTCCAGCATAGTCTTCCCGATCACGTCAATGCTCGTATTAATAACATCCTTCCTCCTTCGGATGTTAATGGTCATGACCGAATTTTGTGGACAAGGACATCTGATGGGAGTTTTTCGCTGAAGTCCGCTTATATGGCCATATCCAGGGGTAACGAGGAATCTACCAATTTACCTTGGAATCGCGTTTGGCAGTGGCATGGACCTGAACGGATTCGTACGTTCCTTTGGCTGTTGTTAGGAGATAAAATTTTGACAAATGAAAGGCGTTGCAGACGTCACATGGCGGGTTCAGATATATGTCATCTGTGCAATTGTTTTACGGAAACTTCCTTACATGCGGTTAGAGATTGTATTGCAGCAAAAAAAGTGTGGGAGATTGCAGTTAAGCGAGAGGCTTGGGAGGATTTTTTTCTCTCTTAATCTTCAGCAATGGGTGTTGTCCAATATCTCTGAGGATCGTAATTGGTCCAATTTGCCATCATGGCCTCTTCTGTTTGGTATCATTTCCTGTTTCATTTGGCAAGCTAGGAATAAGAAAATTTTTCAGGGATCTTCTGTTCCTGCTTATGGCACTTTTAGAGCTGCTATGGTCTATGGTGAAGATTTTTCTTGGTCAGAAAACACGCTTCGGGTTGCTGGTCTTGAGACTAACTCGAATAAAGAGAAATTAGTTTCTTGGGTTTTTCCTTCGGACCCTTGGGTTAAGCTCAATGTGGATGGGTCAAGTATGAATAATGGAGAAGCTTCTGCTTGTGGGGGTATATTTAGGAATGCTAGTGGAAGGTGGCTTGTTGGCTTTTGTAAAAATCTTGGCTGTGGTAATGTTTTGTTAGCAGAACTTTGGGGTTGTCTCCTTGGGCTTGAGATTGCATGGAGGAAAGGTTTCCGTTTTGTCTGGCTTGAAGGTGATCCCTTAGTAGCCCAGTTTTTCATAAGAGAAGGGTGCAGCTCTCATCATCCAGCCTCTAACTTGGTCTTGCGCATAAGGAATATGTTGGATTGAAATTGGAGGGTTAGAATTTCCCATATTCATAGGGAAGGGAATGGGGTTGCCGATTGGATGGCCTCTTTTGCCTACTCCTTTGATTGGTCTTTACAAGAGTTTGACTCGCCTCCTTCTAGTTGTCGTGACAAACTTGAAAGGGACTATGTAGGAGTAGTTTGGTCTAGGAGGTGTTCCTAGTTTCTTTTTTTGTTTTTCTGTTTCCTGTTTGCTTTTCAAAAAAATAAGTGACAATATTCAGTGACCAGTGAACATTCAACTTCTGCATAGTAAAAAAGCAGTTGATTAATTGCTAGCTGTATGTGTGAAGTGGACTTGAAATAAATGAAAGAGTAATTATTATACATGTTATGATTAATTGGTATGGAAGTACCCAATAGTCATGAACTTAATATACATAATTATTGCACACGCGGAATGATAACTTAAAGGTCTTGCAAGTTTTGTTATGAAAATTAGGCACAATTTTGAGTTCTCCAAATTCATGCAACAATAAATGCACAAAACTTTAATAATTATTTCTCAAAAATAGAAACTTTCAAAATTGAGAATTTCCACAAAAAGCAAAAACAACCCACGCCATAGTGTCAGCAAATTCAGTAAAGGGTATCATGACATTAATTAATTTTTAAACCTAAATTATTGCTTTAAATCATAGGCCATAATATTAAATACTAAAATACTCAAAATATTCATCTTTACGACAATAGCAAAGCATACGTATTCTGAGAAACAAAAAAATAGCTTGCACTTAAAATTTTCTAAAAATTATTTTACGCATGGAAATTTAAAAAAAAAACTGTGAAACATGGCTTTTCACACATGGAGTGATTACATGCAATTGACGGAAAGTTTTTTCGTTGCACCGTATACTCACGCGTCAGTTTTAGTGTTTTCAGTCACACCAGAAGACACATGTCCTTGAAAAATTATCTAAAAATCTATAGTTCATGGAAAATGCATAATGACAATGGCATAATGCTCCTAACAAACAATGGAATCATCCAAAATTTACTGTAGCTTCATACTACATATAATCAATCATCCTTTACGACAACATTTAAAGTACCCGTAACATTTTACAGCACCAAAATTTCATAACTCTAGCATATCTACAATCATCTAGCCATCATAATAAGACACATGCAAACTTCCATATACAATTAACATATCGATAGTTCATAATACGGGAACTTAATTGTGATACTATATACACACTAACATACACCATAACCGTAACACAACAGGAAGCAAAAACAAAAAATCTAAGCTTACATTGCATTATTCAAGAAAACGAGGAAGCATTCCTAATTTGTCTATAATATGAAAAACTAGAAGCATTACTAATCTTAATACAAAGAAGAATTAATGAAGGAGATATATATCACGTAAAAGATTCCGAACAAATGCAGCGATGGAGCAACCAACTCCGTACAAAACCCAAAATAATACACGTGCTACACTATGGCTTTTGTACCACACTCAACTTATTTGACTTGTAATGCACATTAATGGTTAGCATAAAAAAAAAAAAAAAAATTCCCAAGAAAGACACAACTCTTTCCATTTAGAGATTTGCCTTGAAACCATAAAGTAAATTAAATGGGACAAAAGAAAATGAATATCACTTTCAAATGTAATTGTCACATGAGTTTTGATTCAAATCATGGAACTCGATATACAAAAAAAATATAAAATACAAAACGGAAACCAAAATCTGAGATTTTTAATAAGCATAGATCAATAGCATTGATGTCAATTACGGTATTTAAAACACGATATATTTAAATAATATTCCACGAAAACGATTCTAGTAGATTAAAAATCGAAACAGTTCCACCAAAAAAATAAATATCGAAACAGTAATGCGATGGAGATATATAATTAGAAGCGTGTTATCTTTTCCATCATTGAATATTAAAAGGAATTGAAATCGGACTGCCACGCAGGAAATTCAAAATGACATTTTCAATTGACATATATAAAATCCAAAGCGTATTTTCTTATCTATCCAGCGATGTTAATAATATATATATATATATATATATATATATATATATATATATATATATATATATATATATATATGAGAAAGGTTATAGTTATGATGAACCCTTAGTTCATCAGGTTTTTAAGCATGAATTAATATCAATTTGTGTGATTAAATGGATGGAAAAGAGGTTAATATCCTGAAAATGTCTCAAATACAAGTTCGGAACCTTATGTTGAAAATTTACATTGTTTTTGTAGGGAAATGAAGCTCAAGAAGCAAAAGAGAGAAGGAAGAAGATTCTGAAGAATGGAAAAATTCTAAGTGTTGGGCGCTAAAACGCCCAAAACTGAGCGTTTTAGCGCCCTGTTGCACAAAAGATGCTGGAGCTGAACATTAAAACGCCCAAAACTGAGCGTTTTAGCGCCCAAGACAGTTAAAAGCAGTTGGGCATCCGTCAAGGTTGAGCGCTAAAACGTCCAGAAATGAGAGTTTTAGCGCCCATGTCAGTTTTCAGTTGTAATTTGTAAATTATAAAAGGACAAGGGACCTTCACATTCTGACAGATTCCACACATCAGATCCAATCCATCATATCTCATTCTGACTTTTCTCATCACACTAGGAGAAGGGAGATCAGATCAGGTCTTTCATAGATCTGATCTGACTCCTCATTTTCTCTGAATTTCCAAATTCTTTAGGATTAGTTCTTGTAATAGTTAGTATTTCCTATGTAATTGCACTTGGAGATTGAAGACTCAACTATCATGTCAATGGAGGGAGTTTGATCTTTCTTCTCTTGTTTGTATTTCAATTATGTCTTAGTAGAGTTCTTTGTAGTCTGATTCAATGGAACTCAAGTTTGAATTTATAAATGGTTAATTAGATGTTTTGTTTATCTATTATATGATTGTATGAAGTTGTCTTGATTAATTCTTCATGTTGAGGAATAGTGTAGAACAGACATGTTTACATTATTTCTCTATTTTTGACAACTTCATCATCAGTGTTCTAGTAGTCAAGGGATTGATGCTAGGATTCTGATGTGATCTTAAGACCTTAGTAATTAATGCATGTATTAAGAAAGGAATCACCAAGGGATTGGGGTTTCTGATTAATGTGTCTATCAGGGTAGTAAGGGATTACATCTTGAGATGATAAGAAAAAGGTTGATCAACATCACATAGTAGATAATTCATAATGAAAATTGGTTCATCTATAAATTCATGTTTGAGGGAAAATGACATCTGACTACTTGTTTACATTATAATTTACATTTTATTTATTTATCAAGTTTTAATTCAATTCAGTGTAGTTTCTGGTGACAAGAAATCTATGCAGTCTATGAACTTTTGTTTGATTCAACTCAAGTACATATGGTTAGTCAGTGCTTGACACAAATCCTCGTGGGAACGATCTTTACTCATCATTTTTTTATTTACAACCTCTTACAACCATATATCATAACCGTTGATTTTCTCCAATCAACGGTTATCATTTATTATGAATTAATAATTAATTAATGAGTTTAATTTGTGAAAATCATAACCGTTGATTGGCGGAAATCAACGGTTATGGTATATGATTGTAAGAGGTTGTAAAAAAAAAGGTTGTAACTATAACCTCTCCCTATATATATAACCCTAAAATTTGAGAGATCTTGATATGTAAAACAAAAACCCTAAATTCTCAATCAATTGAACAAAAAATAAACTTATGAATTAATGCATAAAATTTCGACCTTTATAAAAAATTCCAATTTCTTTAATATGGATTCTATAATCATATACACAATGCTCTGATACCAAATGTGAGAATTTAAAAATATTAATCCTGGATCATGTATATGAATATAAAATACCCAAATAATATAAAATCAAAGTTTTGGGATGGTGTGTACCTTATTGGATCATCACAAAGGTGGAGAAAAGAAAAGACTACATGCCAGGATCTTCCTCCCTATGACCTATTCCGAAAAATGACAGCCTCAGCGATGGGAGGAGCATGACGGTTCAAGGGACTTAATCCCAGTATAAATAGGCTGAGAGGGGACCTAGCCAAATACCTAAAAAGAGTTTGTGTTCACTGGGTCCACCCATCTCGAAAAACCAGGGTCACACTAAAGCATACACTGCTGTCCAATACCAACGGATGCCAAAAGTCACACTCAACATGATCACAACGGACTTATCAAAATAATACAATTGAAATATTCATTAGACAGATTAATTTTAAAAACAAAACTAATTAATTAAAATTACCCATATAAAGAAAATTTTCTAACAAATACACCTTATCCACAAACACCGTGCTAAGTTGGCAAGGAATTTTTAGAATTCTGCCATTCTTTATCATTCTGACTAAAACGTTTCAATAATTTTTTTCATTAATAATTTATCATTTTAATATTAGAAAAAAATAGCACGATGATATTAGTGTAGCGCTTTGAGAGCTCAAAGCTTCTCTATTTATTTTGCTTTCGCCTTTCGATTTAAATTCTAAACCCATATTGTGTTGTTTTAAAAAAAAATTTAATTTAATTTTAGATTTTTGCTAGTCATCCAACTTACCCATAATGCAGAAAAAAAATTGGTTGAAAGTTTGGAGATATTCCTACACAAACTCCTTCATCTACTATATCCTCGGAGTACGGCCCCAAGGCTAGCTCATCATTGAAATAGATGGTGCATTGGACCACTGTTACCAGAGGTAAAAAATTTATGATACATTTTAGGAACATTTTCCAAAAATATAGCAAAAAAAATTTATAGCTAAAATATTTCTATAATTTTATTAGGTTCTTCCTAGTTGTCTTTTTTGCATCCTTAGCGTGATCATTCCAACCAAAATTGGCATTGTCTCTTCGTAATAGTAATACAAGTTTTCAACCCCTTTCATATAATTTTCTAGGTGTGCCATTGCTCAAGCGTAGTATGTTTCGTAAGGACATAATATAGCCTTGCTATCTTATACCTTGTACAATTGTGAGTTAACCTTCAAAAGTTTTAAATTTAACAAAAGCATTAATATTTGTAAAGAACTATACGTAGTTTTGAGTTCTTCATTGCTCTAAAGGACATGTGAAAGCAAAAAAATTTCGTCATGCTCAAAATAAAACTGTTACGATCTGATAGATCGTGAATGTCCAATCAGAGATTGCTAATTTAATATTGGATCTGTTTGCCCTCTCTCAAGTACCTATAGGAGAGGTACCCTAAAGATAATCAGATCACTGTGCACTATAATGTAACGACATAGTCAAGACGTGGGGTGTGTGCACAGTGATAAGCTAAGAGAGAGGGTTTAGAGTGTATATACCTTATTCTTTAACCCTTTATTTATAGACGGATTACCTGGCAAAAGTGAACTTTTGGGCCTCTTAGGAGTATTGAGGGTCCAATTGCTGATCCATTGCTGCCGTAGTAAGATTAGTATAATTAAGAAATATTTCCTTAATTCCCTTTTAGCTGTTAGCTCTATTTGAGCCTTCTAGAATGTGAGCTGCTTAGCTGTCTGGGTAATCGACATTAATAGAAGATTCCCTTCTTGTTTGTGTTTTCATTTATTGGACCTTCTAGAATATAGACCTTTGTCAGGTCCATAACAGTTGCCCCCCAGCCCGGTAGTTTGGTTGTCCAGGCTGCCGGGGTGAATTGTCTTGCCTTTTGCTTCAGGTTTTCTGCTGAGCTGAGAGTGTTTGAGTTTTTGTAAACTTTTTGCATATATGTTCCGTACATCTCAGGCTTTTAAACCGGGGTCCTCATTGCCCCTTATCTCGGCGGGTTAAGCATAAACCATGGAAAATATTTCACGTATTCTTATACCAAGTTTGCGATGAGCTTGAGTGGTTGGGATCCAAATGGCGAGTTGCCCCCAAGCATCATTCTGTACGCACACGTCCTGAGCTTGTAGCTTTCTTCTGGAATCGGGAATGATTTTCCCTTATCAATTATGTGGACAGGTTATGCATGAACCCAGCAAGATATTCTACATGTTTAATTGGATAACGAATGTGCTTGAGTAGTTGGGATCCAACTGGCGAGTTTCCCCCAAGCATCATTCGTATAACCCGGATAAGAGTTGTCGTATACTTGCATGTAATAGCAGTAATCTCTGCATTTGAATTTCAAGTTAGCAGTCGAATTCTTGCTTTGACTTGGCATCTGCATTGAAACAATTTCCTTTGGTTTGGAACTTTCCTTGGCCGACTTAATTGGGTCAGTGATTGCAATTATTATCTTTGTCATTCATTCAGCCAGTTTTTAGTGAACTGAGTATTGAATATGTTGTTTCCGTATTTCTCCCTCAACCTTTTTTGGCTGAGGTGGTGCTTTGGCGAGGCAGTGTTTGCCTTCTTTTAACATCGAGCTCGGCTTCTCCTTCCGAGGCCTTCGCTTTGAGCCCAAATTCTTGCACTGTGGCTTTATTGATTCAGATTTAGCTTTTCAGCGTTAACTGAACAAAATGACCTAGCCAAGGTCTTTCATGCGGATTCCGCTTTTTGCTTTTAACCCAATTTTCTTAATTAGGTTTTCAAATTTGAGGCGTCATGGTGACTTGATCAAGGTCGTACCAATCTGCCCCTTATTTTTCAAGCCTAATTTCATTTATCACAGCTTTTACACATGTTGTTTATTTTGACAACATTTAGGATTCAGAAGTGTCCTTCCATTTCCCTATGCCTCGGCTAGAAGCCACAATCGTGCATTGTGCTTTTTATTTTTAACCCGTTTTCCTATGCGTTCTAGGCTTTGGATTTTTGGAACTGGGAATGGTACTTCATTTCCCCTTATCTCGACGGGTTGAGCATGCACTCGGCAAGATACTGCGTACATTCCATATAACCAGGTGATGAATGAGCTTGAGTTGTTCGGATCGAACTGGCGAGTTGCCCCCAAGCGCATCATCCTTGTAACTCAGCTTAACATCGTTGTGTCCAGGTGTCCATTTCTTGGATCCCGGATGTGAGTTTTAAGTTCTCCTTACCAACTTTCTTGTCAGTAATCATGGATTGGGATGCAATCCTTTTTTTCCAGGACCACATCTCTCCAAACCCGTCTTCATTTTATCCTAGATTGGGGTGTGATCCTTTTTCTAGGATATCATCTCTCCAAAACCGTCTTCATTTATAGTTGGTTGTGCATTACTCTTGATCGCATTTTGTGAATATTTTATTCTCAGTGCCTAGAAGTCAGCCATGTTCATGGTCCGAGCCTTGTTTAGCCTTTGTTTTGTGATGCATGGCTTCAACTATCTTGCCATGTTGAATTCTTACTTCAGACATACTTCTTTGTTTTCTTACCCGGTAGTTTGGGTGTCCAAAGCGAAGTCTTTTGAACCATAATCTTGTTGGTCAAACTTCCGTGACCAAGGTCTCTATTGGAAGTAGGAAAGTTTTTCCCTTTGACCTTTTTCTCAAAGTTTTGATGATTCATTGATCCATGTTCTGAATCCATGGATTCTTGTCGATCCGTGTTTCAGATTCATTTTTTCTTATTTCGTTCTTTCTTCAGTGCCGGGCTTCATGAGCTGGGTACCGTGTATGCTATTTCAATATTCCTCCCTCAAACTTTTTGGCCGAGGTATGTAGCTCAGACTAGTTGACCAGTCTTTTTCATTGTCTTACCGAGATCTTGAAGTATGAGGATTGCTGAATTTCTCTTTTAATTTTGGTTGCATTCCTGCACTTGCCCCCCAGTCCGGCAGTCAGGAAGTCTGGGTTGTCGGGTTGTATTACTTTAATTCAAGCTGTGTATGTCGGAATACCAACTTTGCCTTTGTAATTTCTTTTTTCTGATTTGGGGATCTTTGAGCCCCTTTTAACTGATATTATCGGGCTTTGCTCCCGATTCTTTTCATGTTTCGTTTGTAGAGTTGAATTTCTCTTTGCTATAATTAGCCCAGTTTTATATACTGTAGCTTTATTTATTTGAGCTCGACTTTGCCATAATCTCGTTGTGATATCGTCTTCTGTTTCAACCCGGGTGTGCATATCGTGTCTTTCACAGATTTTGACTTGATCAGAATCATTCACCTTTTTGAGTCAGGCTTGCATTGTTGTGACGTTCAGATGGAACATGGTGAGACTCCCGCTGAATTCAGGGCCGTGATGCCTTTTATCCAGTTCTTATGCTTCTCAATCATTTCATGTCTTTGGATGATTTTTCCTTTATACTCGCATCCTGAGTTTTATGCCTCCCTGATAACTTAGATATATTTTTCTAAGTATTCGAGGTTCATCAGATTCCAGAGTTGCCTGAAGTATTCGTTGAATACTTCTAAGGACTTAGCATTCTCTTGATTTTGATAAACAAGCTTGTATCCTTGTTATCAAGGTTTGTAACTTAGTCAATTTCCTAAGAATATCAAACCTTATTCGATTTGTTCTTCATTCGAGACGGATTATTTTTACAACTCAAATAATTTCTTATTTTCGCAACTCGTGCATTTTACGAGTTCTGGTATATTGACTGGCCGAGGTCAAAGCATTATATGGATTCCGTTTTTTGTCACTCTCTGTGACGCATGTTTGTTTTAACTTAACATTTTGTTAAGTCAGCATTGATGAAGGTGATCATTGTCGCCTTCAATCACGACCTGGGTTTTGTAACCCGGTACTATCCAAGGTAAATGCAGTATTGTCATATGTCCCACTTGGGTCTTTCGACCTTAGTAAGGAGCATTTCGACTTGATCAAAGTCAGCATTACAAATTGCGCTTGTATCTCAGATTTATGTTTGATGCATCAGAAACACAAGGATCCATATTTACGAAGGTATCTACTTGTTCCTTCGATTTACTTTAACCCGGATTCGTATACTGTGGTTTCGTAATATTCAACTCGGCTTCTTGCCTGAGTTTCAATTTCAAAGGCGTCATGATGACTTGATTAGTGTCGCTTCAATCTGCCCTCTTGAATCTTAGTTCAGTTTGGATTACGAAAGCGTCCTCCCGCTTTCCCTAAACCAGGCTTGATGTCGCATGCATGCATTATTCTTATATTTGAACCCGGATTGGATCTGTCTTCCAGTTTATATCCTGGATTTATATTTATCCCGGATTGGATCTCGTCATATCTGTCTTCATTTTATTTCCGATTTATATCTCTGATCTTTATTTCTATCTCGGATTGGATCTCACCATATCCGTCTTCGACTTGGATTGGATTGGATCTCGCCATATCCATCTCCATTTTACCTCTGATTTGCATCTCGGATCTTTCGTTTAATTAACCTTTTATATCCCGGAGGGCCGGTCTTTATCTCGGATTTAAGTGCAATCTTGTTGTAAGGATTGCAATCTGTCTTCATATTTACATTTCAGATTGGTGTGTGATCTTTTTGCCAAGATCACATCTCTCCAATCATATCTTCATTCTTTATCCCAGATTTAGTGTCCGAAGCTTTTGGAACTTGGCTATATGGCCAGTTTGCTTAATTGTTGAGGGTTGTGGCCCTATTGTTATTTTTTTGCTAGAACATCTCAAGGAGGAATGAATTTGTTGGATCATCATTTTATGATCTTTTATACATGAGGCATGTTGACTGCCCGAATTTCCTTTAGATGTCCTGTAATTATGGAGATAATACACTTGAAAATGGGCTTCACCCATTAATTGTTAGTGTGCTCATATTATTATCACAAATCAATATTTCAAATATGCTGATAAAAATTAGATGTTGACTATCTGACCGTTGGTGCAAGTTTCTGTTTACCTGGCCAATAATTTCCTGGTGTTCAACTTTATATTTGCTAGCCATCACATCTGTTTGAGTGCTAGCTGGTTGGCCTTGCAGATGCCAGGGCCCTTGGTCGGTTTCTTTCTCAATTTATATTTTGAGTATTTGAACTCGACTCTATGGTTGAGTTGCTTTATTTCTTTTCCTTCTTCAACTTTTATCGCGGATTGGATCTCGCCATATCCGTCTTCAGCTTTTATGGTGGATTATATCCATTTAATAAACCATTTCTATCCCGGAGGGCCGGTCTTTATTCTGACTTGGCTTCTTTTGTCGAAGCCTTATAGTTAAAGAGACGCATTTTGTCTCTTTGAATTGCATTGCTGCTTCTTCTTGTAAGGCTTTTTAATTTGGGCCTCACTACTTTTGCGGTGTGTAACATCCCGTGTATACTCGGTTTGTTAACATGTCATCGTATTAAGCTATGCTTAATTAAAATTGCGGAATAGCTTTTTCTTTTCAATTATGACGTCATTAAACTTAACCAAGTTAATTACTTAATCATTTTCAAAATATCGTCTGTATGTAAATTGTAATAAAACATCTAACTGAAGTACCTCATTAAATAAATAAGTGAGTATCTAAGTCACGGATCTACAACACGTAGTCCGTACAATATCCTTATACATTAAGCAACTCCAGTCTAAAATACCAAAGTCAACACAAAATGGCATGAACAATTCCCATGCTCACCAAATAAGGCAACAAAGCACAGCAAGAGTCTCAACTCAGTAATCAAAAAAGGACAATAAACATAAACAACATCCAATAACCAGTCATGTCATCATACAGTAAAAGATAATCAACTAAGCTTCGGGCTCCTGCCGCTAGAAGTCTCAACCCCTGGGTTACCTGAACCTGAAATAAGCGCCCCAAACGTGGGGTGAGATCTCTAAACAGAAATCTCAGTAAGGCAAGGGGTCCTCAAGGATCTTCCACCCCAAGCTCACTTACATGTGCAATATAAGTTCTTAAACACTCTATCATATCAGTTCCAAATCAGTGCAATGCAGCAGATAATCATGTCATGTGTGTTATAACTAATCTACTGGCCAGAGAAATGCAGGAACACGTCTATTACCCACACAGTACGTGCCCATGCCGTACCTGCCCACAGGATTGCATCCTGTCTAGGCAAACACCACATACATATCATAAGGCATTTGCACTTAACCGCTCAACAACATTTCAAATATCAAAGCATGAAAACACATCATGCATATAAACCATTCCCCCATGAGGTATGGTGGAACCAACAATGGCTAAACCAAGGACACAAAAGCTTACCTTGCAAGCTAACAATCCAAGCCAAGAGTCCATACAAGCTCAAGGCCCACAAACAACATAATCACAATCTGTTCATGCCATAATTAATCATCAATAATCATTGCTCAAGATTACATTAAGTGATTAAGGCTTTCTTACTCATTTAAAGTCATTACATGATGTTTCTACAGGAAGTATTCGAATACTTCACGAGTAGTATTCGAATACTCCAGCTCTCCAGAAAGTATTCGATTACTTTCACTAAAGTATTCGAATACTACAAAGTATTCGAATACCAACACCCCAAGTATATGAATACCACAGTATCCGAATACCAAAACTCACTGTATTCGAATACTCTCCAGTATTCGAATACTTCTTCAAAGGTATCCGAATACTTTTTGTAAGAACCCGCACTGTTAATTAAGGAAATTAATTGATTAATTATGTGAAATTAGGAAATAATTCCATAATTGACCTTAATAATTATGAGAAGTCTTAAATAAATATAGAAAGTGATTAAGAATGCTGAAAGTCGCTTTTCGAACGAAAAGTGCAGATACCGGTTCTGCTACTCGATATAAATGCGTACCGATGAAGTATCCAGAAAAATTATAATAAGTACATGAATATTCCTAGAATAATATGTAGGACTAGTAAAACAAGTTTCAAGTTAAAATAATGAGAACTGGTGCCAGAAACTGATACTGGCTATGAAAAGCGCGTACCGGAAAGGTGCTGCGAAAAATAAAATAAAATTAAGACAAATCTTAGAAAAATGAGTAGGTTCAGATTCCAAAGTTTGGGATTAAAATACTAACTGTAGCTTATAATGATAATACAGTGCGTTTTAGACTTAAGTGGCTATATATACTCAAGTGTGGCTCAAAACCCTAGGTGCCACTCTTTTCCTACGTGGGTTTCCTTGGTGGCTGACCAGAAAACACCTCTCCATTGGCTTCCTTCTCCATTTCTTGAGCTTTGAGACCATTTCCTTCATGAATTCTTCTCCTAAACACTTGGTGTGAGAAAGAGTTAGCTTTGGGGTTGTGTTGTTGGCCTTGTTCTTAGTTGTGGCACTGTTTTGTGAGGTCTTTGAGGTCTGAGTTCCTTGTTTGGGTGTGGTGGGAGCTTTCTCTTGAGTTGTAGAGGCTTCAAGGAGCCATCTTGTGAAGTAAAAGACCACCCTTGATGCCATTTTCATGTAGTTGTGAGGTCAGAACTGTGGAGACAGTTTGGTGAGCTCCAAGAGCATCCTTTACTCTGTTTTGAGCCTTGGGTAAGTTGTGCAACCTTTGATCATGAGTTGTATATGCTAAAAGATGAGTCTTGGAATGTTTAATGGGTTAAACAAGTAGCCAACTGGTATATGAACCTAAATGAACTTAAAGATGCATGCTTTAACGTGTTGTAGTGTTAAAAATGGAACCTTGAAGGGATATCTTCGCGAAAATGAAAAACTGCATTCTATCGTGAAATATCCGGATATTTTGATAGAAATATCCGGATATGGGTTTCTGGATATCTGTTTATGGATATCCGGATATGTCCCCGAGAAATATCCGGATATTCTGGGTTTCGAAGAACAGTGAAGGCACTGTTCATACAGATTGCTATTTTGGGTTTGTGGACCGATGATTGGCTAGTTTGGACTTCTGTAATAATTGAACTAAGTCAGAATCAAGGGATTAAGGGCTTATGGCTTTGTGAAGAGCCTAAACACATGAAACGTAAGAAAGGCGTTGTCTTTATGTCAAAGGTTTGTTGAGTACGTATATTGATATATTTATCGGTCCAAAATAGATTGAGATTGTGCTATGTGTGGACCTTGAGCTTGGTTGGATTCTTAGTTTGGATAGCTAGCTTGAAAGGTAAGCTTTTGTGTCTTCGGATTGATCTGTTGTTTGTTCCACCGACCTCCATGGGAGGGTGGTTTATATGCATGGTATGCTTTTATGAAAGATGAAATATGCATTGATATATACCTGAGATGTATTAAATTAATTGTTGACTACTTGCACAATCAGACAGCGTCTCTGGTGTGTAAGACATGTAGTGTATGAAAGTGATGTTGTCACTTACACGATCAGACAGCGACTCTGGTGTGTAAGGCATAAGACTGCGACTCTTATGTTTAGATGGGTCGCAGACGTGCATAATCCCTATCATGTTCCCTGGCCAGTCGAACCGCATTTACATACATCACATGAATAATGGGTTATAATATTTAGCTCGTCGAGCAAGAGATTATACTGTCATTATACAAATGCCTTAACATGAACATGCATTGAAATTACTGTTTTTGAACTTATATTATACTTGTAAGTGAGCTTGGGGCGGAAGAGTCCTTGAGGACCCCTTGTCTTACTGAGATTTCTTTTTAGAGATCCCACCCAACGTTTGGGGCACACATTTCAGGTTCATGTAATGCGGGGGTTGAGACCTCTAGCGGCAGGAGGCCAGAGCTGAGTTAGATGTCTGCTGTTATGATTATATGCTGGATGCTGTTATGTTATCTTTATGATTATGCTGTTATTGTTGAGACTGTTGTTGGGCCTTGTTGCCTTATTTGGTGAGCATCGGGATTATCCATGCCACATTGGATTATGTTGTTGATTAGATTTGGGTTGTATAAACTATTAGGGCTGTCCGGCTTACGTGTAGTAGTGTCGTGACTAGAGACTCAGTTAATGATCTTAATTATGTTATGAGGTTATTTCAATATAGATGTCTGTCTTTTGCATTTACATACAGGCAATGTTTTGAAAATAAAGTGAGTATTCAACTTGGCTAAGTATAATGACATCATAATTGAAAAGAAAAAGATATTCCGCAATTTTAATCAAGCGCAGCTTAATACGATGATATGATAACATTACCGAATATATACGGGATGTTACATTTTATGGTATCAGAGCAATGGTTCGAGGGAAAAGCTTGTATGTATTGCAATAACTAGGATGCTTGGTTGTGTCTTGTCTTGTGTATTTGCTCCGTTGAGTTTTATTATGATAATGTATATGTGATCACAATGCGTGGGCCTGATCAACTCATGATTTGTGTAACTGTGCAGAGTCATGTTAATACCCTGGAGAACTCGCGAGATTGCTAAAGGTCAACCCGACCCGATCCTGACTGCATTAGCTGAGATGCAAGAGGCTACTAGATTGGCCAACGTGGCAATGATGGACGTCGCTCGTGAAGCGAACCAGAAGGCCACGGAGGATGCTCTTGAGGCGAACCGGCTGGCAAACATGACCATGATGAGGGTTATGTTGGAGGAGATGAGGGTTGGTCCTACTGTGGGTCAGTTCCCTCCGCCACCACCTCCACCGCCACCGCCACCGCTGCCTCCACCTAGTGTTCAGGTTGAGAGCCTGAGTCACGTTGGTAGTGCTACTCATGTCACTGGGGTGATGGAACCCTTTTTGGAGCCTGCTGAGGACCGTGACATTATCGACCGTCGGCTGAATGCTTTCCGAAAGCATAACCCACCTTCATTCGATGGGGCACTTGATCCCATTGCTGCTGCGAGATGGCTGCAGACATTGGAGAAGATCTTTCAGGTTATGCAGTGTACTGACCCGCAGAAGCTGATGTTCGCCACGTATATGCTGGAGGGCGATGCCCATGAGTGGTGGATGAACACCTCTCATACTTTTGAGATGCAGGGTCATGTTATGACATGGTCATTCTTCGAGGATTGCTTTCTGGGTCGATACTTCCCTTATGATGTGCAGGAGATGAAGCAGGGGGAATTCGACAGGTTGGTGCAGGGCTCGTTGTCTGTTGACGAGTACTTGGCCAAGTTCAATGAGCTGGTTAAGTTCGCTCACTTTCGGATGGAGAGACCTACTCCGATCTTCTTGGATGCTAAGTTCCGAAGGGGACTTAATGAGGATGTTGCTGGTTACCTCGCTGGTTCTGCTTCGAGAGACTTCGGGACACTGGTGCAGCAGTGTCGGGACATCGAGGACTTCTGTAACTCGAGTAAGGCCAAGATGGCCAAGATTGCTGAGACGAAGGGAACGAGCAGTTCCACTTCCTGGAAAGAAAGAAAGTTTGCTGGAAAGGGCAAGGGGAAGCAGTTTGCGGCTAGGCAGGCGCCTAGTCAGTTTAAGAGGACCTCTACACAGCAGGGAGGTTTTGCTAGACCTTCCTCCACTCCTTTATGTACAGGATGCGGAAAAGAGCATATGGGACGTTGTGCTACTGAGAGCTGATATGCTTCAAGTGTGGAAAGAGTGGCCACATGGCCAAGGATTGTTATACTTCAGTGGCTGGGACTGCAGCAGTTCAGGTGGCCCCTCTTCGGATGATTCCTGCTCCACCTGCTGAGGCCCCTACAGTGCCACCGACCACTGGACGGGGTTTACGTCCTGGATAGGCAGCAGTCGGATAGAGCTCCGAACTTTGTCAGAGGTAATGTTTCCATTGGTGGAATTGCTGTTGTTGTTTTGTTTGATTCTGGGGATACGCATTCCTTTATTGCAACCCCGATTGCTGTGGAGCTTGAGTTGCCCATATTTGTGCTTTCTCCACCGTTGCGATTGACTACCGCCACCGGAGGAAAGTGTGATACTACCACTATACATCGAGATGTCGTGTTTTAGTGGGATGGCCGTGAGTTCTCGGTAGATCGAATGGGATTACCCATGGCTAAATTTGGAAATCATCCTTGGCGTATGGATTGTCCAATAGTTGTGTGATGATTGATTGATTGATTGATTGTTGTGCCTAGCGGGTGGTGATGTCTCCGTGTGGTTCCATAACTAGTTCCTCGCCTTTTATTGCTACGGGCTAGGAGAGCCTTGTGAGCAGGGACATTAGTTATGTCATGTTGGGAGGTTTGGTGAGTGGGACACAGGAGGATTTCACTGGCATTCCTGTGGTGAAGGAATTCCTCGAGGTGCTTCCTGAGGAGATTCTTGAGTGTCCGCCACAGTGGGAGATAGCGTTCTCCATTGAATTGATTGCCTGGTGTGGGGCCTTGTTATTAGCTCCATACCGGATGTCGCCACCAGAGTTGGCTGTGTTGAAATAGCGTTCTGAGGGTCTTTCGGCGAAACACTTCATCCGACCGAGCGTGTCTCCATGGGAAGCACCGTTCATGTTGTTATTGAGGAAAGATGCCTTACGCCATTACTTAAGCGTGATAGTGCTCTGTTTGAGGATGTGAAATTTTCTTCAGGGAAACTAAGTGTGTAACACTTGGAATTTGTGGCAAGGCCACGCGTAATCTTGTGTATGCGAGGCAGTGCATGTACAAGTAATTGTGAGTGAGTGGTCTCCATAGGATTTTAGGTGATTATTGATAGGTGTCATGAGTAGTTGGCATGTTAACACCATGGATAGTGTTAAGCATTATATAAGTACGATGAACTGTGGTAATATATCAATGCTATTTCACCTTTGACTGACGCTCGATTTTGCAGATACCATGGAGATTGAGGTATACCGTTACTTAGAGTTTTTGGTTATTATGTTATTGAAATTGAAAATTTTGCAGGTGTACGTGAACTGAGGTACGTTACTATGTAAATGAGTATGTTAACTAACATGTACTGGTTGAAATGAACATGATGATTGTAAGAACCCGCACCATTAATTAAGGAATTTAATTAATAAATTACGAGAAAATAGGAAATGATTCCATAATTGACCCTAATAATTATTTATGAGGCTTAATAATCGTAATAAGTGATTAAGAATGCTGAAAGTCGCTTTTCGGAAGAAAAGTGCAGATACCGGTTCTGCTAGTCGGTATAAATGCGTACCGAAAAAGTATCCCGGAAAATTAATGTAAGTGCATGATAATTACTAGAATAATATGTAGGACTTGTAAAACGAGTTTCAAGTCCAAATAATGAGAATTGGTGCTGGAAACCGGTACTGGCTTGGAAAGGCGCGTACCGGAAAAGTGCTCAGAAAATTATAAGAAAAATATGATAATTCTTGGAAAAATGTGTAGTTTCAGAATCCAGAGTTTGGGATTAAAATGCTAAGCGTAGCAATTAAAGTTAATACTGTGTGTTAATTGGGTAAGTGGCTATAAATACCCTTATTAAGGGCACATTGCCCTAGATACCAGATTTCGTACGTGAGTTGTGTTGGTGGCTGACCAGAAACACAACCTTTGGGTTTTCTCCTTCTTTTCTTGAGGTTCAAGGCCTTTTCTTCCTTGATTCTTCACTTTTTCTCTTGTAAACACATTGGGTGAGTGTGAACAATCCTTGTGAGTGAGAAAAAGACTTCATTTCTGAGTTTGGCTTCTGGCTTGAGAGGGTGAGCTTGTTGTTTTCACATTTTGGGAAGGAGGGAGCTTTCCTTAGGTGTTTTGGAGCTTCAAGGAGCTTCCTTGTTGTGTAAAAGAACTACCTTTGTGCACTATTTTCGTGTTCAGTGAGAGACAGAACCTTGGAGCTGTTGTGTGAGCTCCAAGAGCACCCTTTTTCTGAGTTTGAGCTTTGGTAAGCTTCATCACCTTTGATCTTGAGTTTAAATGCTTAAAAATGAAAGCTTGATGCATGTTAAGGCTTAAAGATGATAACTTGTTGTTGAGTAATGTTGAACACACCTAGAAATGCATGTTTAGGTGCTTTAAATCGGTAAAAACCCAACCTTGAAAGGATATCTTCACGAAATGCATTTTCTGCATTCTATCGTGAAATATCCGGATATGTGCCCGATGAATATCCGGATATGTGATATCCGGATATGGGTTTTGAGTATCTGGATACTAGATATCCGGATATGGGATTCTGGATATCCGGATATTGCATATCCGGATATGTCCAGTGAGATATCCGGATATTGCATATCCGCATATGGTCCCGAGGAATATCCGGATATTCTGGGATTTCGTAGAACAGTAGCTGTGTTGTGTGTACAGTAGGCTATTGGGGGTTTGTGGACCCTAGATTGCTGAAGTAGAACTGCTGTAATTAATGAACTAAGTCATAATCAAGTGATTAAGGGCTTATGGCTTGGTGAGAAGCCTTAAGACATAAAGCGTAATGAAAAGGCGTTGTCTTAATATTGTATGCTTGTGGTGCATGTTGTTGATGTATTGTTGGTCCATAACAGATTGTGAATCTGCTGTGTTTGGACTTTGAGCTGTGGACTCTTGGCTTTTGGAGTTAGCTTGCAAGGTAAGCTTTCGTTTCCTCGGTTTAGCCATGTTGGGGTTCCACCATGTCCCATGGGGGTATGGTTTATGCATGTTGTGTACATGCTTTTGGATATTTGATATGTTGATTGAACTTTACATGTAATGACTTTTAATATGCATGTGTTGTTTCATCTTGACGGGAAGCCTGAGTATGTAGCGCCATACAAGACGGTGTACCGGGGTGAATGCAAGTGGTACTTGCACGGTGTGTAGATGATAGACGTATACCTGCACTGTCTCTGGCCAGTAGATTAGTATTGACACACATGACATGATTATCTGCTGCATTGCATGGTTTTAGAAATGATAAATGATAAACTGCTTTTGAACTTATATTGCACATGTAAGTGAGCTTGGGGTGGAAGATCCTTGAGGACTCACTGACTTACTGAGATTTCTAGATTAGAGATCTTACCCCACGTTTGGGGAATGCTTATTTCAGGATCAGGTAGTATGGGTACTGATGCCTCGGGCGGCAGGAGGCCGGAGCTTAGCTGATTATGTTTTACTGCTTTCTGTTAGCATGACTGGATTTGGATGCTGTTTATGTTTTCCGCTATTTATGATATGTTGTTGTTGAGACTGATGTTGGGCATGTTGCCTTATTTGAGTGAGCATGGGGATTGTCCATGACACTTTATGTTACTGCTTTTGATTTGGAGTTGTATAAACTATTAGATGGTCCGGTCTACGTGGTTGTAGTTTCGTGACTAGAGCCACACTTATATTATCTATGTTATGAGGTATTTCAGTTAGCTGTTTTATTGCAATTACATACAGGCGATGTTTTATTAATTGATTATTAAGCAAGCTGGTAATGTTAATGGCATCATAATTGAAAAGAAAAAGTAATTCTGCATTTTTAATTAAGCGCAGCTTAATACGATATTATGATAACATTGCCGGATATATACGGGGTGTTACATTTATGGTATCAGAGTAATGGTTCGAGGGAAAAGCCTGTATGTATTGCAATTGCTAGGTTGTTTGGTTGTGTCTGTCTTTGTGTTTACTCCGTCGAATTTTATTATGATGATGTAT
Source organism: Gastrolobium bilobum (assembly GCF_033153095.1). Lineage (NCBI taxonomy): Eukaryota > Viridiplantae > Streptophyta > Magnoliopsida > Fabales > Fabaceae > Gastrolobium > Gastrolobium bilobum. Next base: position 489,084 of record NW_026898492.1, read on the forward strand.
ATGTGATCACATTGCGTGGGCCTGATCAACTCATAATTTGTGTAACTTGTGCAGAGTCATGGTAAGGTCCGGGATAACACGGGAGACTTCGGAGGATCAATCTGATCATATCCTGACTGCATTGGCTGAGATGCAGGCGGCAAGGTTAGCCGATCAGGAGGCCACTAGATTGGCCAACGCGGCAATGATGGAAGCTGTTCGCGAGGCGAACCGGATAGCCGCAGTTGAGGTTCGTGAAGCGAACCGGAGGACCACTGAGGAAGTCCTCGAGGCGAACAGGATGGCGAACATGACGATGATGAGAGTCATGTTGGAGGAGATGAGGGCTGGTCCTGCTGTAGGCCATGCTCCACCACCACCGCCACCGCCTCCACCTAGTGTGCAGGAGGAGAGCCATAGTCACATCGGCAGTGCTACTCATGCCGCTGAGACGGGGGAGCCCCTTGTGGGGATTGCTGAGGATCGTGATGTGATTGATCGCCGGCTGAATGCTTTCAGGAAGCATAAGCCACCTGTGTTTGAGGGGTCTTTGGATCCTATTGCTGCTGCGAGATGGCTAGAGTCGCTGGACAAGATCTTTCGGGTTATGCAGTGTACAGACCCACAGAAGCTGATGTTCTCGACTTACATGCTGGAGGGCGATGCCCATGAGTGGTGGACGCACACCTCTCGTGCTTTTGAGAGGCAGGGCCGTGTCATGACGTGGCCATTCTTTGAGGAGTGCTTTCTGGGCCGATACTTTCCCTATGATGCGCAGGAGAGAAAGCAGGGAGAGTTTGATCGTTTGGTACAGGGCTCCATGTCTGTTGATGAGTACCTGGCCAAGTTTAATGAGCTAGTGAAGTTTGCACACTTCCGGATGGTTCCTCCTACTCTGTTATTTCTGGCAGCTAAGTTCCGCAGGGGACTTAGTCAGGTGATTGCTGAGCATCTTGCTGGTGCTGCTTCGAGGGACTTTGGTACACTGGTTCAGCAGTGTAAGGACATCGAGGATGTTTGCGTGGCAAGCAAGGCCAAGAGGGCCAAGGTTGAGGAGAGCAAGGGAACAGGTGGTTCCACTCCTGCTCCTACTTCTTGGAAGGACAGGAGGTTTGCTGATAAGAACAAGGGAAAGCAGTTAGCGACTAGGCAGGCGCCTGGTCAGTTCAAGAGAACTGCTTCACATCAGGGGAGTTCTGCTAGGCCTCCTACCACTCCTAGATGTTCGGGATGTGGGAAGGAGCATGTGGGACGCTGTGCTACAGGGCAGTTGATGTGCTTCAAGTGTGGCAAGGAGGGCCACTTCTCTAGAGATTGTCCGTCGTCGACGGCGAGAGCTGCAGCTGTTCAGGCAGTTCCTTTGCAGATGGTTCCGATGGCATCTTCTTCGGCACCTGCAGTGCCACCTTCTATTGGGAGAGTGTATACACTGGATAGGCAGCAGTCGGACCGCGCTCCGAACCTTGTCAGAGGTACTGTGTCTATTGGTGATTCTTTTGTGGATGCTATCTTTGATTCCGGGGCTACTCATTCGTTTGTTGCTACCCCGATTGCCTTGGGGCTTGAGTTGCCCAGTGCTGTGCTTTTTCCACCGTTGCGGGTGACTACCGCCACCAGAGAGATTTGTAATTCTACCACTGTACATCGCGATGTAGCGTTTCAGTGGGATGGCCGTGAGTTCTCGGTAGATCTGATAGGGTTGCCGATGGCCAACCTTGAGATTATTCTGGGCATGGATTGGTTGTCTAGAAACTGTGCATTGATTGATTGCTGTGCAAAGCGAGTGGTGATGTCTTCGTGTGATTCCACAGCTAGTTCCTCGCCATACATTTCACTGCTGCAGGCCAGAAGAGCGTTGCGAGCAGGGGCATTGGGTTATGTCATGTTGGGTGGTTTGGTGAGTGGGACACAAGAGGATATCACTGGCATTCCTGTGGTGGGGGAGTTCCTTGAGGTGTTTCCTGAGTTTCCGCCACAGCGGGAGATAGAGTTCTCCATTGACTTGTTGCCCGGTGTGGGGCCGATTTCTTTAGCTCCTTATCGGATGTCGCCACCGGAGTTGGCTGAGCTTAAGAAGCATATTGAGGATCTTTCAGCGAAAGATTTCATTAGACCGAGTGTGTCTCCTTGGGGAGCACCGGTCATCTTCGTGAAGAAGAAGGACGAGACAATGCGATTGTGCACCAACTTCAGGCAGTTGAACAAGGTGACAATCAAGAACAAGTATCCTCTTCCTTGGATTGATGATCTGTTGGATCAGCTCAGGGGTGCTTGTGTGTATTCCAAGATAGATCTCCGATCTGGATACCATAAAATTCGGGTGAAGCCGGAGGATGTCCCGAAGACCGCGTTTCGTTCGAGATACGGTCATTTTGAGTATTTGGTGATTCCGTTTGGACTCACAAATGCGCCAGCAGTGTTCATGGATTACATGAACAGGATTTTCCAGCCGTATCTGGATTAGTTTGTGATTGTCTTCATTGATGATATTCTGATCTACTCCAAGACTGAGGAGGAGCATGCGGAGCATCTGAGGATAGTTCTGCAAGTGCTGAAGGAGAAAAAGCTTTATGCTAAACCTTCTAAGTGTGAGTTTTGGCTCCAATCAGTCAAGTTTCTGGGGCATGTGATTTCAGCAGATGGAGTTGCAGTGGATCCCAACAAGATTGAGGCCGTGTTGGATTGGGAGAGACCCAAGACAGCTACGGAGGTGAGGAGCTTCTTAGGTTTGGCCGGTTACTATCGGAGATTCATCAAGGGTTTTTCCACGATGGTTCTCCCTTTGACTCGCCTTACCCGAAAGGAGACTCCATTTGTGTGGACTCACGAGTGTGAGGCGTGCTTCCAGGAGTTGAAGGAGAGATTGACTTCTTCACCTGTGTTGATCCTTCCTGATCCTGAAGAGCAGTTTGAGCTCTACTGTGATGCTTCTGGAAAGGGGCTGGGCTGTGTGCTGATGCAGTCTAGTAGAGCTGTTGCTTTTGCTTCGAGGCAGTTAAAGCCTCATGAGGAGAACTACCCGACTCATGATTTGGAGTTGGCTTCGATTGTGTTTGCTTTCAAGATTTGGAGGCATTATCTTTTTGGTTTGCGGTTTGTGGTGTTCAGTGACCACAAGAGTTTGAAGTACCTGTTCGACCAGAAGGAGTTGATCATGAGGCAGAGGAGATGGATGGAGTTCATAAAGGACTACGACTTTGAGCTAAGGTATCATCCTGGCAAGGCCAATGTGGTAGCTGATGCTTTGAGTCGGAAATCCAGGAGTTCATCCAGTTTGCTACTTGGTAACTTCGATGTGGTTGAGAAGTTCCGCCACTTGGCAGTGACCGCTTCGTGTGCGAGCGTACTTCTCGGGTTGGAAGCATCAGATGTTGTGAACGAGCTGCTTGAAAAGATTAAAGAGGCACAAGTTCAGAGAGTGTCTGGATTATGTGAAGAACCAAGACGGTGTGACTTGGAATGATGAGGGATTTCTTTTGTTCCAGCGGAGGATTGTGGTTCCTCGAGGTCCGTTGACAGAAGAGGTTATGGCAGAAGGCCATAAGGGTCAGTTTTCTATCCACCCTGGTGCTACTAAGATGTATCAAGACTTGAAGAAGAATTTCTGGTGGCCGGGAATGAAGAAGGACATAGTTGTGTTTGTGTCCAAGTGTTTGATCTGCCAGAAAGTGAAGATTGAACACCAGAAGCCGTCTGGTAAACTTCAGCCTCTTGAGATTCCAGATTGGAAATGGGAGAGCATTTCCATGGACTTCGTTGTGGGTTTGCCGAAGACTCAGGTTGGTTGTGACTCGATATGGGTCATTGTGGACAGATTGACAAAGTCTGCCCATTTTCTTCCAGTGAAGGTGAGTTTCACTACAGAGCAGTTGGCCAGATTGTATGTTCGCGAGATTGTGAGGCTTCACGGGGTGCCCGTGAGTATCATCAGTGATAGGGACCCGAAGTTCACATCTCGATTCTTGAGGCGCTGCAGGGAGCTTTTGGTACGCAGTTGAGATTGAGTACCGCCTATCACCCTCAGACTGATGGACAGACTGAGCGGACTATCCAGACCTTGGAGGACATGTTGCGGGCTTGCACGTTGGAGCAGGGCTCGGCATGGGATAAGTACCTTCCATTGGTAGAGTTTTCTTATAACAACAGTTTTCATGCTAGCCTGGGCATGACACCTTACGAGGCGCTCTACGGTAGGAGGTGTCGTACACCTACCTGCTAGTCGGAGGTTGGGGATCGTGAGTTGTTTGGCTTGGACTTTGTCCAAGATACCACCCTGCAGATCCAGATGATCAGGGAAAAGCTGAAGCAGGCGCAGAATCGTCAGAAGAGCTACTACGATGTCAAGCATCGACCACTGGAGTTCAGTGAGGGTGAGCACGTGTTTGTGAGACTTTCACCTGTCACCGGTGTTGGACGGGCACTCGGAGTGAGGAAGCTGAGCCCGCGCTTTATTGGGCCATACCAGATTCTTGGTAGAGTAGGACCTGTTGCCTACCGGCTTGCCTTGCCTCCGAACCTGGCCAATATCCACGACGTGTTTCACGTGTCTCAGCTTCGGAGGTACATAGCAGATCCGTCGCACGTGGTGCAACTAGATGATGTGGAAGTTCGGGAGAACTTAAAGACTCCCGTCGGACCACTAAAGATTCTTGATCGTGGCGAGAAGCAGCTGAGGAGCAAGATCATTCCGATGGTCAAGGTGCAGTGGACCGGGAGGACTCCTGAGGAGTGTATGTGGGAGCGTGAGGACGAGCTTCTCCGGCAATACCCCAAGTTTCGATCAGGTATGTTTCTGATTTTGAGGTCAAAATCCTAAAAAGGTGGGGTGAATGTAAGAACTCGCACTGTTAATTAAGGAATTTAATTAATAAATTACGAGAAAATAGGAAATGATTCCATAATTGACCCTAATAATTATTTATGAGGCTTAATAATCGTAATAAGTGATTAAGAATGCTGAAAGTCGCTTTTCGGAAGAAAAGTGCAGATACCGGTTCTGCTAGTCAGTATAAATGTGTACCGAAAAAGTATCCCGGAAAATTAATGTAAGTGCATGATAATTACTAGAATAATATGTAGGACTTGTAAAACGAGTTTCAAGTCCAGATAATGAGAATTGGTGCTGGAAACCGGTACTGGCTTGGAAAGGCGCGTACCGGAAAAGTTGTCAGAAAATTATAAGAAAAATATGATAATTCTAGGAAAAATGTGTAGTTTCAGAATCCAGAGTTTGGGATTAAAATTCTAAGCGTAGCAATTAAAGTTAATACTGTGTGTTAATTGGGTAAGTGACTATAAATACCCTTATTAAGGGCACATTGCCCTAGATACCAGATTTCCTACGTGAGTTGTGTTGGTGGCTGACCAGAAACACAACCTTTGGGTTTTCTCCTTCTTTTCTTGAGGTTCAAGGCCTTTTCTTCCTTGATTCTTCACTTTTTCTCTTGTAAACACATTGGGTGAGTGTGAACAATCCTTGTGAGTGCGAAAGAGACTTCATTTCTGAGTTTGGCTTCTGGCTTGAGAGGGTGAGCTTGATGTTTTCACATTTTGGGAAGGAGAGAGCTTTCCTTAGGTGTGTTGGAGCTTCAAGGAGCTCCTTGTTGTGTAAAAGAACCACCTTTGTGCACTATTTTCGTGTTCAGTGAGAGACAGAACCTTGGAGCTGTTGTGTGAGCTCCAAGAGCACCCTTTTTCTGAGTTTGAGCTTTGGTAAGCTTCATCACCTTTGATCTTGAGTTTAAATGCTTAAAAATGAAAGCTTGATGCATGTTAAGGCTTAAAGATGATAACTTGTTGTTGAGTAATGTTGAACACACCTAGAAATGCATGTTTAGGTGCTTTAAATCGGTAAAAACCCAACCTTGAAAGGATATCTTCACGAAATGCATTTTCTGCATTCTGTCGTGAAATATCCGGATATGTGCCCGATGAATATCCGGATATGTGATATCCGGATATGGGTTTTGAGTATCCGGATACTAGATATCCGGATATGGGATTCTGGATATCCGGATATTGCATATCCGGATATGTCCAGTGAGATATCCGGATATTGCATATCCGCATATGGTCCCGAGGAATATCCGGATATTCTGGGATTTCGTAGAACAGTAGCTGTGCTGTGTGTACAGTAGGCTATTGGGGGTTTGTGGACCCTAGATTGCTGAAGTAGAACTGCTGTAATTAATGAACTAAGTTAGAATCAAGTGATTAAGGGCTTATGGCTTGGTGAGAAGCCTTAAGACATAAAGCGTAATGAAAAGGCGTTGTCTTAATATTGTATGCTTGTGGTGCATGTTGTTGATGTATTGTTGGTCCATAACAGATTGTGAATCTGCTGTGTTTGGACTTTGAGCTGTGGACTCTTGGCTTTTGGAGTTAGCTTGCAAGGTAAGCTTTCGTGTCCTCGGTTTAGCCATGTTAGCTTTAGTGCTTTTGATTTGGAGTTGTATAAACTATTAGATGGTCCAGTCTACGTGGTTGTAGTTCCGTGACTAGAGCCACACTTATATTATCTATGTTATGAGGTATTTCAGTTAGCTGTTTTATTGCAATTACATACAGACGATGTTTTATTAATTGATTATTAAGCAAGCTGGTAATGTTAATGGCATCATAATTGAAAAGGAAAAGTAATTCCGCATTTTTAATTAAGCGCAGCTTAATACGATATTATGATAACATTGCCGGATATATACGGGGTGTTACAATGATGATTTAGTACTGTGAAATGAATATGAATTTATTTTGAAGATATTGATTATAAATTATAAGTCTTGTTGAGGTTAGAGTCATGGAATAAGACCAAACTCACTCGTGTGTTGTGTAGTTTTGAGTTATGGGGTCAGGTCACTTTTACTGAGAAGGTGACTGGTGATCCCAGAAAATCGTTTGGCATTTGGATGTCAATAAGGAATTTCGAGATTTGAAGGTGACTTCCTTGTTTGAGGATGCACTTCTCGAAAATTGAGACTATGAGAGTCGAGAATGAGCTTTTGGAGAAGAACCAGGACGATGTGTCCTAGAATGAGGAAGGACATTGTTTTTGCGTGTCTTTTGCCGTGACGCCTGAAGATGAAGAATGAACACCAGAAGCACTTTGGTAAGCTTCAACCTCTTGAGGTACTGCAGTGGAAGTGGGAAGGTATTTCCATGAACTTCGTGATGGGTGGGCCTAAGACTCAAGCTGGTCTTGACTCTTTTTGGGTCATTATGGACAGATTGTCAAGTCTGCCCATTTTCTTCTGGTAAAGGTGAGCTTCTCGTCAAAGCAATTGGCCAAACTATCGTTCGCAAGATCGTGAGGCTTCACGGGATGCCCGAGAGTATCATCAGGGATAGGGACCCGAAATTCACATATCGGTTCGGGGAGGCACTGCAGAGAGCTTTTGGAACTCAGTTGAGACTGAGTACAGCCTATCACCCTCAGACTGGTTGACAGACTGAGCGGACCATCCAGATCTTGGAGGACATGCTGAGAGTTTGCACTTTGGGGGTAGGGCTCAGCATGGGATAGGTACCTGGCATCGGTTGAGTTTTTGTGCATATGTATTTTTCCTTGCTAGCCTGGGCATGGAACCCTGCGAGGCGCTTTTTGGTAGGAGGTGTAGAACTCCTACCTGTTGGTCTGAGGTTGGAGATCAAGAGTTGTTTGGCTTGGACTTTGTCCAATTTACCACCCAGCCGATTCAGATGATCAGAGGAAAGCTGAAGCAGGCGCTGAGTCGCCAGGAGAACTATATTGATGTTAAGCATCATCCACTGGAGTTCAGTAACGGTGAGCACGTGTGTGTCAGACTTTCATTGTCACCGATGTTGTTCGAGAACTCGGAGTGAGGAAGTTGAGCCCGCGATTCATTGGCCATACCAGTTACGTGGTAGAGTAGGACCTGTTGCCTACCGGTTTGCCTTGCCTTCGAACTTGGCCAACACCCACGACGTGTTTCACATGTCTCAACTTCGCAAGTTTGTAGCGGATCATTCGCATGTGGTGCAACTGGATTTTGTAGAGGTTCAGGAGAACTTGAGATCTTCTGTCGTACCACTCAAGATTTCTCGATCGTGGCAAGAAGCAGCTGAGGAGCAAGATCATTTCGATGGTCAAAGTACAATGAACGGGAAAAATCCCCAAAGGGTAATTCTGGGAGCGAGAGGACGAGTTTTTCCGGCAGTATCCCGAGCTTCGAGACAGGTATGTTTTCTAATTTTGAGGGCAAAATCCTAAAAAGGTGGGGTGAATGTAAGAACCTGCGCCGTTAATTAAGGAAATTAATTGATTAATTATGTGAAATTAAGAAATAATTTCATAATTTACCTTAATAATTATGAGAAGGCTTAAATAAATATAGAAAGTGATTAAGAATGCTGAAAGTCGCTTTTCAGACGAAAAGTGCAGATACCGATTATGCTACTCAGTATAAATGCGTACCGATGAAGTATCCCGAAAAATTATAATAAGTGAATGAATATTCCTAGAATAATATGTAAGAGTAGTAAAACAAGTTTCAAGTTAAAATAATGAGAACTGGTGCCAAAAACTGATACTGGCTATGAAAAGCGCGTACCGGAAAGGTGCTGCGAAAAATAAAATAAAATAAAGACAAATCTTAGAAAAATGAGTAGGTTCAGATTCCAAAGTTTGGGATTAAAATACGAAGCGTAGCTATTAATGATAATAATGTGCGTTTTAGACTTAAGTGGCTATATATACTCAAGTGTGGCTCAAAACCCTAGGTGCCACTCTTTTCCTACGTGGGTTTCCTTGGTGGCTGACCAGAAAACACCTCTCCATTGGCTTCCTTCTCCATTGGCTTCCTTCTCCATTTCTTGAGCTTTGACGCCATTTCCTTCATGAATTCTTCTCCTAAACACTTGGTGTGAGTGAGAGTTAGCTTTGGGGCTGTCTTGTTGGCCTTGTTCTTAGTTGTGGCACTGTTTTGTGAAGTCTTTGAGGTCTGAGTTCCTTGTTTGGGTGAGGTGGGAGCTTTTTCTTGGGTTGTAGAGGCTTCAAGGAGCCATCTTGTGAAGTAAAAGACCACCCTTATGCCATTTTCGTGTAGTTGTGAGGTCAGAACTGTGGAGTCAGTTTGGTGAGCTCCAAGAGCATCATTTACTCTGTTTTGAGGGTAAGTTATGCAACCTTTGATCATGAGTTGTATATTCTAAAAGATGAGTCTTGGCATGTTTAATGGGTTAAACAAGTAGCCAACTGATATATGAACCTAAATGAACTTAAAGATGCATGCTTTAACGTGTTGTAGTGTTAAAAATGGAACCTTGAAGGGATATCTTCGCGAAAATGCAAAACTGCATTCTGTCGCGAAATATCAGGATATTTTGATAGAAATATCCGGATATTGATATCTGGATATGGATATCCGGATATGTCCCCGAGAAATATCCGGATATTGATATCCGGATATATCCCCGAGGAATATCCGGATATTCTGGGTTTCGAAGAACAGTGAAGGCACTGTTCGTACAGATTGCTATTTTGGGTTTGTGGACCGATGATTGGCTAGTTTGGACTTCTGTAATAATTGAACTAAGTCAGAATCAAGGGATTAAGGGCTTATGGCTTTGTGAAGAGCCTAAAGACATGAAACGTAAGAAAGGCGTTGTCTTTATGTCAAAGGTTTGTTGAGTATGTATATTGATATATTTATCGATCCAAAACAGATTGAGATTGTGCTGTGTGTGGATCTTGAGCTTGGTTGGATTCTTGGTTTGGATAGCTAGCTTGAAAGGTAAGCTTTCGTGTCTTCGGATTGATCTGTTGTTTGTTCCACCGACCCCAATGTGATGGTGGTTTATATGCATGGTATGCTTTTATGAAAGATGAAATATGCATTGATATATGCCTGAGATGTATTAAATTAATTGTTGACTACTTGCACAATCAAACAGCGACTCTGGTGTGTAAGACTTGTAGTGTATGAAAGTGATGTTGTCACTTACACGATCAGACAGCGACTCTGGTGTGTAAGGCATAAGACTGCGACTCTTATGTTTAGATGGGTCGCAGACGTGCATAATCCCTATCCTGTTCCCTGGCCAGTCGAACCGCATTTACATACATCACATGAATAATGAGTTGTAGTATTTAGCTCGTCGAGCAAGAGATTATATTGTCATGATATAAATGCCTTAACATGAACATGCATTTAAATTACTGTTTTTGAACTTATATTATACTTGTAAGTGAGCTTGGGGAAGAAGAGTCATTGAGAACCCCTTGTCTTACTGAGATTTCTTTTTAGAGATCTCACCCCACGTTTGGGGCACACATTTGAGGTTCAGGTAATGCGGGGGTTGAGACCTCTAGCGGCAGGAGGCCGGAGCTGAGTTAGATGTCTGCTGTTATGATTATATGCTGGATGCTGTTATGTTATCTTTATGATTATGCTGATATTGTTGAGACTGCTGTTGGGCCTTGTTGCCTTATTTGGTGAGCATGGGGAGTGTCCATGCCACATTGGATTATGTTGTTTGATTAGATTTAGGTTGTATAAACTATTAGGGTTGTCCGACTTACGTGTAGTAGTGTCGTGACTAGAGACTCAGTTAATGATCTTAATTATGTTATGAGGTTATTTCAGTATAGATGTCTGTCTTTTGCATTTACATACAGGCAATGTTTTGAAAATGAAGTAAGTATTCAACTTGGCTAAGTATAATGACGTCATAATTGAAAAGAAAAAGATATTCCGCAATTTCAATTAAGCGCAGCTTAATACGATGATATAATAACATTACCAGATATATACGGGGTGTTACACTTTTCTTCCCAGAAAAGTATCATAATACTCCTGCAAGAAGTATTCGACTACCAAGGATAAGTATTCGAATACTACACGAAAAGTATTCGAATACTTCTCCAACAGAATGCAGAAATTCAAACTGACTTCTGCATAATGCCAATTTTAAGGGTCCAAATGCGATTGGGAGTCCAATGACTCCCTAAACAGATATTCAAAAGCATGTTAAGAAATCAGAAACACATTCCTTTACTTAAATGATCCAAGTTTTACTTTTTAACCGATTAAACAAGCTTTAAACATCAAAATACAAAAGCTATGGTCATGATATACCTCTAAGGCTCACAACTCCGAAAATGGAATAGAAAAGAAGTCTCCAACTACACACCAAGGTTCTGACTTCAAAGGCCCATGAAAATACAACACAAGCTTGAACTTTTCTACTCAAAGATGGCTCCTCGAAGCCTCCAATGGCATGAACAATGGCTTACACCAAGGGGAACACCAACTCAGCCCACAAAACCACCACAAGACAGAGGCTAAACTCAGCAAACAAGTGTTTCCCTCCCTCACAAGCAAGCTCACACCAAGCTATGGTGTTTAGGGGAAGAAACTATGGAGAAAGGTGGTCACTTCGGTGGAGTTTTAAGAGGAAGAAGGCTAAGGAAGGGTGAAGAGAGGTTCAGCAGCCAAAACTCATAAAATAACTTCACTTAGGCACCACAATATGGCCTAGGGTTTAGTGTCATTAAGCATTTATAGCAACTTAAGTTTTAAACACACAGTATTAACATTCATAGTTACGCTTAGCATTTTAATCTCAAACTTTAGATTCTGAACCTAGCCATTTTTCTAGGTTTTGTCATATTTTTATTTTATTTTTCGCAGCACCTTTCTGGTACGCGCTTTTAAATAGCCAGTATCAATTCTAGCACCAGTTCTCATTATTTTAACTTGAAACTTGAAATCACAATCCTATATATTATTCTAGAAATATTCATGCACTTATTACAATTTTCCGAGATACTTCATCGGTACGCACTTATACCGTGAGCAGAACCGGGTATCTGTACTCTTCGTCCGAAAAGCGACTTTCAGCAATATTAATTACTTTCTATAATTATACAAACCACCAAATAATTATTAAGGTCAATTATAGAATTATCTCATTAATCTCATAATTATCTAATTAAATTCCTTAATTAGCGGTGCGGGTTCTTACACGGTGGCATTTTATTTGAACCCGGCTTCATTTGCCGTGGTCTTTTAATTGGAGTTGGCTCTCTTCTCAATCCACAATGGGGGCATTATTCGCCTTTTTTCTCGAGCTCGGCTTCTCGTGCCTCGGCTTTTCTTTCAGCTTGGCTTCTTTCGCCTAAGCCTTGTGTAACACCCTGTGTATACCCGGTTTGTTAACATGTCATCGTATTAAGCTACGCTTAATTAAAATTGCGGAATATCTTTTTCTTTTCAATTATGACGTCATTATCAATTACCAACTTGATTACTTAATCATTTCAAAACATTGTCTGTATGTAAATTGTAATAGATAGCTAACTGAAATACCTCATAAATATATATGACATAAATGTGTCTCTAGTCACGGAACTACAACACGTAGACCAGACAAACCCTGATAGTTTATACAACTCAACAATAACATACTAATCATCAATGTGGCATGGAAAAACTCCATGCTCACCAAATAAGGCAACACAGCCCACAAAGAGTCTCAGCTCAATAATCATACAATGACAGAAAACATAAACAACATCCAATATCCAGTCATGTCAGCATACATCATATATACATCAACTAAGTTCCGGCCTCCTGCCGCCAAAGGCATCAGCCCCAAGTTACCTGAACCTGAAATAAGCGCCTCAAACGTGGGTGAGATCTCTAAACAGAAATCTCAGTCTGACAAGGGATCCTCAAGGATCTTCCACCCCAAGCTCACTTACATGTGCAATATAAGTTCCAAAAGCAGTTTATCCATATAATTTCCAAATCAGTGAAATACAACAGATAATCATGTCATGTGTGTTATAACTAATCTATTGGCCAGAGAAATGCAGGAATACGTCTATTACCCACACAGTACGCGCCCATGTCGTACCTACCCACAAGATCAGATCCCGTCTAGGTGAACACCACATACATGTCATAAGCATTTGCACTTAACAGCTCAACAACATTTCCAAAATCAATGCATGTAAACACATCATGCATATAAACCATTCCCCCATGGGGTATGGTGGAACCAACAATGGCTAAACCGAGGACACAAAAGCTTACCTTCAAGCTAACTATCCAAACCAAGAGTCCACACAAGCTCAAGGCCCACAAACAACACAATCACAATCTGTTCATATCATAATTAATCATCAATAATCATTGCTCAATATTACATTAAGTGATTAAGGCTTTCTTACTCATTTCATGCTGTTTCTGCAGGAGGTATTCGAATACTCCACGAGTAGTATTCGAATACTCCAGCTCTCCAGAAAGTATTCGATTACTTTCACTAAAGTATTCAAATAACACAAGGTATTCGAATACCAACACCCCCAAGTATCCGAATACCACAGTATCAGAATACCAAAACTCGCCGTATTCGAATACTCTCCAGTATTCTAATACTTCTTCAAAGGTATCCGAATACTTTTCTTCCCAGAAAAGTATCCAAATACTCCAGCAAGGAGTATTCGACTACCAAGGACAAGTATTCGAATACTACACGAAAAGTATTCGAATACTTCTCCAACAAAATGCAAAATTTCGAACAGACAGCTGCATAATCCCATTTTTAAAGGTCCAAAAGCGATTGGGAGTCCAATGACTCCCTAAACAAATGTTCATAAGCATGTTAAGAACTCAGAAACACATTCCTTTACTTAAATGGTCCAAGTTTTAATTATTAACCGATTAAACAAGCTCTAAACATCAAAATACAAATGCTATGGTCATGGTATACCTCTAAGGCTCACAACTTCGAAAATGAGACAGCAAAGAGGTCTCCATCAACACATCAAGGTTCTGACTTTAGCAAAATACGAAAATACACCAAAGCTTGGTCCTTTCTCCAACGAAATGGCTTCTTGGAGCCTCCAATGGTATGAACAAAGCTCACACCACCTCAAACCCCAAGTAAACAGCTCCTAGACAACAACTCCACCTCACCACAGAGGCTACAATCTCAGAAATGAGACACTCCACACTCTCACAAGACCAACTCTCACAAGCTATAGTGTTTAGATAGAGAGAACAAGGAGGAAATGGTACCTAAGGCTCACAAATTGGGGAAGAGAAGCAATGGAATTGTGAAGGGGAGCTGGTCAGCCTCCAACTCACGTAGCAACTGAAATGATACCTAGGGTTTAGTGTCAAATGAACATATATATAGGTGGTTTAAGTTTAAACACCCAGTATTAAAAAATATAGCTACGCTTAGCATTTTAATCCCAAACTTTGGAATCTAAACCTACTCATTTTTCTAGGATTTGTCATATTTTTATATTATTTTTCGCAGCACCTTTCTGGTACTCGCTTTTACATAGCCAGTATCAGTTCTGGCACCAGTTCTCATTATTTGACTTGAAACTTGAAATCACAGTCCTATATATTATTCTAGGAATATTCATGCACTTATAATAATTTCTCGGGATACTTCATCGGTACACACTTATACCGTGAGCAGAACCGACATCTGCACTTTTCGTCCGAAAAGCGACTCTCAACATTAATAATTACTTTCTTAATTATTCAAGCTTTCTCATAATTATTAGGATCAATTATGGAATTATCTCATTAATCTCATAATTATCTAATTAAATCCCTTAATTAGCGATGCGGGTTCTTACATTCACCCCATCTTTTTAGGATTTTGTCCTCAAAATCAGAAACATACCTGTCTCGAAAGTCGGGATACTGCCGGAGAAGCTCGTCCTCTCGCTCCCAAGTACATTCCTCAGGGGTTCTTCCTGACCACTGCACTTTGAACATCAGAATGATCTTGCTCCTCAGCTTCTTCTCGCCACATTCGAGAATCTTGAGTGGTCCGACGGGAGTTTTCAAGTTCTCCCGAACCTCCACATCATCAGGTTGAACCCCGTGCGAAGGGTCCACTATGTACCTCCGAAGCTGAGACACGTGAAACACGTCATGGATGTTGGCCAAGTTCCGAGGCAAGGCAAGCCGGTAGACAACAGGTCCTACTCTACCAAGAATCTGGTATGGCCCAAGAAATCGCGGGCTCAGCTTCCTCACTTCGAGTGCCCGTCCAACACCCGTGACAGGTGAAAGTCTCACAAACACGTGTTCACCCTCACTGAACTCCAGCGGACGATGCTTGACATCGTAGTAACTCTTCTGGCGATTCTGCGCCTGCTTCAGCTTTTCCCTGATCATCTGGATCTGCAGGGTTGTATCTTGGACAAAGTCCAAGCCAAACAACTCACGATCCCCAACCTCAGACCAACAGGTAGGAGTACGACACCTCCTACCATACAATGCCTCGTAGGGTGCCATGCCCAGGCTATCATGGAAACTGTTGTTATACGAAAACTCAACCAAAGGCAGGTACCCATCCCATGCTGAGCCCTGCTCCAACATGCAAGCCCTCAACATGTCCTGCAAGGTCTGGATGGTCCGCTCAATCTGTCCATCAGTCTGAGGGTGATAGGTTGTACTCAGTCTCAACAGAGTCCCAAAATCTTCCTGCAGTGCCTCCTAGAACCGAGATGTGAACTTCTGGTCCCTATCACTGATGATACTCTCGGGAACCCCATGAAGCCTCACGATCTTGCGAACATACAGTTTTCCCAACTGCTCTGTAGTGAAACTCACCTTTACCGGAAGAAAGTGGGCAGACTTTGTCAATCTGTCCACTATGACCCATATAGAGTCACAGCCAACCTGAGTCTTCGGTAAACCCACCACGAAGTCCATGGAAATGTTATCCCATTTCCATTCCGGAATCTCAAGAGGTTGAAGTTTACCAGACGGCTTCTAGTGTTCTATCTTCACCTTCTGGAAAATCAAACACTTGGACACAAAAACAGCAATGTCCTTTTTCATTCCTTGCCACCAGAAATTCCTCTTTAAGTCTTGATACATCTTTGTAGCACTAGGGTGGACAGTAAACTGGCCCTTATGGGCCTCTGCCATAACCTCTTCGGTCAAAGGACCTCGAGGAATCACGATCCGCTTCTGAAACAACAGAAGTCCATCCTCATTCCAAGACACATAGTCTTGGTTCTTCACGTAATCAAGGCACTCTCTCTGAACTTACGCCTCGTTAATCTTCTCCATGAGCTCGTTCTCAACTTGCACGGTTTCCATTTCGAGAAGTGCCCCCCCAAACAAAGAGGTCACCGTCAGATCTCGAAACTGCTCAATGATATCATAATCACTCATGGTCAAACTGGATAGACTCACGGATTTCTGACTCAAAGCATCAGCTACCACATTGGCCTTGCCAGGATGGTACTTCAACTCAAAGTCGTAGTCCTTCAGATACTCCATCCATCTCCTCTGCCTCATGTTCAGCTCCTTCTGATCAAACAGGTACTTCAAGCTCTTGTGGTCACTGAACACAGCAAACTTCATACCAAACAGGTAATGCCTCCAAATCTTGAAAGCAAATACGATGGCAGCCAACTCCAAATCATGAGCCGGGTAATTCTACTCATGAGGCTTCAACTGCCTCGAAGCATAAGCAATCACCTTGCCTAACTGCATCAACACACAGCCCAGCCCCTTTCCAGAGGCGTCGGTGTAAAGTTCAATCTCCTCAGCAGGATCAGGAAGGACCAACACAAGTGCAGTCGTTAGTCTCTCCTCCAACTCCTGAAGACATTCCTCACATTTGTGAGTCCACACAAATGGAGTCTCCTTTCGAGTAAGGCGAGTCAATGGTAGCACCATCATGGAGAATCCCTTAATGAATCTTCGGTAGTAACCTGCCAAACCCAAGAAACTCCTCACTCTAGTAACCGTCTTGGGCCTCTCCCAATCTAGCACGGACTCAATCTTGTTTGGGTCCACTGCAACTCCTTCAGCAGAAATCACATGCCCAAGGAACTTGACTGACTTGAGCCAGAACTCACACTTAGAAGGCTTAGCATAAAGCTAGCACTTGCAGAACAATCCTCAGATGCTCCGCATGCTCCTCCTCAGTCTTGGAGTAAATCAGAATGTCGTCAATGAAGATGATCACAAACTGATCCAGGTACGGCTGGAAAATCCTGTTCATGTAATCCATGAACACTACGGGCACATTGGTGAGTCCAAATGGAATCACCAGATACTCGTAATGACCGTATCTCGAACGAAACGCGGTCTTGGGGACATCTTCCAGCTTCACCCGAATCTGATGGTATCCGGACTGGAGATTAATCTTTGAGTACACACAAGCTCCCTTAAGTTGATCCAACAGATCATCAATACGAGGAAATGGATACTTATTCTTGATCGTCACCTTGTTCAATTGCTTGTAGTCGGTGCACAATCGCATAGTCCCGTCTTTCTTCTTCACAAAGATGACCGGTGCTCCCCATGGAGACACGCTCGGCCTAATAAAGTCTTTCGCTGAAAGATCCTCAATGTGCTTCTTCAGCTCTGCCAACTCCGGTGGCGACATCCGATATAGAACTAATGAAATAGGCCCCACACCAGGAAATAAATCAATGGAGAACTCTATCTCCCGCTGTGGCAGAAACTCAGGAAACACCTCGAGGAATTCCCTCACCACAGGAATGCCAGTGATATCCTTCTGTGTCCCACTCATCAAACCTCCCAACATGACATATCAAAATGCCCCTGCTCTCGAGGCTCTCCTAGCCTGCAACAATGAAATATAAGGCAAGGAACTAGCTGTGGAATCACACGGAGATATCACCACACGCTTGGCACAACAGTCAATCGTAACACAGTTCTTGGACAACCAATCCATGCCAAGGATGATCTCCAAATTAGCCATCAGCAATCCTATCAGATCTACCGAGAAATCACGGCCATCTCACTGAAACACGACATCTCGATGAACAGTGGAGGTCGCACACTTTTCTCCGGTGGCGGTAGTCACCCGCAACGGTGGAGAAAGCACATCAATGGGCAACTCAAGCCCCACAACAATCGGGGTTGCAACAAAAGAATGCGTAGCCCCGGAATCAAACTAAACATCGACAGAAGAACCCCCAATAGACACAGTACCTCTGACAAGGTTCGGAGCTCTATCCGACTGCTTCCTATCCAAGGTGTAAACACGCCCAGTAACAGGTGGCACTGCAGGTGCCGCTGAAGGTGGAAGGGGAACCATCTGAAGTGCAACTGCCTGAACTGCTGCAGCTCTCGCTGTCGACGATGGACAATCTCTGGAAAAATGGCCCTCCTTGCCACACTGGAAACATATAAGCTGGCCGGTAGCACACGACCCCACATGAACTTTCCCACATCCCGAGCATCTAGGAGCAGGAGGTCTCGCTGTACTCCCCTGAGTGAAAGTCCTCTTAAATTGATTCGGTGCTTGCCTAGCCTCCAACTGCTTTTGCTTTCCTTTTGGACCAAACTTCTTGTCCCTCCAGGAAGTGGAACTACCCGTTCCTTTTACCTCAGCAATCTTGGCCTTCTTGGCCTTACTCGTAATGCAGACATCCTCGATGTCCCTACACTGCTGTACTAGTGTACCGAAGTCTCTCGATGCGGCTCCAGCAATGTGACCAACAATATCCTCATTAAGTCCCCTACGGAACTTAGAGGCCAACATAGTATGGGTAGGCAAAGCAATCCTGAAGTGTGCAAACTTGACTAGCTCATTGAGCTGAGCCAAGTACTCGTCTACAGACAACGAGCCCTGCATTAGTCTATCGAACTCTCCCTGCTTCCACTCCTGAGCATCATATGGGAAATACCTCCCAAGAAAGCAGTCCTCGAAGAAAGGCCACGTCATCACATGACCCTGCATCTCATACACGTGAGAGGTGTTCGTCCACCACTCATGGGCATCGCCCTCGAGCATGTAAGTAGCGAACATCAGCTTCTGTGGATCAGTGCACTGCATCACACGGAAGATCTTGTCTAACACCTAAAGCCATCTCGCCGCAACAATAGGATCATAAGATCCATCGAAGGAAGGTGGCTTATGCTTGCGGAAAGCATTAAGCCGGCGGTCAATGACATCACGGTCCTCAACGGGCTCATGATAGGGTTCCATCACCCCAGTAAGATGAGTGGCATCCTCAAAGTTACTCTGACCATCGTCTTGAAGACTAGGTGGAGGCAGTGGCGGTGGAGGTGGTGGCGGAGGAAACTGACCAACAGCAGGTCCAGCCCTCATTTCCTCCAACATAACCCTCATCATGGTCATGTTTGCCATCCTTTTCGCCTCGAGGACATCCTCCGGGGTCCTCCGGTTCGCCTCTCGAACATCTTCTACGGCCTTAAAGGTTGTATTAAATACATTATGTCAATCAAGACAAATCTTTGATTTGTCCACAAATTACTCCCAAAGCATTGAATTTAATCAAGTTTTAATCAAAGGTTGTATTAAATACATTATGCCAATCGAGAAAAATCTTCGATTTGTCCACATATTACTCCCAAAGCATTCAATTTAATCAGGTTTTAATCAAAGACTGTATTAAATACATTATGTCAATCAAGACAGATCTTTGATCAGATATCGATATAAAATATTAAAAAGGTGAATCCTTTTATCAGATATCGATATGAAATATTAAAAAGGTGGATCATTTTTTTCCTTTTTCATGTAAATTTAGAATTTAAAAGGAAGGAGACTTAGCTTTTGCTCTCTGTTTGATTTGCCCCTTTCTTTTTAATCTCGATCTCGGCCACAATCTCGTCTAGATCTCAGCCACGATTTTGATGACAGCGGTGCTCACGACCTTGATCTCGATTTCATCATGCTCATTGAGATTGGCTTTCATATCTCGGATTACAAACTCTGGTCCGTCTTGAGCTGTTAATGAGCTTCATTTTTGTCTTTTGCGTCCATCGTATTAGGATTTGGTTAGTCTGCGGCTTTTACGCCTTTAGCACATTTGGGTGGGAATTGAAGTTTATCTTCCCCACAGACAGCGCCAATGTTACGATCTGATAGATCGTGAATGTCCAATCAGAGATTGGTAATTTAATATTGGATCTGTTTGCCCTCTCTCAGGTACCTATAGGAGAGGTACCCTAAAGATAAGCGGATCATTGTGTACTATAATATAACGACATACTCAAGACGTGGGGTGTGTGCACAGTGATAAGCTAAGAGAGAAGGTTTAGAGTGTGTATACCTTATTGGTTTAACCCTTTATTTATAGATGGATTACCTGGCAAGAGTGGACTTTTGGGCCTCTTAGGAGTAATGAGGGTCCAATTGTTGATCCATTGCTGTCGTAGTACGATTAGTATAATTAAGGAATATTTCCTTAATTCCCTCTTAGCTGTTAGCTCTATTTGGGCCTTCTAGAATGTGAGCTGCTTAGCTATCTGGATAGGATCGACATTAATAGAAGATTCCCTTCTTGTTTGTGTTGTCATTTATTGGACCTTCTAGAATATAGGTCTTTGTCAGGTCCATAACAGTTGCCCCCCAGCCCAGTAGTTTGGTTGTCCAGGCTGCCGGGGTGAATTGTCTTGCCTTTTGCTTCAGGTTTTCTGCTGAGCTGAAAGCGTTTGAGTTTTTGTAAAATTTTTGCATATATGTTCCGTACATCTCACGCTTTTAAACCGCTTGCAAGAGTGGACTTTTGGGCCTCTTAGGAGTATTGGGGGTCCAATTGTTGATCCATTGCTACCGTAGAAGGATTAATATAATTAAGGAATATTTCCTTAATTCCCTCTTAGCTGTTAGCCCTATTTGGGCCTTCTAGAATGTGAGTTGCTTAGCTGTCTGGATAGGATCGACATTAATAGAAGATTCCCTTCCTGTTTGTGTTATCCTTTATTGGACCTTCTAGAATATAGGCCTTTGTCAGGTCCATAACAAAAACTTTTATAATTTATATTTTCTCTTAAATAATTTTATTATTCATCTTATTTTACTTTGGTTAAACAAATGTTTTAAAATCATTAAAAAATTGCACAACTAATTTAAGGTAACCATTGTTTTAATTGAATGTATTAGTAATGCATTGGGATTAAATTTCCATCATTCCTTGTACATAATTAGACTCCCACATCTTGGTTTATATTTTTAAAAGACTATTTTGCAAAACAAAAATTATTTTCCAATTTTCTTGGTAAAATGAAATTCATACATTTATTCATGAGCGAAGATTAAAATTTAAGTAATTAGTGCATTACATGCTCGAACATTGCTTAATAAAATGATTGTTTAAAGGGTACCTTTCGGCTTTCGCATAAGCAAAGTTTAATACATATTGAACATATATGTATATATATATATATATATGGGGATAAGATCATTTGACACGTGATCTGAGAGTTTGTTGATCTTGTTTTGATTTAACGACTCTTATTTGTAAGCATGTGACACTATTGATCTTTCTTGATCTCATAGCTCTCAGATCAAGTGTCAAACTTTTAATTTGACAATGGTGTCAAACTAGAAAGTTTGACATCAAATCTTAACCGTTGATTTCCGTCAATCTGACAGTTATAATTATTAGGTCATATTTATTAATTAATTAGTAATTTTCAATAAATTATAATTGTCATATGGATAGAAATCAACAGTTAGGATTTAGTGTAAAACTTTTTAGTTTGACACCTCATCTAAGTGCTGTTAGATCAAGACAGGTCAACGATATCATATGCTTACAAATCAGAGTCGTTAGATTAAGAAAAGGTCAACAACTCTCTAGTGAGGTGTCAAACTTTTTGTTTGAAACCGGTGTCAAAACATCCTATCATATATATATATATATATATATATATATATATATATATATATATAACCATTGGTGCAGTCACATAAAAACTATGTTGCTTTGGGTGGGATAAAGGAAGTTTGTGTTCAAAATTAATTACAGAAAATAAAAATATTATATTTATTTCCACCTTTGTATGGTTATGATTTTTCATATTTAATGCTTTATATTTATTTTCACTTTTGTATGATTATGTTTCTCCATATTTAATGTTTTCACACCATAAAACAACAAAGTTTTATATGATTGCACCAATCCATAGGTGCAGTGACTGTATATCTGCTAAACCCATATATATATATATATATATATATATATATATATATATATATATATATAGGGGATAGTTTTTCTGCAGCGGCTGCAAAGAGCTGCTGTGTGCAGCTGACACAGAAAAGCAGGGCCCACAGCTTTAAAAAAAAAACAGGATCTGGAAGCGGATCCTGGCTTGCTGTATGTGCAGCGGCTGCAGAAATGATTTTATATATATATATATATGGTAAAATCATTTCTGCAGCTGCTGTATGTGCAACAATTAATCTTGACCATTGATTCCTCATATTTAATGCTTTCACCGACTTTTATATGGTTATGATTCCACACATTTAATTGTTGTACATATAGCAGCTGCAGAAATGACAACCCATATATATATATATATATGAGGCAGGATCCTTTGACACCGGTGTCAAATTTTAAATTTGACACCTCATCTCATAACCGTTAGATCAAAAAAGATCAACGACTTTGATTTGTAAACATGTGACACCATTGATCTTTCTTGATCTAACGGCTATGAGATGAGGTGTCAAAGGATCCTGCCTATATATATATATATATATATATATATATATATATATATATATATATATATATATATATATTGTTTCTTAAGTCACTTGAGATAACCTTATTAATTCTCCTTACACCCAAAACGACGTAGTTTTAGGTGGTCGAAAATAAGGTTACCTCAAATGATTTGAAAAATATTTTTCTTATATTGGCTTTAATGTCTCTACTGTGAATTTAGATAATTTATCTACATTCACTATTAAAACGACGTCATTTTCGATTGAAAGTTTAAAAAATTATAATTATAAAGACTATTATAACCTTGAAATATTTTACAATTACAAAAACACCTTATTTTCTGCCTCAAAACAACATTGCTTTGGGCTTTATTTACATTGACAGCAGAAAAATGAACCTTTAAAAATTTTATATTAATGTTAAACACCAAAGATATAAACATATTGGTACTTCGATCTCACACAACGACATTTTGTTTCTAAATTTTTCCAACATATATAACTGCACCACATGTTTCTTCAATGCATATGCATTATTCATGGCATCCTATATTACTTGTCTTCCTTCTCATCTTCTTTCTCTTCCTCTTCCGCCTCTTCAATGGCTTTGGTAGCTTCCTTAAGGATAAGCTTCAAGAGCCTCTCATACATTGCAATTGCAGATCCTAGCATGTCAATGGCTTTTGTCTTGTCTTGAGCTACCACATTTGTCACGTTCCCAAGCTCCGTGATTTGCTTCATAGTCTTAATCATCTCTTCATCATATATCCCTAAAGAATTGAAGTCACTGGCTTCACCAGCTGCATTGTGCTTTCTAACTCCATACACATTAGTACCTCTTGCCACTATCATATCACTGATACTAATTCCCATGTCATTATTACCCATAACCATAGTAACTTCTCCATTCTCAACATCCCACATCCAAACACTCCCATCTTCTCCAGCTGACACCAAATTCTTCCCTTCATTCACCAAAACCAAAGATACAATTGCCCCACCATGGCTCTGAGGCCAAGTCATCAACTCATAGGATTTGCCAACCACTTTTCTGCTCCCAACCTTCATTGTTACATTATAAACCAACCCATCTGCACCAGCAGCATAGAATCCTGACTCTGTTGAATCCATGGCAATCCCAAAAATGGCACAAGGGAATGTCACAGTTTGTATGATAATTCCACTTGATAGACACCAAAACTTACATGTGCAATCTAGTGAGCAAGAAACCAATGAAGAGCTGCACAGCCCTATTCTAGAGTTGAAAGCAGTCACTGAATCAAAATGTGCCTTCCACTTGTACAAGATCAATTCTTTTGGGTCCTCTTCAACTGAGGAGGTGGAGGACTCAACAAGCCTAAAGGTTGGCATCACAACAATTGTCCCATCATCACTGCCTGAAACAATGGTCGAGTTAGAAAATTTTGTAAGCGCCCAAAATTGCAAGTGTTCATTATTGGATCCCCAACTTCTCCTTTCACTGCCAGAAAAGATTTTATGCATAAACTAATTACAACTATGTCACAAGTAAGATATAGTTATAATATTAAGTTTATTTTTTCTGTCTCCGTCACGGGCAACAACCTTATAAGAAGAGAGAAAAAAATAGTTTTTAAAATTGGGAACAGATCCACTTATCATCAAAAAAGTTTACAACTCTTACAACCAATTTAATCATCGTTGATTTTCGTCGATCTAACAGTTATAATTTATTGAAAATTAATAGCATTTATTGTGTCATATTTATTAATTCCCGATAAATTATAACCGTTAGATTGATAAAAATCAACGGTGATTAAATTGGTTGTAAGAGTTGTAAACTTTTTTGGTGGTAAGTGGATCCTCCCCTGGGAAGAGATTCACTTACCACCAAAAAAGTTTACACAGTTGTAATTGGGTGCTACAAAAAATATCTTTTCCCATGAAAGAAAAAGTATATTTCCCATCATTATTTGTAAGTTATAATTATCTATATGATCCAAAAAAATATAAATATTCTCACAATTAAAAGTTTTCAGGGCGATGCTCACCCTAGTCCCTCTCTCACTCCACCACTCACCTGAAATGACTAGTGACCCATCATCACTGAGTTGGAGAGTAGATATAGGTTTTGAGTGAGCAGAAAATGATTTGATCAGATCCCCAGAATGAAGTGAGAGAGAATGAATGGTCCCTGATACCCCACCAGCAAAGAGAAAGTCACCATCAGAGGTAGCAATGAGTGGAGCAACAGGTTCAGGGACAGGGAAATTGTTGAACACAGTTGAAGTGTACCAGTTGTAGATGTGAATTGAGCCTAAACCTGTGTCTGAGAACACATGGGAGGCTGCAATGAATCCCTGGCCTGCCATGGTGAGGCCACGGCACGGTGACCGGCTACCGGTGAAATGGGCAATGGTGGCGCCGGTGGAAGCCTCATAGGCCATGATGGGGCCATCAGCGGAGCTAGTGAGGATAACTTCATGTGAGGAAGATGACATTTTCTTGTTTGGAATTCGGAAAAAGGACAAGAGGGTGACAGAATGTGAGGAAACGAGAAGGGCATTTATATAACAAAGATCTTTATTGTACGTTTTCAAGGGCGTTGAATACGAGGTGCTTATTGCAATCCAAGGTGGCTTCACCTTATGCCCCTTGTAATCATGCAACATTTGCAACTATTTTCTCCTTGCAGGTTTTCGGGGCAGTGATTTGTGGAAACGTATGAATGCGGGTTTTGTAAGCAAGCGAGAATCAGGTGTCCCTGGAATCTTCGTTACACTGTATTTATTTATGGGTTTGATGTTTGTTATGTTATACCATATAAAATTATTTTTTATATATGTAAAAGTATACGAGACTCATGTGAGGCGTGAAGAGAAGAAGGAGAGAAAAAATACAGGCCCTATACACTTTTAGGCGTGTGTAAGAAATAATTTTATTTCGTATAATATGTAAGATATTAAACACTTTGTTTGTAAAGAATCAATTCAACTCAACAATTCTTAACACACTCCCTCGTACACGGCACGGGAGTCCAATGGACTTAAAGGGTGGACAATACATAGACTCACATATCTGTGCTAAGAAAGTCCATAAGATTTAATTAATTATTAATTAAATGAGAAGTGGTGATGATTGAACCCATGACACCGATGCTTTGATACCACATAAAGAATTCTCAATTCAACCCAAAATCTTAAGTTGTTGAATGAGATTAATATATCTCTAACACATTTATATATAGGGGCATAATCATTTGACACCGATGTAAAACTTTGAAATTTGACACCAAATTATAACCGTCGATTTTGGCCAAATAGTGATTATTATTTATTGAGAATTAATAATTAATTAATAAGTTTGATTGGGTGAAAATCATAACCGTTGATTGACGAAAATCAATGGTTAGAATTTGGTGTCAAATTTCAAAGTTTAACACCAGTTTTAAAGGATCCTATCTCATATATATATTTACAAATGCTATATTTACAAATTTTTTGTTTACAAACTCAATTATGTATTCCCAGAAATAGACTCGGCAGTGAATGTATTCCCGAGAATTCATAGTATTTTTTGTAAGAGTTTATAAATAAAAAATTTGTAAATATAACATATATATATATATGTGTGTGTGTGTGTGTGTGTGGCAAAATGAAGTGTAATGTGACTGCATACAAGCTTTATTGCACTCACCAAACTACGTCATTTTGGGTGGGATAAAGGAAGTTCACGTTCAAAATCAATAGTCGAAAATAGGAATATTATATTTATGTTCACCTTTATATGGTTAGGATTCCCCATATTTAATTCTTTATATTTATTTTCACTTTTGTATAGTTATAATTTCCTATATTTACACATTTCATACTATAAAACGAGGTAGGTTTATATGATTGCATCAATCCTTAGGTATAAACGTACAGTCACTGTACATCCGCTAAACCCTATTATATATGTGGCAATGGAATTCTCATGTCGTAGACAAGGATTCTACTTCCCGGCTTCCCACAGACATAGGCAAGTGGGGGTCCCACATGAGAGAAAAATAAAAAAACACGCGACACTATTTTTTAAGGGAGAGCTAGAGAAAAAAATCTGATTCCTGCAACATAAGATTTGATTTTATATATATATGAGAGAGAAAAATATTTCTCAAGCAGCTTAAGATATATTTATCTACGCCCATTCAAAAACTACGTCTTTTTGTTTATTTATTTTCTTATATTAATTGATTCACATTTGAATAGTTAGGATTCTCTTTTTCTCTCATCCTTTATTACATTGATCTATCTTTGTACGGTTATGATTTAGTAAGCAGAAATAAAATTATGTCAAGTAACTTGAGAAATGATAAGCCATATATACAATGTTGTTAAAATCAAGATTTTAAGTAAAATCGGAAATGGATTAAAAAATCGTAAAACGTAAAATCGTAATGTAAAAAAATCGTAAAAGCGTTTGGAATATTGGTAAAATTGTTTTGATGAAAAAATCGTAAAAACATAAAATCATAGTGATAAATCGAGATTTTGATAACTATATATATATATATATATATATATATATATATATATATATATATATATATATATATATATAAAGTGGGTGAATTTCATTGGTTTTTTTTTCTTAACAATGAAATTCATTTATTTTTAGACAGAGTGTAGTAAAAAAATATTTTTATTCCAAAAGTAGAAATGTTGAACTATATCTATATATGAAATTTGACTCGGTTATTAGAATTTTTTTATTTTTGAGTTTCATGTTGACCGGTTTTCTAGGCTGCGGAGTTTTGGAAAGTTTTAATCAGGTGATGTAGCATTCAATAAAGAATCAATTGCCGACATGCACCGAACTTCAATTATTGCATTTTCAAAAACTTTACTTTGGGTTTTGTTTACGGGGAAGGTTATACAACAATCTATTTTTCTTTACAACTTCTTACAACTAATATCTTAATCGTTGATTTCCGTCAATTAACGGTTAAGATTTTCACAAATAAATTTTATTAATTAATTATTAATTCGCAATAAATCTTAACTGTTGATTGATGAAAATCAACGATTAAGATATTGATTGTAAGAGGTTGTAAAGAAAAATAGGTTGTAAGTATAACATTTTCCTTTCTTTATTTGTCATATAAAGTAATAATTGCTTGAGTATTGCTATTAAAATAAAGAAACTATTAAATAGTTTAAATTTTACGGGAAAAAACTGCATACGACTATATTGCTATTTTATTTAGATATCTAATATAAATTTTATTTATTCCATCATTAATACTCTCCTATGCGTCGGATGTACAATACATTGGTAGAACCGCGTTATTTTTATAACTTCAAAATTTTACAACATCTTACAATTTTTTTTACCGTTAATTTCCATAATTCCAATAGTTATAATTTGTTATAAATTAATAATTAATAATAAATGTAATCCGATAAATCATAACCGTTGCATTGACAAAAATTAATAATGAAAAAATAAGTTGCAAAAGGATGTAAAAATTTTAGGTTGTAAGTACAACGCACGTTTTAAAATATGTAAAATATATTAAAAATGATAAATATACAAAAAAAAAAATTACAAAATTACGTAAAAATCTGACATGAAATGATAGATTCTCTTTAAGTCTTTAATTCTCTTTCCCAATTCATTAATATGTAACAAAATAATAATAATAATAATAATAATAATAATAATAATGATAAATACTTCCATATATACAAATTAAAAATTCTCTTTGAGTTTTATAGAAGAGAGAAGCGATGAAAGAAAAATGTCTGAATTAATTGAGAGATTTTTTTTTTTTAATTGAGAGATTTTAAACAAGAAAAGTCAATTAATATATGCAATTATTGAGAATGTGGTGGAGATAATAAAGGGTCAAGAACAGTTGAAATAATAAAAAAAACAAAATATGTCATTAATTTTCAAGAATAAATAAATCGAATAAGAATTTTTTCTGAAATAACAGATTAAAAATAATACTGAGAATATTGTTATTCTTTTATTTTCTTTTGAAAAGCCTCAACTGCACTTGCCTCTCAAAAACAAAAGTGAATTGCATAACGTTCGAAGTTGGTTAAGATTGAAAAACGCTACAACCCAAAAATAAAATGGACTGGAGAAGTTCTAATTTTTTATTTTTTTTTGTTACGAAAAAGTTCTAATTCACACTACACAAGTCCAACTAACTAACTTTTTTTTAATATTAAAAGAAGTTTAATTGCAGTTTCTTTTAAGAACTTAATTAGTATGAATTAAGGTTTGAAATGAGTTATTACCCTTTAATTTGAAAAACTGTTATTAAATCTGTCTTGGACCGGTCAGGTTAAACTGTAAACCAAAAATCAGTGATTCAACCGGTTTGAATAAGTCAAAGGATCGACTATGCAACAGGTCTAGTGAAAATCGATTTCGCTATGTTGATTTTTGACGAAAACCAGTGACTCGACTATTGGAAATTCACACACAAATCGCGCAAATCAAGAAAACAGAAAAGAGTAAGGGAAGAGAAATTCAAACAGAGATTTACCCTGGTTCACCCAATGTAGGCTATGTCTAGCTTGTCTGTACTATATTCATTTCACCGTCGCTCATTACAAGTCACTTAGTTTATAAGGGCTCAAGCTCAAACTACTAAGAAAAAGAAAATTACAATAAGTCGGAGGCCCACAACAGTACCAGCCTGAGTGGATCCGCAGCTTTCTGCTGACCCCGCCAACAAGATTCCTTATTTGAATGCGAAGTATAAGCCATACCCAACATACAACTGGTGTGCATCCAGCATGAGCGTGATGGAGATTAGACATAGGGCAATGAGTTCCTCTCCATAATCCAGAAATGTATATAAGTTAGGGGACCCATGAACCTAATGCCTTAAGGTTTTGGTTATAACATGGTATCAAACTCACTTGTTATAGTTGGTATAATTTAACCCATTGGCTGTAGTCCCCCATAGGGTTGACAAAAACGAGCCAACCCATCGTTCAAATCTAGAAATTGTTTGATATGCCTCCAGCATATATATGATTTTAAGCCAAAAAGAGAAAGAATCTTGATCAATTTTGAATAAAAAGGGCTAGAATTTTTATTAAATTGATAAATCTCAATCAGATATCTTGTCATTGATTTTCTTATGATTTTGTAGGAAAACAGGATAAAAAGAAGCCCAAATTGGAGGCACGTAATTATTTTAAAACTTGATTCAGACTGTATCAAAGGAGATTGAACCAAGATATACGATGAAGATTTGATCAAGATCCCTGGTTATTGGCTCTGCATCGCGGCGTCAACTTGCACCAGTGTGGCGCTAAGTTGTGCCATTTCTCTGGAATTTTGGCCCAAGGACACGATGCAACATGAAATTTCCACCTGTGTGAAGTCGCGTCACCAAGCCTTTTACACTTTTGTAGTTTCCACCTCTTCTCCCTATATAAACATCACAAATAAGTGAGAAATGTCATTGAGATGGAAAAGTCAATATAATAAGCAAATATGTATAAAAAGTGCTCTTTTATGACTTAATTCTCATCATTTTCAGCTTGGGAAACTATATCTGCCAGAGGCACATCAAACCATTCTCAGATTTAAACGTTGTTGTCCCCAGCAATGTACAAGACTCAATCCAGGAAACAATCACTTAATCCAGCATAACATTACATAGACACTGTAACACCCTGTGTATACCTGGTTTGTTAACATGCCATCGTATTAAGTCACGCTTAATTAAATATGCGAAAAATCTTTTTCTTTGCAATTATGACGTCACTAAACGTAACCAAGTTGATTACTTAATCAATTTC
Organism: Gastrolobium bilobum; assembly: GCF_033153095.1. NCBI lineage: Eukaryota > Viridiplantae > Streptophyta > Magnoliopsida > Fabales > Fabaceae > Gastrolobium > Gastrolobium bilobum. Next base: position 519,323 of record NW_026898492.1, read on the forward strand.
ATAAAAACATCGCATGTATGTAGATTGCAAAAGACAGCTAACTGAAATACCTTAATAGATAAATAAGTGAGTATCTAAGTCACGGATCTACAACACGTAGTCCGGACAATATCCTGATACTTTAATACAACTCATAACTGAAAACATAAAGTCAAGTCAATGTGGCATAAACAATCCCCATGCTCACCAAATAGCAACATAATCAACAGAGTCTCAACAATAACATCAAATGAAGCAATAAACATGATATCAACAGACATAAACCAACATCCAAGCATAGTCAGCATAAGCAGATAAACATCAATCAACTAAGCTTCAGCCTCCTGCCGCTAGAGATCTCAACCCCTGGGTTACCTGAACCGGAAATAAATGCCCCAAACGTGGGGTGAGATCTCTAAACAGAAATCTCAGTAAGACAAGGGGTCCTCAAGGATCTTCCACCACAAGCTCACTTACATGTGCAATATAAGTTCTAAAAACAGTTAAACAGTATAAGTTCCAAAATAGTGCAATGCAGCAGATAATCATGTCATGTGTGTCAATACTAATCTACTGGCCAGAGAAATGCATGAATACGTCTATTACCCACACTAGTGCAAGACGCCACTTGCACCCAAGGTTGTCAAACTCGCGATTTTACGTAAAATCGTGAGGGAATAGTAAAATCGTAAATCGTAAAATTGCCACGAATCGTAAGTTTTTACTTTTAAGAATATATAATAAATATAATAATATCCAACTAACATTATAAATAAAAAGACACAAACTCATAACAAAAAATTTAGAGACTAAGTGCTTAGAGTACAAAGTTCATCAAATTTTCAAAGTTAGCATCGTCGTCGTCATCTCCCACGGCAACTTGTACTTGTTCTTCAACCATTTCTTCTACTTCCAAGTTTACAACCATGTTTTCTCCACTTTGGATTCCCACCATGTTTTCTTCAATTTGAGTTTCTAAATCCAAGTTTTCCTCTTGTTCTTCATCCAAACCCAAGTCTCCTTCCATGTTAGTTTCATTTTCATCTTCAACAACCCAATCTTCATCCGATGGAAGATCCTCAAGATCATGGATAAGAGGTTTTCTATTATTTTTCTTCTTGGCCAATTTTCTATTAACCATCACAAAAATAACATCATTCAATTTTTTCGTGGTCAGTCGGTTTCTTCTCTTTGTGTGAACCTAAACAAATAAAAAGCAATTATTATAAATTCTAATTTTTAAATTAACATGCATTTTAGAATTTAAAAATTCAGTATTTATAAGATCTTACCCTTTCAAAGGCACTCCAATTACCCTCGCATGCAGAAGAGCTACATGTTAAGCCTAATATACGAATAGCCGCTCTTTGAAGCTCCGGATTTTCATCTCCATAAGAATCCCACCATTGTGTTGGACTTTTATTGTACACTGAAATCTTGGCTGCCTTGCAACCCATAAAGTTTTTCCTACACTTAAAATCTTCTAGTTGAGAATCCATCAATATAAGTCCATTCTCAATCCCCAAAACCTTATCCAAAGCATCATATAATCCTCTTTTCAATTGAAGTGTTGATTTAAAATTAGGACCATAATGAATTTGTGGGTTTAGGTAGTATCTAGCACAATGCAATGGTCCACTAAGATGCTTGTCCCACCTTGCGTCAATAATATTCCATAAAGGCATATAACTGAAAAATAAAAAATATGTTGTATGTTTAGAAATATAATCTAAAAGAAATAAATTCAATTCAAAGTAAACTTCATAATTTACCTATTCTCAACACCTTTGAAGACGTTTTTAATTTCCTCTTTAGCTTTCCCTATTTCTCCATAAAGAAATCCTATAGCTGGCTCCTCAGAATCAACCAACCTCAACACTTTGAACAACAGATAAGCACCCTTTATACAAAATAAAACATTTTTCCAAAAGAGACTATCATCAACCAAACTTGCAATAAGTTTTCCCTCATTTGACTTTGAGTATTTGCTAGCCTTCCATTCATCTGAGAGGAAAACCCTCTTTACAGCACTACTATTCTCATAGAGGCACCCCAAAGTTAAATACGATGTAGCAAAACGAGTGGCGCCCGGTCTTATCAAAACTTTTCCTTTGGTGGCCTTTTTTAAGAGAGAAATGAGAAAAGTCCTTCCATATATGTATGTTGTAATCTTTTTGCCCTTTGGAATTGTTTCACGGTGAACCGCTATATGCTTCTCAAAATCTTCTAACATCAACTCAATGGTATGTGCTGCACAAGGAGTCCAAAACAGCCTCTTTCTTTTCTGCATTAATAGCTCTCCAGCGCGTTTGTAATTGGCTGCATTGTCAGTCACAATTTGCACAACATTATCTTCTCCAACCTCTTCAATAACATCATCAATCATTTGAAAAAGATTTTCAGCAGTTTTGGACATGTGAGAAGCATCAATAGACTTAATAAAAACAGTTCCCATCGTGTTGTTCACTAAAAAATTTATGATAGTTCTCCTTCTTTGATTTGTCCACCCATCCGTCATTATACTGCATCCCACCTTTTCCCAATGATGTTTATGCTCTTCTATCAGCTCCTTGGTCAATGCATATTTTTTATTCAAAAGCTTCACTCTAATGTCATGATAAGATGATGGATCATAACCCACACCATATCTTCCAATTGAGTCACACATCTTACGGAACTCATCACTTTTTATCACATTGAATGGTATAGCATTGGCATAAAAAAAATCAGCAACATCATCATCAACATCAAGTTTCAAATTTTTCTTGAACATATTGTTGATAGTGGATTGAACACTTCCCTTTCCCCTTTTCTTGAAAAAATTTGTAGAACCCACTTCCACTTCCTTTGTTTTTGTTCTTTTTTCACATTGACCCTCCTCCTCATCATCACTTTCAACTATCATTGATTTCTTCAAAAATCTCTCTTGGAGTGATGCTACATTTTCAAACATCTCTTTCTTTACTTCATCGGGCACCGATGGACAAGCTTCAACATCCTTTTTGGTACCAGCTAAATGATGCTTAAATCGATAAACTCCTCCACTTACTTTCTTTGGACAATATTTGCATTGGATTTTTGTTCCCAATTCATTTAATGGCATGCCATATTTCCACCCTATATCACTCCGATTTCCAGGAGCATTTTTAGCCTTTTGTTTCCTAGTAATAGGTGCAGACACAACACTAGCTGAACTACTAACACCGGCGGCGGCGGCACCACTTGAAGCCATTAACTGATAATTTGATGAAAAAAATATCATTCAAGTAAAAAAAAAAAAAAACAGCACCAACAGTCCAACATTAACATCAAAAGAAAGTCCAAGCAATTGCAATAGCAAAAGAGAAAAAACAGCACAATGTCAAAATGATAAAAAATAGAACCATGCCACTACCACCAATACTAATAGCAAAAGAGAAATAACAAGATAAAAAAACAGAACCACGCCACATAAAAAATACAGCACCTCCACGGCACCACCACGGTGCTCCAGTCGTCGGTCGGGTCGTCGGTCTTCAGCCGTTGCAGGTGGCAGTGTCGTGCGATGGTGGGGAAGGAAGATGATTGTTTGCCCTTTCTCTTGCAAACGCGCGATGGGAATTTGGGGATTAGGGTTTATTTTTGATAGAAAATAGCTATTGAGTAAACTGGGTTGGGCCAAATCGATTTTTTGTCCAAATTTTTTTTTTTTGCCATCACTGCCCATGAATCGCTAACTCGTCCCAAATCGTACGAGTTTGCGATTTTGCACAGTAAAATCGTGATTTTAACGAGTTTAACAAAGTAAACTCGTAAAATCGTACAATTTTACGAGTTAACTCGCGATTTTGATAACCATGCTTGCACCCACCCACAGTGTCACCGTCTTGTATGACGCCACATACTCAGGCTGACCGTCTAAGTGGAACAACACATACATATTATAAGCAATTGCACATAAAGATCAACAGCATTTTCAATTATCAAAGCATGTAAACACAACATGCATATAAACCATTCCCCCATGGGGTATGGTGGAACCACACAATGGCTAAACCGAAGACACGAAAGCTTACCTTGCAAGCTAGCAATCCAAGCCAAGAGTCCAACCAATCTCAAAGCCCAAACACAGCAGAATCACAATCTGTTTTGGACCAGAATAATATTAATATTCAAACTCTACAAGAAAACGACATAAAGACAACACATTTCCTTTACGTTTCATGTCTTTAGGCTTCTCACAAAGCCACAAGCCCTTAATCAATTTGATTCTGACTTAAAATACTTATTACAGAAGTTCAACTTAATCAATCTAGGGTCCACAAACCTCAAACACAGTTCTGTATGAACAGTACAGACACTGTCTCAAAATTCCCAGAATATCCGGATATATGTCGGGGACATATCCGGATATCCCATATCCGGATATCATATCCAGATATCCATATTCGGATATCTCAAAGCCCATATCCGGATATCATATCCGGATATCCATATCCGGATATCCATATCCGAATATCATATCCGGATATCCATATCTGGATATTTCGCGACAGAATGCAGTTTCTGCATTTCGCGAGATATCACTCCAAAGGTTGGGTTTTTAACCCATTCCAATGTCCAAGCATGCATTTTTACAAACTTACAGGTTCATGTTTATGTTGGTTACTTCATTTTAACATATTACATGCCAAGACTTAAGCTTTAACCCATAAAAACTCATGATCAAGGTAGGTGAACTTACCCAAGGCTCAAAACAGAGAAATGAGTGCTCTTGGAGCTAACCAAACAGCTCCAAAGATTCAGACTATGAAGGTGCACGAAAATGGCACACCAAGAAGGGTTCTTTCTTCACAAAGGTCACTCCTTGTACCTCAAAATGCCATGACAATGGATCCCTCAACCCACACCAAGAAGTCAGCACCCCAAGCCCAAGAAAACAGCACCTCAAACTCAAAAAAGGGAGCACCTCACACTCTCTCAAGCCAATGCACACTCACACAAGGAGTTTTAGAGAAAGAACCAAGAAGAAATGAGGCCTCTTGGCTCCAAAGGTGAAAGGAGGATGAAGGTGGCAAGGTGGCTGCTCTAACTTCAGCAAAACTCACATAGAGAATCTTAGCATGCCTAGGGTTATGTGCCTAAAGTTGCATATATAGTGTTTTAAGTATTAAACACACAGTATCAGCACTAATAGCTACGCTTAGCATTTTAATTCCAAACTTAGGATTCTGAACCTACTCATTTTTCTAAGATTTGTCATATTTTTATTTTATTTTTCGCAGCACCTTTCCGGTACGCGCTTTTCCATAGCCAGTATCAGTTCTAGCACCAATTCTCATTATTTTAACTTGAAACTTGTTTTACAAGTCCTATATATTATTCTATTGACATATACACACTTTTTGTAATTTTCTGGGATACTTCATCGGTGCGCATTTATATCGAGTAGCAGAACCGGTATCTGCGCTTTTCGTCAGAAAAGTGACTTTCAGCATTATCAATTACTTACCATAATTATTAAAGTCTAATAATAATTATTAGGGTCAATTATGGAGTTATTTCCTAATTTCACATAATTAATTAATTAACCTCATTAATTAACGGTGCGGGTTCTTACAGACACTCTCAGACACAATATACTAAGCATGACTGATCCAATATCATAAATTTCCAACAATGTCATCAGCTTCTTAAAGATACAAGTCTACATTGATTACCCCTCACAAAGATAAATAATATTCACTCAACACTTAGTGTTTTAGGGTATCATGAGCACTCAATCCAACAAAGCTATAACACTACCATAAGCTTGATCATATTCTCAAAATTCTTAAAAATGAAGAATTAAACACATACACCAGTTGATCAAAAGAACTTCACAGGTTGTATCTTGACTGGGTTAAATGGTAGGAATATATGGATAGTAACTCAAACAACAATGAGATTGAAAAACTGATACTCTTTCAAATTAGCATATTCAACTCAATGGTTTTGCTCCACTAACATTCCCACAGAATTTCAGGAATTAATTCCTTTTAGCCACCTTTTATGCATATTTATCATTTTTCTTTCTCTTTCATTTCCCCCCCCCCCCTTTTAGAGAAGGGTACAGATGAAACAAGTTTGGAGCTCACTAAACAGAGGAGAGAGTGCTCTTGGAGCTCACCAAAAGGTCCTCACAGTTCTGACTTCAAGGAAATACGAAAAATGGAGCAACAAGTTTGGTTTTTCCTTCACAAGGATGTCCACTTGGAGCTTCTACTACCAAGGAAAGGCTCCAACAACTCAAGACAAGGAAACTCAGCCCACCCCTCACTAAAAACAGTGGCTGGAAGTCAGCAATGGGGTACTCCTCTCCCTCACAAAGTCACACTCACACTCACTCAAGTGTTTAGGATGATGAAACAAAGAAAAATAAGGGAGAAATGGCCCCTATGCTCTCAAGGAGGAAGAAGGAAGAATTGAAACAGTGCAAGGGTGCACTCAACCGTATAAGTCACGTAGGAGTAGTGGTTCTAGGGTTTTGTTCCCAATAATAAATGTATATATAGCCATTTAACCATAAAACACACATTATTAACTTTAATTGCTACGCTTAGCATTATAATCCCAAACTCAGGATTCTTAACCTACTCAATTTTACAAGAATTATCATATTTTTATAATATTTTTTGGAGCACCTTTCTGGTACGCGCTTTTCATAGCCAGTATCAGTTTCTGGCACCAGTTCTCATTATTTTAACTTGAGACTCATTTTACAAGTCAAATATATTATTCTAGGAATTATCATGCACTTATTATAATTTTCCGGGATACTTTTTCGGTACGCATTTATACCGACTAGCAGAACCGGTATCTGCACTTTTCTTCCGAAAAGCGACTTTCAGCATTCTTAATCACTTATCATACTTAATTAAGCCTCATAATAATTATTAGGGTCAATTATGGAATTATTTCCTAATTTTGCATATATAATTAATTAATTCCCTTAATTAACCGTGCGGGTTCTTACATTCACCCCACTTTTTTAGGATTTTGTCCTCAAAATCAGAAACATACTTGTCTCGAAACTCGGGGTACTGCCGGAGAAGCTCGTCCTCACGCTCCCAAGTACACTCCTCAGAAGTTCTTTGCACTTTGACCATCGGAATGATCTTGCTCCTCAGTTGCTTCTCGCCATGATCGAGAATCTTGAGTGGTCCGACGAGAGTCTTTAAGTTCTCCCGAACTTCCAATCATCAGGTTGCACCACGTGCGAAGGATCTGCTATGTACTTCCGAAGTTGAGAAACGTGAAACACGTCGTGGATGTTGGCCAAGTTCGGAGGCAAGGCAAGCCGGTAGGCAACAGGTCCTACTCTACCAAGAATCTAGTATGGCCCAATATATCGCAGGCTCAGCTTTCTCACTCCGAGTGCCCGACCAACACCGGTGATAGGTGAAAGTCTCACAAACACGTGCTCACCCTCACTGAACTCCAGTGGACGATGCTTGACATCATAGTAGCTCTTAAGGCGATTCTGCGCCTGCTTCAACTTTTCTCTGATCAACGGGATCTGCTGGGTGGTATCTTAGACAAAGTCCAAGCCAAAAAGCTCCTTGTCTCACACCTCAAACCAACAGGTAGGAGTCCGACACCTCCTGCCATACAGTGCTTCGTAGGGCGCCATGCCCAGGCTAGCATGAAAGCTATTGTTGTACAAAAATTCAACCAACGGAAGGTACCTATCCCATGCCGAGCCCTGCTCCAACGTGCAAACCCGCAACATGTCCTCCAAGGTCTAGATAGTCCGCTCAGTCTGTCCATCAATCTGAGGGTGATAGGCGGTACTCAATCTCAACTGCGTACCAGAAGCCTCCTGCAGCGCCTCCCAGAACCGAGATGTGAACTTCGGGTCCCTATCACTGATGATACTCTCGGGCACCCCGTGAAGCCTCACAATCTCGCGAACATAAAGCTTGGCCAACTGCTCTGTAGTGAAGCTCACCTTCACTGGAAGAAAATGGGCAGACTTCGTCAGTCTGTCCACAATGACCCAAATAGAGTCACAACCCGCCTGAGTCTTCGTCAATCCCACCACGAAGTCCATGGAAATACCTTCCCACTTCCACTGTGGTACTTCAAGAGGTTGAAGTTCACCAGACGGTCTCTGATGTTCAATCTTCACCTTCTGGCAAACCAAACACTTGGACACAAAGACAGCAACATCTTTCTTCATGCCCGGCCACCAGAAGTTCTTCTTCAGGTCTTGATACATCTTAGTAGCACCAGGGTGGATAGAAAATTGGCCCTTACGGGCCTCTACCATAACCTCTACGGTCAACGGACCTCGAGGAACCACGATCCTCTGCTGAAATAAAAGAAGTCCATCTTCATTCCAAGACACACCGTCTTTGTTCTTCACATAATCCAGACATTATCTCTGAACTTGTGCCTCTTTGATCTTTTCTAACAGCTCATTCACAACGTCTGCTTCTTCCATCTCAAGAAGTGCACTCCCACACGAAGCGGACACTGCCAGGTTTCAGAACTTCTCAACCATATCAAAGTTGCCAAGTAACAAACTGGATGAGCTCCCGGGTTTCTGGCTCAAAGCATCAGCTACCACATTGGCCTTGCCAGGATGGTACTTCAACTCAAAGTCGTAATCCTTTATAAACTCCATCAATCTCCTCTGCCTCATGTTCAGCTCTTTCTGGTCGAAAAGATACTTCAAACTCTTGTGGTCACTGAACACCACAAACTTCAAACCAAAAAGATAATGCCTCCAAATCTTGAAAGCAAACACAATAGCAGCCAACTCCAAGTCATGAGTAGGGTAGTTCTCCTCATGAGGTTTTAACTGCCTAGAAGCATAGGCAATCACCTTGCCCAACTGCATCAACACACAACCTAGCCCCTTCCCGGAGGCGTCGGTGTAAAGCTCAATCTCAAGCGCAGGATCAGGAAGGACCAACACAGGTGCAGTAGTCAGTCTCTCCTTCAACTCCTGAAAACAAACCTCACACTCGTGAGTCCACACAAATGGAGTCTCCTTCCGGGTAAGACGAGTCAAAGGGAGAACCATCGTGGAGAAACCCTTGATGAACCTCCAATAGTAACCTGCCAAACCCAAGAAACTCCTCACTTCCGTAACTGTCTTGGGCCTCTCCCAATCCAGTACGACCTCGATCTTGTTCGGATCCACTGCGACTCCTTCAGCAGAAATAACATGCCCAAGGAACTTCACAAACTTGAGCCAAAACTCACATTTTGAAGGCTTCACATACAACTTCTTCTCCTTCAGCACTTGTAGAACAATTCTGAGATGCTCCACATGCTCCTCCTCCATCTTGGAGTAAATCAGAATATCGTCAATGAGGACGATCACAAACTGATCCAGGTACGGCTGGAAAATCCTGTTCATGTAATTCATAAACACAGCAGGTGCATTGGTGAGTCCAAACGAAATCACCAAATACTCAAAATGACTGTATCTCGAACGAAATGCGGTCTTAAGGACATCCTCCGGCTTCACCCGAATCTAATGGTATCCGGACTAGAGATCAATCTTTGAATACACGCAAGCACCCCTGAGCTGATCCAACAGATCATCAATCCGAGGGAGGGATACTTTTTCTTGATCGTTACCTTGTTCAGCTGCCTGTAGTCGGTGCACAATCGCATTGTCCCGTCCTTCTTCTTCACAAAGATGACTGGTGCTCCCCAAGGAGACACATTCGGTCGAATGAAATCTCTTGCTAAAAGATCCTCAATATGCTTCTTCAGTTCAGCCAACTCCGGTGGCGACATCCGGTATGGAGCTAAAGAAATAGGTCCCACACCAGGCAACAGATTAATGGAGAACTCTATCTCCCTCTGTGGCGGAAACTCAGGAATCTCCTCAGGAAACACCTCGAGGAATTCCCTCACCACAGGAATGCCAGTGATATCCTCCTGTGTTCCACTCACAAACCTCCCAACATGACATATCCAAACGCCCTAGCTCTCAAGGCTCTCCTAGCCTGCAGCAAGGAAATGTACGGCGAGGAACTAGCTGTGGAATCACACGCAGACATCACCACACGCTTGGCACAACAGTCAATCAATGCACAATTTCTGGACAACCAATCCATGCCTAGAATAACCTCCAAGTTGGCCATCGGCAATCCTATCAGATCTACCGAGAACTCACGGCCCTCCCACTGAAACACGATATCTCGATGTACAGTGGTAGAATCACACTTTTCTCCGGTGGCGGTGATCACCCACAACGGTGGAGAAAGCACAGACATGGGTAACTCAAGCCCCACAGCAATCGGGGTTGCAACAAAAGAATGCGTAGTCCCAGAGTCAAACAAGACATCAACAGATGATGCACCAATAGTAACAGTACCTCTGACAAGGTTCGGAGCTCGATCTGACTGCTGACGATCCAGGGTATAAACACGCCTAGTGGACGGTGGCACTGCCGATGCCGAAGTAGGTGGAAGGAGGACCATCTGAAGTGGCACTGCCTGCACTGCAGTAGCTCTCGCCGTCGACGACGGACAATCCCTAGAGAAGTGGTCCTCCTTGCCACACTGGAAACAAATCAACTGACCGGTAGAACACGACCCAAAATGAGTCTTCCCGCATCCCGAGCACCTGGGAGCAGGAGGTCTCGCTGCACTCCCCTGAGCAGAAGTCCTCTTGAACTGATTCGACGCCTGCCGAGCTGCCATCTGCTTTCCCTTACCCTTGTTCCCAAACTTCCTGTCCCTCCAAGAAGCGGAACTACCAGCTACTACCTTCGTCGCCTCTGCAACCTTGGCCTTCTTGGCCTTACTCGAGTCGTAGAAGTCCTCGATATCACGACACTGCTGAACCAGTGTCTCAAAGTCTCTCGAAGCAGAACCAGCAAGGTAACCAGCAATATCCTCATTAAGTCCTCTGCGGAACTTAGCAGTCAAGAATGTAGGAGTAGGCCTCGCCATCCTGAAATGTGCAAACTTCACCAACTGGTTGAACTTGGCCAGGTACTCGTCCACAGACAACGAGCCCTGAACCAACCGGTCAAACTCTCCCTGCTTCCTCTCCTGAGCATCGTAAGGGAAATACTGACCCAGAAAGCAATCCTCGAAGAATGGCCACGTCATCACATGACCCTGCATCTCGTAGACATGAGAAATATTCGTCCACCACTCATGGGCATCGCCCTCTAGCATGTAGGTAACGAACATCAACTTCTGCGGATCAGTACACTGCATGACCCGAAAGATCTTGTCCAATGCCTGTAGCCAACGCGCCGCAGCAACAGGATCATAAGATCCATCAAAGGTAGGTGGCTTATGCTTACGAAAAGCATTCAGCCGGCGATCGATCTCACCTCGATCCTCAACAAAAATAGGGACGGTCTGCATGGCCCCCGTAAGGTGACTTCCATCACCCATCTGACTTTGACTGTCGTCCTGCAGACTGGGTGGAGGCGGAGGCAGCGGAGGTGGTGGCGAAGGAAACTAGCCGATAGCAGGACCAACCCTCAACTCCTCTAACATGACTCTCATCATCGTCATGTTCGCCAAACGGTTGGCCTCCAACACATCCTCAGTGGCCTTCCTGTTCGCCTCTCTGACGGCGTCCAGCATGGCCTGGTTTGCCATTCTCATGGCCTCCTGCTCGACTCTTCGGGCCGCCTGCATCTCAGTCAATGCAGCCAGGACCGGGTCGGGTTGACCATCATCAGTCTCCCGTGTTCTCCTGGATCCTACCATGACTCTGCACAAGTTACACAATTTATGAGTTGATCAGGCCCACACAGTGTGATCACATATGCATCATCATAACAAAACCCAACGGAGCAAACACACAAGACAGACACAACCAAAGATCCTAATCATTGCAATACATACATGCTTTTCCCTTGAACCATTGCTCTGATACCATAAAATGTAACACCCCGTGTATACCCGGTAATCTTATCATACTATCATATTAAGCTGCGCTTAATTAAAAATGCGGAATATCTTTTTCTTTCAATTATAACGTCAATATACTTAGCCAAGTTGATTACTTAATCAATTTCATAAAATATCGCCTGTATGTAAATTGCAATAAACATCTAACTGAAATACCTCCAATCGCCTGTTACATGCTTTAGATATAAACCGGTTCATCCCGGGAACAAAAAAATAAATCAATTTTACCTAAGGAGTTTTCTATTTTTTTATGTTCCCAGGAACAGAAATTAAAAAAAAATGATCCCGGAAAGGTTGTAATGGACACCCGTAAACTTGGTCACGGATGCAATGAATTATTTTAATCCAAAACCTTATCAAAGCCACGATAAAAATTAGAGAAATGAGTTTACCGGCAAAAAAAGTAGAGAAATGATTGAGAGAATTTTTGGTTAAGGGAAAAAGAAAGCCTTCGGTTATGGAAAGAAAAGGATGATGAAAGTGAGAGAAATAACTTTGTTTATTAGTTATAGGTGCTCTCATGTCAAAAGACGAGATTTTCCCTAAGGAAGGAAGTGAAAGAAAGGGAAGATTTTACTTATATCTTCCCTTTGTTTATGAATTTAAAAAACTGAGGGGGAAAATTGAGAATTTTTACAAAACTGATATGCCTCTAGCATATATATGATGTTTAGCCAAAATGAGAAAGAAATCTTGATTAATATTGGAGAAAAAGGGCTAGAATTACTATTAATTTGAAATTCCTAATCCAGGATTGTTCAACTGATTTTATGCTGATTTTGTAGGAAAAGCAGACAAAACTGGAGCCAAATGGAGACTTGTCAAAATGAAGATCCACGCTCATAGCGTGGATGTCACGCTGATGGCGTGAAGAATCAGAGACCTCCACACTCATAGCGTGGAACTCACGCTGATGGCGTGAAACCATTCTTGCTCCCACGCTGATAGCGTGGAACCCACTCTAGTGACGTCAGAATTCAGAGGCAGCCACGCTCTTAGCGTGAAATTGACGCTAAGAGCGCCAGATTGCGAAATCACAGCCCGTACTTTATAAAAGGGCAGTTTTGGAAGATGAAAATGGAGACTATAAAAAGGATGCTCAGCACAGAATTAGATATTCTGGACCTAAGGAGACCGCCGTGCGTCAGAAGGAGAGCTCCAGAGAGAAATTCTTGATCTTCTTTATTCTTCCATTCTCAAGTAATATTGAATATTGGATTTTTAGCCATGATTATGGTTGGCTAGTTTACTTTTTATTGTAGTTAGGGTAACAAACCCAATGTGAACCCTTGTTACGACGGATTGGTTTATTTTTACTCGTTTATATGAATTGTCTTTATCTCTATCATGTGCCTATTTATATTCTCTTTATTAGAATCGATCAATCTGATAGTTGAGGATAGGTTGAGGGTTAGAACCCTAGATAGGAAGGTTTTCTTCCTGAAAGGGGGTAAGATAACAATTATTATGCATGCTAGAAATAGATGTATATTTAATTGCAGGTGCTTGAATTATCGTGTCATTGCTTAATTCTCATGAGGGGTTACTAAGGGATTAGGATTCCAATTGAGATAAATATTTGAGAATTTATATAAATAAGTATTTTTAAATCAATCCAAAGTAAGAAGTGGGGATCATAAGGTGAGTTCATTCTAGCTACAATGCTTTTCTCACATTTACAAAAATCAATTCTCAGTTTATTCTTCTATTTCTTATAAACAAAATTACAAAAACAAGTCTTTATTTTTAGTTCTCATTTTTACACAAATTGACAATATTTGTCAAAAACCATTTGAACTCTTCCATTCTTGACAGGAACAATTAATTGATATACGATCACAATCCCTGTGGAGACGATACTCTACTCACTTTCTATATTACTTGTGTGATCGGTATACTTGCCGGAGAGCATCAAATTTTTGGCGCTGTTGCCGGGGATTGGCGTTTCTTATATCAATTAATTTTGATTTTTAAGATTGGATTTTATTTTTATTTTTTTTATTTTTATTTTTTGATATTTGAACAGTGCTACTAATCTCTTTTTTGAGTTGTATGCGAGGTAAAGAGCCAGAATTTTCACTTGATTTGGAGATTACCAAGACTGAAAAGAGATACAGAAAACTTGCTCGGAAGAAGCTTGCATTCGACGAGTCAGAAATTCTTTTTGAAGAAGCACACACTATGGTAGGGAACAATGAAGAGGACAATCCGCTCATGGATACTATCCTGAATCCATTATTCAACAGGCCCAATGCGAGCATTGTTCAGCCAAATGTTGCCAACAATTGGGAGCTCAAGTCCTCTCATATTCAATTGGTGGAGGGAGCTCAGTTTGGAGGAGAGGAGAGTGAAGATCCTCACCGATTCGTTGACAGATTCTTGAGGATCTGTGACTCAACCAAACACCCTCAGGTGTCGAACGATGCGATCCAGTTGAGGCTGTTCCCTTTTGCTCTTAAGGGAAAGGCTCTTAGTTGGTTAGAGAGGCAGCCTGCAGCAAGCATTGCTACATAGGATGATATGTCTCAGAAGTTCTTTGATGAGTTCTTCTCGATGGAGAGGTACAACCAGATGGTGAATGATATCACCAATTTCACTCAGTCACAGGGTGAATCAATGTGTGCAGCATGGAACCGATTCAAAGATTTAATGAGGAGGTGTCCTCAGTATAACTTGACTGCTGGTAATCAGGTTAGAATCTTCTTCAATGGTTGCAAACCTGAGGTTCGGATGGTGTTGAATGGTGCAGCAGGAGGCACTATTAAAACTCTGAGAGCAAACGAGACTCTTGACCTGATTGAGAGGATGGCTGCCAACGAAAACCAAGTGTTGTCAACAAAGCCTAGTGGTATCCTTCAACTAGAAGGTAATGATGCGGTGCTGGCTAAAAACAGTTTGTTATCTCAGCAGGTAGCAAACTTAACATCAAGGCTTGACAAGATGCAGCTTGCTAGTGTTCAGACTAAAGCTGCTGTTGTTGTGTGTGAATATTGCCAAGACAATCATAAGTCTAATGAATGTCCTTTGATGCCTTCTGATTCACCTCAACAAGTACAAGTGAATGTCGTTTGGTATGATCAAAGACCTCCGCCACAAAATACTCCAAGAAATCAGAATTTTCCTTCTGGAAGTAGCAATTTTCATAGGAGAGGTCAAGGAAGTGGTTTTGATTATAGTTCTAACAATTATCTGCAGCCTCCACCAATCCCAACCAAGGAACCTTCTGACTTGGAGAAGTTAGTTGGACAAATGGCTCAACACTCTAATGCCTTCATGGAAGAGACTAGGGCCAATACTAAAAACATGAGTGCTTCTATCAGAAATTTGAAGAATCAAATTGGCCAGCTGGCTAAGCAAGTTGCTGATAGAACTTCAGGCACTTTCCCTAGTAACACAGATACAAATCCCAAGGAGGATTGTATGTTTGTCACAACTAGAAGCGGTAAAGTGGCAGCAGTTCCAGAAAAACCGAAAAAGAAAAAGAAATTGAAAAACCTGCTGAAGTGGAGAAGCCAATTGAAAAGAAGAAGTTTGAGCTGAGTCCTGAATATGTGCGAGCCATGGCACCTTATCCTGAAAGATTCAAGAAGGATGCTCAGAAGCAACAGTATGGCAGATTTCTTGATATATTCAAGAAGTTGCATATAAATATCCCTTTTGCTGAAGCCTTGGCTAGCATGCCAAATTATGCCAAGTTCATGAAGGATTTGTTGTCAAGGAAGCACAAGTTGCAAGAATGCCAAACGGTGACACTCACTGAGTAGTGTAGTGCTATTATTACAAAGAAGTTCTCGCCTAAGCGTCATGATCCAGGGAGCTTCAATATTCCTATTGAAATTGGAAACACTAAAATTGGCAGGGCATTATATGATCTAGGGGCTAGCATTAATTTGATGCCCCTTTCTGTTTGTAATTCCTTGGGAATCACCGAGTTGAAGCCTACTTTAGCATCTCTTCAACTTGCTGATAAGTCTGTGAGGAAGCCTAATGGTATTATTGAAGATGTTCTTGTGAAGGTGGACAAGTTCATCTTCCCTGCTGATTTTGTGGTGCTGGACATGGAAGGGGGAGCTGAGATGCCTCTTTTGCTGGGTAGACCTTTCTTAGCTACATCTCGTGCACTGATTGATGTTGAAAACGGGAAGCTCGAGCTAAGAATGAATGATGAAACCGTTACTATTCACGTCTTTGATTCTCTAAAACAGTCTTATCACAAAGATGATTGTTTTAGTCTTGAAGTCGTAAAGGAAGAAAAAAATGTAGCGGCTGAGGTTCTTGAAAAAGCAGATGATTACAAAGAAGATGGTACCTCAAAAGTGGAATTGAAGGAGCTTCCTCAAACTCTGAAAGATGATGACAAACTACTAAGAAAAGGAGGTGGTCAAACTTTTTGATACTAGTTGGAGGATGGGTGTGAATCACCGGAAGCTGAAGTTTGACAAGAAACACCAAGACTCTATCTCTCAGAAAAACCAATGCTTCAAAGAGTTCTTAACATGGCTTCATGGTTTGGAACAAATCTGGGAATGGTGGTCTTATACACCAAGGCATCCAGTACCATCGGACCTTCCATTTGCTGAGTCATCCCACGCTGTAAGGGGGATGACATGGAGGGTTGATCATATCTCCTTGCTGACGGAGATTTTGTATATTATTTTATTTTTCTGTTTCGTATTTTTAGTTACTTTGTGTTGGCATATCTCTCTCTGATGTTTTAATGTGCGCATTATAGTTTATCCTATATGCCACTGTTTGTTCCACTGCGCAGGCTATCAGGGGAGATATTCTAACTCTTTTAATTTTCTTAGTTATTTTTGTAGTTATTTTGTGTGCTATATATATATATATATAAATAGTGATCTGTTTTTCAAGCAAT